>NC_081407.1:858575161-858932613 GCF_030272615.1 Cryptomeria japonica
TAGATCAATTGGGACCAAGAATAGGTCCACACACTATAGAAATGATCTCCATCTGCCAAGTCTCGAACATGATGACCAACAACATCCTGAAAATCCATCAAAAGCTACACCAACACCACTTATGCATATCATCAAAGATCTCCATCAAAATCTCATTCAGTGAAACCCTCACCGGAAGCAGAAACCAATCTTCTAAGCAAGTAGGATAGCATCCAATCACCAGACCAAAACCAACTGACCGAATATGAGTATAAGTATCATGAACAAGTCAGTTCCATCACCAAACTATACCGAAGCCTGTCGGATCATACTGGATCCAAGTTAACCAGAAACAACTTAACCTATCGGGACCAGAAGGGTGTTGGTAAAGCATCCAAACAACTAGTGTTGACATCAATGACAAAACATCAATGCAACACATAATCAATTCCACCAAATGGCCAACAGAAATGTCATAGCAAAACAATCTTAGAGAACTAAGTGTCATGCCCATGACACATAAAGTTTTTCTATGCATAGTATTGACATAGGTGTAGAGCATTCATGGGCTCTTTAAGAGGCATGCCATCCATATGAGATAGGCTATAAGCACCAGAGCATATATAGAGGTGATTATGTAAGGACCTAAACAATTAGGGCTAAATTTCCCTTTTTGGTCAGGTGGTGCATTAACATTCTTTTGATTCTCATAAAGAACCAGGTCACCTATTTTCAAAGTTTAAGGAAGGATACTCTGGTTATATTTGTTTGGATAAAGACTTTTGATAGGCTTGGAGATGTTGAAGGGCCTTTAGGTGGTGCTCATCTAACAACTCAAGATAGTTAAGGTGAAGGGTACAATAAGAATCATCATCAATAAGCCCTTTAAGGGAAATCCACGGTGAAGAAATTTTCAGCTCTAAGGGCATGATTGCATCAACACCATACACAAGGTTATAGGGAATTTTTCCCATAGCTATACGTACACTTGTGTGATAGGACCATAGTGAATATATTAATTGAGTATGCCAATGTTTACCATGTTAACTAATGGTTTTGCATAAGATCCATTCAATAATCTTGTTAGATTCTTCTACTTGACTGTTAGACTAAGAATAGTATAGTGTAGAAAATCAATGTTGAATATGAATTTTTTCAAGAAACTGCTTCACCTCCTTGTTCTTAAATGGTGTACCATTATTAGACACAAGGGTAGTAGGCAAACCAAAAGGATAAATGATATTATCCAAGAGAAAACCACAAATTACATCGGTAGTGGTGGACCTTAGTGGTATAGCTTCGACTCACTTTGTAAAGTAAGTTGTGGTAGTTGTGATGAAGGTATGGCCTTTAGAACAAGGGAAAGATATCTTTCCAATAATATTGAGTCCCCAAGTTTGAAATGACCACAAAGAAGCTTGAGTTTGGAGCTCCTACGCGAGAGCCTAAATAAGATTACTATGTTGTTGACATTGAGGGCACTTTTTGACAAAGGAAAAGGAATCTTATTGTTGGTATTATGGATGTGTTGCATTGGTTTTGTCATTGATGTCAACACTTATCAACACTTGTGAACACTTATCAGCATTGGATATCTTTGGTTATGTTCACCGGCATGTTCAGTGACTTATCCACAGTCACCGGTATCTAGTTCACCGACAGGTTATATTGTTCACTGGCACTAAGGATGATCTGTTATCATCTGAAGATTACTTGGTTATGTCAAAGACATTGTTTGGACACTTGGTTTTGGTAATTTGGCTATTGGTCTAATCAAGTTTGCATATTTGCTGTTACCGGCAAATAGGTCTAGGTTATAGACCGGCAAGTGTTATCTATTCCAAATCAGCATGACACGTTATGGAGATGTCTTATTGATTGGTTATCATTGTAAATGCATTGAGTCGACATGATACATCACATATTGATTCATTTGTAATTGATTTAATTGTAATATTCTTAGTAAGTCGATTTACACATTTGGTCTTAGGTTTTGGTATATATGTAAGATCTCATTTATGAGATTCTGTATAAGGTGTGGTAGAGTATTGTAACAAGGTATACACAAATATAAGCAGAGCTATACACGTAGACACCATTTGAAGATTCAAGGAAGGTATGAAGAAGACAATCAGAGCTTAATTGATACTGAATCCAACATATGAAGATGCTATTTTGAGCAGTACATTATCATTGGATTCAACCATCCAATTGTAGTCAGTGTGACTCCCATTTTGTGATTGAGCAGTGAGCTCTAGGTAGTTGGCCTTTCTGCATGTGCAAACTCCATTTGTAAACACATACTATTTGGAGTAGTATCATCTAATTGTAGGTAAGGTTTCCCACCATGGTTTGTCCCCTTACAAGGTTTCCACATACAAATATATGTGTTATGTGTTGTGGATGCTATTTATCTCTCTATTTCATGCATTAAACTTTACCGGTGCTGCTATTAACTATTAAACTATCCACCAACATTAAGTTTGGTTTACCGGTATTATAAATTAAGTTTGGTTTAGTTATATTTGGGTTGAAATTAATAGAAAAATGATTCATCCCCCCTCTCAGCTACCTTTGGGTCCTAACAATTGGTATCAGAGAAAAGTCCTCTTTTTGCAGAAGTTTAACAACTTGAGAAGATTCTATGGAAACTAACTATTTTAGGAAGGAAAATCTGAAACTTGATGGAACTAACTATGGTATATGGAAGATCAGAATGGAGATACATCTTAATTGCATTGGAAAAGACATATGGGATACTACAAAGAATGGCTATGTTGGTCCTACACAGAGTCAACCTAATCCACCTACTTTGGCTAAAGATTAGGAGAATGATTGCAAAGCAAGAGAAGCACTTTTGAGCACATTGTCAGATCAGCAAATCATGGGATTATCAGTCCGATCTACTGCTAAAGCTATTTGGGATAAATTGGAGACATTGAATGAAGGTGATACCACTGTCAAAATTGCAAAACTGGAATGCTTCTGGGTCAAGTATGAAAATATGAAAATGGAAGAAGGCGAAAGGATTTCTGCTTTTATGGAAAGAGTTAATGAAATTGTTTTGGGTATACAATGTTGTGGAGGATCCTTAAGTGAAGATGAAATTGTTTCTAAAGTTTTAGTAGCATTGCCATCGACATACAAAATGAAAATAACTGTTATTAATGAATTGAGAACAATGCCTAATACATCAGTATCTAGAGATACTTTGGTTGGAAAAATTTCAGCTTTTGAACTTGAGGAATTTGGTCATGTTGCTACAATTAAGATAGATTTGGCTTTCAAAGCATCATCTACAGAATCATCATCATCTAAAAAATTTGATTGGAAAGCACTCTATGCTAGAGAACTTGAAGAAATCAGAAGAGAGAATGAAGAACTTGAAGAGCTTGAAGCACTATTTGCAAGGAAAATGCCTAAAGGTCTAGTTGGAAGTAAGTATGAAGGTAAAGCACCATTTAAATGTTTTAATTGCAATAAAATTGGTCATATGGCATCTAGGTGTCCTGATAGACATGTGAGATTGAAAGAAGAAGCTAAAAGAACATATAATAACCCTGAATATCAGAGATACAGATTTAAGAAGAATAGAGACAAATCATGTTACCATGTTGATGAAGGAGTTACCGATGATTTTGATGAAGAACCATCAGACAATGGATGGGATTTTGTTGCAATAACAAAAGATCAATTGACACCTATTGTACAACCGGTAGAGTAGGCCTTGACAGCTAAAATTGAAGAAAAGGATGAATGGATCATTGATTTCGGATGTTCACATCATATGACTGGTAATAAAAGTAAATTTTTAACCTTTCACAAATACAATGGAGGTCTAGTGAGATTTGGGGATGATAAATCTTGTTTGATCAGAGGAAAAGGCACTATATCTTTTGATGGTAAGCACAATACTAACAAAATTTATTATGTTGAAGGTTTGAAGCATAATCTTTTGAGTGTTGGTCAATTAGTTGAAAAAGGATTTCAGTTACAATTCAAGAATGGTAAATACAAAATCATGAATAGAACTGGTTTGGAAATTGAAACCGGTAATCAGACTAGAGGTAATATCTTTCATTTGAATAACAATGAGAAGACATTCTTGATTTCCCATATTGATGAAAGTTGGTTATGGCATAAAAGACTTTGTCATGTAAATTTTGATTACATTGTGAAAATCAGTACTACTAAGGCAGTAAGGGATTTACCTAAGATTATAAAACCTCACAATCCGATATGTAAGGAATGTCAATTTGGAAAGCAAGTTAGAGAAACTTTTAAGATTATTCCAAAAAAATCCAATAATGTTCTTGACTTAATTCATATTGATTTATGTGGTCCAGCAAGAACTAGAAGTTTAGAAGGAGATAGATATTTTATGCTAACAATTGATGATTATTCTAGAATGTGTTGGGTTACTTTTCTCAGGGAGAAATCAGAAGCTTTTGGGAAATTCAAACTATTCAAGGTAATGGTAGAGAATGAAACTGATAAGAAAATCAAATGTTTGAGATTAGATCAAGGAGGTGAATTCACATCTAAGGAATTTAATACATTTTGTGAAGTGAATGAAATCAGAAGACAATTATTAGCACCTCGAACACCCTAGTAGAATGGAGTTGTGGAAAGGAAGAACAAAACTATTTTGGATGCAGCTAGAAGCATGATGTCAAAAGAAAATATACCTCATGTGTATTGGAGAGAAGCAGTGAATACAACTATTTACACATTCAACAGAGTTCACATCAAAGGTGAAATCGGTAAGACCCCTCATGAACTATGGTTTGGTAATACTCCTACTCTTAAATATTTCAAAATATTTGGAAGCAAATGTTATATTAGGAGAGATGATTATATTGGAAAATTTGATCCTATAAGTGATGAAGGAATATTTCTTGGTTATTCATCAAAGAGCAAGGCACATAGATGTTTTAATAAGAGATTGTAGAAAATCATTGAGAGTGCAAATGTGAAGATTGATGAACAGTTTAGAGGTAATTCAAGGTCTATGGACTCTGAACCGATAGTTGAGATAATCACAAATTAACCTACATTGAGCACACCGGTACAAAATGTTGATCCAGTCACACTGACATCATTTAAGAATTCCACAGTGACTGAAGAACAACAACAAGTGAATACACCTAGGTATGTAAGATTGAATCACTCTGAAAGTCAAATAATTGGGAATAAGTATCAAGGTGTAATGACTAGAGGAAGACTGGCAAATGAAGAGGTATGTTTAATTTCTCAAATTGAACTAGCAACTATTAATGAGGCATGTGAAGATAAATATTGGATTAAGGCTATGGAAGATGAATTGGAACAAATTGAAAAGAATAACACATGGACATTGGTTCCCCGACCTAAACACAAAAATGTAATTGGAACTAAATGGGTATTTAGAAATAAACTTAATGAAAATGGTAAGGTAATCAGAAACAAAGAAAGATTAGTGTGTAAGGGATATTCAGAGAAAGAAGGAATTGACTACAATGAAACCTTTGCACCAGTAGCTAGAATTGAGGCAGTCAGATTATTTCTAGCATTTGTAGCACACAAGAACTATAAAGTATATCAAATGGATGTTAAATGTGCATTTCTGAATGGTGATCTTGAAGAGGAAGTTTACGTTAAACAACCTGATGGATTTTATTTGACAAATGACAAAGATATGGTTTGTAGGTTAAGGAAAGCTTTATATGGATTGAAGCAAGCTCCTAGAGCTTGGTATGCTAGATTGGACAAATATCTTTTGAAGTTTGGTTATACTAAAGGTAACGCTGACAACAACTTATATTGCAAAGTGACTAATGATGACATCTTGGTTATTGAAGTTTTTGTTGATGATGTCATTTTTGGAGGAGAAAAAGGATTGTGTAAAGACTTTTCTAATAAGATGCAAGAAGAATTTGAAATGTCTATGATTGGGGAGATAAAATTCTTTTTAGGATTGTAGATTTCACAAACTGATTAAGGTATATTCATAAATCAATCAAAGTACTTAAAATAACTACTAAAGAAATTTGGTATGGAAAACTCTAAACCGATAAGTGCTCCTATGACTACAACTGATAAACTATCATTGAAGGATGAATCAACACTTGTTAATCTGACAAGATATAAATCCATGATTGGAGGTTTACTGTATTTGACACAAACAAGACCTAATATTATGAATGTAGTATGTATTCTTTCAAGATTTTAGAGTAATCCTAAGGAAAATCATGAATCAGCAGTGAAAAGAATTTTCCGGTATCTACAAGGCACAACAAATCTTGGTTTATGGTATCCTAAAGATGAAAATTTTGATTTATGTGTATACATAGATGCAAATTGGGTAGGAGATGTAGATGACAGAAAGAGCACCACCGATGAAGCATTTTATCTTGGTAGCAGATTAATTTTATGGTTGAGCAAGAAACAAAGTTGTACATCATTATCAACAACAAAATTAGAATATGTTGCAGCAACAACTAATTTTACACAGGTATTATGGATTAAGCAAATGTTGAAGGACATAAAGGTAAAATCCAAAGAACCTATAATCATTTACTGTGATAATATGGAAGAAATTAATATATCTAAGAATCCGTTATTTCACTCTAAAACTAAACATGTTTCTATCAAATTCAATTTTCTGAAAGAGAATGTTGAAGCAAAAGAAGTGAAATTGGTTTATGTGAATACTAAAGAACAAATTGAAGATATCTTTACTAAGCCTTTGCCTAAGGAAACTTTTGAATATCTCAGAGAGCAGCTTGGCGTTATACCCTCACCGGTAGAGAATTCGATAGTTGGAGCATGGCATCAGACTAACAGAATTAATAGAGAAATTTTTTTTCCGGCTTTGATGAAGGAGAGATACTTCTCAGGGGGGTAGATTGGATAAATTTGGTTATAACAATTGGTATTTATGAACTGATTGTATTTGGTTTTGTATTTCATTGGCATTTGATGTCAAAGGGGGAGAGATATCTATGGAAAAACACATTATCTTTTTGGGAGATATTATTCCTAGGAGGAGAAATATTATGTATTTTGATTTCTCGTAATTGATCTCTTTGGGAGATTGTTGGTTTTTGGTTTTTGACATTTTTGCTTTGGGACTTAGATGGTTTTTCCATCTTGTGTTGCCATCAATGCCAAAGGGGGAGATTGTTGGTATTATGGATGTGTTGCATTAGTTTTGTCATTGATGTCAACACTTATCAGCACTGGAGATCTTTGGTTATGTTCAATGGCATGTTCAGTGACTTATGTACAGTCATCGATATTTAGTTCACCGATAGGTTATATTATTCACCGACACTGAGGATGATCTATTATCATCTAGATATTACTTGTTTATGTCGAAGATATTGTTTGGACACTTGGTTTTGGTGATTTGGTTATTGGTCTAATCGAGTTTGCATATTTCTTGTTATCGGCAAATAGGCCTAGGTTATGGACCAACAAACATTATCTATTCCAGATCAACACGACACATTATGGAGATGTCTTATTGATTGGTTATTATTATAAATGCATTGAGCCGATATGATGCATCGCATATTGATTCATTTGTAATTGATTTAATTGTAATATTCTTAGTAAGTCGACCTACACATTTGGTCTTAGGTTTTGGTATATATGTAAGATCTCATTTATGAGATTATGTATAAGGTGTGGTAGAGTATTATAACAAGGTATATGTTGGTATATGCATACTCCAATGAGACATTGTAGGTGATTGAAGGTTTTTTCATTGATGGAAACCTTACAATCCTATGACACCAGCAAGGCATTTCACCAGCACCAGCAAGATCAAACTCTACACTAGCACTTAGATCACCGGTACCGGCACAGAGGCCAACAAGATTTTTGTTGTAATATATTTTTTTATTATTATTAAATCTTTGTAAGCCAACTTGGCATGATGTAAAATGACTCCTATATAAAGAGAGATCATTATAGAACATTAAAAAAAGAAGGAAGCGAGATATGGAATATAATTAGGTAGACCTATTATGCGAATTATAGGTTAAAGGTTTATGTAAGAAGCAGAGAAGAAACTGGTACTGGATCTGGCATTATAGATGCTATTTTGAAGCAGTACAAGACACTAGATTTATACAATCTATTTTTTAAGTCAGTGAGACTTCTATTTTGAGCAGTGTGCTCTAGGCACTTGGCCTTCCTGCATGTGCAGGCCCCTCTTGTAGTAGTAATATTCTCTTATTGGCCAGTAAGTGAATATTATGGGTCACAAATCCCACTGAGGTTTTTCCCGCACTGGGTTTCCTTGTTAAAACATTGTGTTATGGTGTGTCTTTCATGTGGTTGTTTATATCTCTATTTATTGCATTACTTTTAGCTTACTGATACATAGTTTTAATATGCTCTACATGTTTCAAGTTAAGAAAATCTAAATACCAGTTAGATATTGATTCACCCCCCCTCTCAGTATCTGTGAGAATCCTAACAATTGGTATCAGAGCTTGGTCCTCTATTTTCAGAAGCCTAATAGCTTGAGGAAGATCTTGACACCAGTAGACATGGAAAATTTAATGAAGCAATTGGAAGCAGCTCTCTTAGATTTTGATACAGAAAAGTTGAAAAATATCAAACTTGAAGATGATCTAAAAGAAGCTCAGGAAATTATTCAAGCACTTCAAGAAAATCTTACCATTACAAGAAACAAGAGAAGAGAACTCTATGAAAAGATGCAAATTGAGGATGATGAAAAAGAAACTCCAAATGAGCAGATATGCAAGCTAAAATAAGAGAACATGGAAACAAAGAATGAGATGCAGGATATGACTATGAGATTTTGTAAAGAAATTGAAGATAGAAAGAAGAATGAAGAAGATTTGACCAAAAGACTAAGTGACACAGCAAATGAGAACACTAGACTTAGCTATGAAAATGATTTGTTGAAGATAGATCTGATGCATACACAGAATGACTCCAATGAACTGATGAGGCAGAAAGAGATCTTAGAAAGAGAATTGAATATTGAAAATCAGCATAAAGAAAAATTCAAGAAAAGCTCAGAAGAACTTGGTAACTTGGTGAAGAATCAGAAACCCAAAGGTGACACTTGTGGAATTAGCTTTGAAGTTGGAGAAAGCTCTGGTACTACAAACACACAGGATCATAGTAAACTGGTAAGACAACCTACTGCTTACAAATTTAATGGAAAATGTTTTAACTGTAATAAGTATGGTCATAGAGCAAATCAATGTAGATCTAGAAGTTATCAGAACACGAATGCACCCACCGGTCAATATTCAAAATGCAACAAAGATGGTCATAACTCTAAAAAATTGCAGAATGAATGCTAGATGTTATGTTTGTGGAAGATTTGGACACCTATCTAATCAATATAGAACACAAACCGACATAGGTTAAGGGAAAGCTATTCAGAAGAATAATGTGACTTGTTATGCATGTAACAAAATTGGGCATATTGCTAAATTTTGTAGAAGCAAGTCCTCACCGGCAAATAACAATGGTCCTAGCTTGAAAGGAAAAGAAAAGGTTGAAGAGGTTAAGCATGAATTTTAAAAACAATGGATTAGAAAGTTAGACATAAATAATGTTGGAAATACTCCTCCACCAGTAGAACCAATCAACACTCCATTAGCAGAACAGAGTAGTACTCCATCGACATGAAGCTCTTCATCAAATTGAAGAAAGTTTCCTTGGGGGTTTGAAAATCAAATGAGACATATGCTATTATTCCCTTGGTTGATGGTAAAAAGAAGAAATTACTTCTATACCGGCAAATGAAGTTAAGTGATTACTTAACCAACATGCATTAATTGTGGTAGTTGGTGAAAATGACATTATAAATCAGTGGTTTTGGCTCCATTTCACTTCACTGTGAATTCAAACACTCGAAGAGCGTGAAATCTCTAGAGCTAAGGCATTTTGAGCGAAGAAGCAAAGGATTTCAGCATTCATCTTTCCAAAGGTAGATAAAGGTATTTATTATCATGGCATCCTCCTCTGCACCTGAATTTATAGCTAACCCTATTGTAGTCAAGGTTATCAAATGCTGTGTTTTAGCTAGTTCTCAATATAGCTAAAAGGGATGATAACATTGGTGCATTCTCCCAAATTCCCAAAGGAGTTGTTTATGCAGAAGACCCTAGAATTTACATCCACTGTCACATAGAAGAAATAGGAGATGAAGAAATCAAGGACATGTATAAAACTGTTATCTATGATGATTCCGGAAATGTAAAACCTGAACATAAAATTGTTGAAACCCTAGGATTCACTGAGATCCTTAGCATTCTGGACTTTCCTAAAGAAATTATTAGGATAGTATTGAGCAGGGTACATGGTGCCTCCTTTTGGCTAGATTTGTTCCACAAAATCACAAAGGAAGCTGTGAAAGCTATAACAAGGTTACCTTCCACTGGTAACAGGTCAGACAAAACAAAGAAGGTCTCAAATGACCTAGTAACAAAACTAACTGGTGCAACATCCAACAAGATATCATTAAGGGTTAATGATGTAACTGATACAAATGTGAGATTCATTAGCATGATTCTTGGTTACAAAGAAACTCATGCAAATAGACTTAACTCAGTTTCCAGTTTATGCATTAAGAGTTCTTATGACATGGTTAAGGACAATGTAAAAATTAATGTATGTGAATGGCTAAAGGATGAGTTAATTGATAATTTAGGAAAAATCAAGAAGGATAACAAAGGAACTTTTAGATTTGGTAATCTACTTGTATGCTTGATGCTACATATAACCAAACAGGTTCTTGGTATAGGCAACAAAAGCCTTGGATTTGACATATCGGTAGGGAAACAGTTACCAGACCTATTCAACAATATGGGTGAAAACAAAGAAAAGAATATCAGTGAGTATTTTCAAGCACTTAAGGTCAGAATGAACAAAAGAATTAGACTGTCATAGGAAATTGTTGACAAGTATAAGGATGATATATTCTTTGTGATTAAAAAGGATGAGATTTGGATGGAAGCAGTGATCTCAAGAACAATCTGGGTTACTGAGATGGGCTATGAGACTAATGATCATATCATTGAGACTTATGCAAAAGCCCTTCTGGAAGCACCTAAGGAACCCAAGGAAGAAGTATTCGGTAGTGCTGAGATGATTGAAAGCCAAATTCAATCTAAGAAAAGAGTAAAGAAAGTTGAAGCAACTGTAAGGAGAGGCTCAAGACAAGCAAAGGCCATCAAAGAAGATGTACTGAAACAAACCGGTATCACTAAAGATGAGTTGGAGGCATTACAACTTGAAACTCACCTATCACCAGTAGCCACTTCTTCTGAAAGTGATATGCCTGTAGCATTCAAAAGAGTTGTAAGGAAAAGGGATCCTTTGTTGGCATCCACACCTTCACCTAGAAGAACTAGACAAAAACAACAGGCTATGAGGTCACCGATAAAGAAGACAACTCCAAAGAAAAAGCTAACACCTAAAAAGAAAAGGACTAAAAAAAAAATTGCTCCAATTGACAGACTGTTAGATGAGATCACTGAAGAGGGAAAACTCAGAAACATCAACAGACTATATGACTCACTATCGGTTGATGAGAAAGAGCAAGTTGAAAACAATGTTATTTTACACTTGGATATGTATAAGAAGTTCTTAATGGAAGTTGTAGATGAAATACCAAGTGAACTATATAAGAGACTAGAAGCAAGGAGACAAGCTGTTGTAGAGCTTGATAAAAAGATAAAAATTGAGAAACTACTTGTTGTTTACCCAGTAAACTCACAGAAGGAGATAGATGACTTAATTGCTAAAGCCAACCAGTCAGTATTCTCTATTGCACATCGGCATATTGCACTAATGGTAGGAAGAGTAAAAGAGGTAACAAAAGAAACATAAAATGCATGGGATATATTCCTTGTGGAGAAGGAAAAACAAGAAGAATACCAGAACCCCAAGCCTATCAAAGTCTATCAAAAGGACAAAGATAAAGGGAAAGGCAAGGTTGGTGGTTCCCCAAGTTTAAAAATAAAAGATAACTTATCCCCACGGCCTCTGATCACTCCACCGGTACAAACAACTGTAGAACAACCGACAAATGAAAGTATGGGTATAAAGGATACAAATCCTGAGGTACTATACACAGTAAATGTTGATACTCAAACACTCAACATTGTAGTAGACAAGGACTCAACTGGTAAGACTGAAATGGCTAGTGAGCCATCGGTAATTGACAAAACTGATGACACAGAGAAACCAGCAGATGATAGCATAGGACAATAGGCAAAGACTCAGACATAGATTGAAACAGGTCAACAAATAGAGCAACAGGCTCCGGAACAGGAACAGGTTCATATGGAAACAGAGCCATGGGCAACATGAGAGAAACAAAAACCCTTGCTTAAGGAAATGGAAACACAGACAGACCTACCAGAGGTCACTACAAGAATGGTTAATTCCTCCATCGACGGAATTCAGAATGTTGGTTTCTCCTTAGCAGGTTACAAATCAACAAATGTAACTGAAGTTCTTTTGGATTCTTTAAAGAAAATAACTGATTGTAGTTCACAAGTTTATAAAGCTATAGATGACACAATCCCAGTCTTGAAATTGATAGCTCCTAACTGTAACATAGATAACAAGGATTCTTTAAGTCAACTTGACACTTTGTCAAAGTACATTACTGACAACAGTAACGGTTGACCAAATAAAGGAAGATGCACTCAAAGAGAAGTTGGAAAAAGAAAAATAGAAATTCTTTGATGATCAAATAAAGAAGTGTACTAGGGAATTTGACACACTTCTACCAGAACTTTGCAGCACACTAAAGGAATTTAAAACTCTATACAGAGACATGTGTAAGACAAACTTTTGGACAGTTGACATAGATAAGAAAATGAGCAAGGTACAGGATGAAATCAATAAACTTGCTAACAATTTTGCTAACTCACCTGATACATTATTAGTTTTTGAGCAAAAGGTAATAGGTTTAGAAGAATATTTACTTAAGCTAGAAAGAGAAAAGGAGACAATAATAAACAAGGAAAAGAATCTACGACTAAGACTGAGTCCAAGACTGGACTATCTTGCATCCTTGAGGAAAGAAATATCTGAGGCATTAATACAAGGACAAAAGACACCGACAGAGCATATGAAGCAACTCACCGGTATAGTTCAAAGAATAGAGGTAGCATTAAAAGATAGTAAGAAATTTATGGAAAGCATAAATTTGGTTTTGGTGAATATTTTTCAAATTGTAACCACCCAGTTACAAGGTTGACACATACTCTATTGACACCTTGACAACCTTTGTCATTGATGCCGAAGGGGGAGTAGTGGTATGAGAAAATAATTAGGTAAAGACGCATCTTCTTAGGGGGAGTTCACACATTTTTGTTCACACATTTTCGGTTTACATATTTTTGGATGACACATTTTTAGATTTTCTCATGAGTGTTGCCATCAATGCCAAAGGGGGAGATTGTTGGCATATGCACACTCTAATGAGACATTGTAGTTGATTGAAGGTTTTGTCATTGATGTCAACCTTACAATCCTATGACACCAGCAAGGCATTTCTCTGGCACTAGCAAGATCAGACTCTACACCGACACTGGCAGTGAAAGGAAGTATACCAGCACAGAGGCCAACATGATTTTTGTTGTAATATATTTTGTTTATTAATATAAAATCTTTGTAAGATAGCTGGCATGATGTAAAATGACTCCTATATAAAGAGAGATCATTATAGAACATTAAAAATGTTAGGTCCCAGAGACAACTGAGAGGGGGGGGGTGAATCAGTTGTCTAATAAATTCAAACCAAAAACTTATTAACCAACTTAATGCTTAATACCAGTAAACCAGTGAAGTATGCCAGTAGATAGTGTTAATAGTAAATTTCCATACCGATAAGAATTAATGCATGAAACAT
The DNA here is from genome assembly GCF_030272615.1 of Cryptomeria japonica. Classification (NCBI taxonomy): domain Eukaryota; kingdom Viridiplantae; phylum Streptophyta; class Pinopsida; order Cupressales; family Cupressaceae; genus Cryptomeria; species Cryptomeria japonica. Next base: position 858,589,041 of record NC_081407.1, read on the forward strand.
AAACACAAAGTCATCCACAACACATGACACCAATATTTGTACGTGGAAACCCTGTAAGAGGAAAAACCATAGTGGGAATCCTTACCCACAATCAGATGATACTACTGCAGATAGTAAGTGTACAAAGAGGGGTCTGCACATGCAGAAAGGCCAATAGCCTAGAGCTCACTACTCAATCACAAATGGGAGTCACACTGACTACAGTTGGATGGTTAAATCCAATAAGAATGTATTGTACAAAATCGCATCTTCATATGCTGAATTCAGTACCGGTGTAATGCTGATATGCTTCTACAAAAACCTAGCTTCACCTTCAGATGATGTCTTCGTGTATGCCTCTGCTTGATCTTGCATATACCTTCACTCAAATCTTTTTCGCATTCCACACTTGATCTTACAAATAAGATCTTACATTTATACCATACCCTAAGACCAATTTTAGTAGGTCCACTCTATAAGACATTACAATAAAACATTTTACAAATAATATCCGATGCAATAACCGATTAAACATGTCAGCTTAATGCATTTACATCAATAATAAATCATCTTCATAGCGTGTCATGCTGATCTGGAAAAGATAAACCTGCCAGTGTAACCCTAGATAACCTAGACCTATTTGTCGATAAAAGAAAATATGCAAATAAGAATATATCAATGATTAGTACTTCAAAATAAAGTGTCCACATGATGTCTTCGACATTACCAAGTGTCTTTCATGTCATTACAGGTATTGGTGAACATTATATCCCATTGGTTGATCATATACCAGTAACTGTTGCACAAATTACTACTTGCCAGTGAATGTTGCTGGATCTCCAAAGTAGATGTATTTAGTAGGTGTTGACATCAATGACAAAACCATATCAAAATACCAACAATCTTCCCCTTTGGCATTGATGGGAACACAAGATGGAAAAACCATCAAAGTACCAAAATAGAAATGCCAAATACAAAAACCAACAATCTTCATTTCTCCCCCTGGGAGTAACAATACCAATCTTTCAAAAAAAACTTTCCCTTAAAATCTCTTTTTCTTTCCAAAAGGATAATGTGTTTTTCCATAGATATCTCTCCCCCTTTGACATCAAATGCCAAAGTCACAAAAGGTCAAGTTCATACAATATACCAACCAATTCAATATACCAACTACTCCCCCTGAGAAGTAGCGTCCTCATCAAATACTGGAATAAAAGATTTGTCCATTTTATTCTACTGGTTGATGACAATCATTAACTGTCTAAGTCACTACCGGTGGTGGTATGACTCTGAGCTGATCTCTGAGATACTCAAAAGTTTCCTTAGGCAAAGGTTTTGTGAAAATATCTGCAAGTTGTTCTTTAGTATTCACATAAACTAGTTTTATCTCTTTTTCTTCAACTTTTTCCCTTAGAAAATTCAGTTTGATAGAAACATGTTTTGTTTTAGAATGTAATACCAGATTTTTAGATATATCAATTGTTGCAGTGTTATCACAGTATATAGTAATAGGTTCCTTGCATTTTACCTTTATGTCTTTCAACATTTGCTTAAGCCAAAGTACCTGTGTACAGTTTGTTGTTGCTGCAACATATTCTGATTTTGCTGTTGATAAAGATGTACACCTTTGTTTCTTACTCAACCAAGAAACTAATCTTTTTCCAAGAAAGAATGCTCCTTCAGTGGTGCTTTTTCTATCATCCACATCTCCTACCCAATTTGCATCTGTATATGCACATAGATCAAAATTTTCATCTTTAGGATACCATTATCCAAGATTTGTTGTGCCTTGTAAGCATCGAAAAATCCTTTTCACTGCTGATTCATGATTTTCCTTAGGATTACTCTGAAATCTAGAAACTATACATACTGCATTCATAATATCAGGTCTGGTTTGTGTCAAATACAGTAAACCTCCTATCATAGATTTGTATCTAGTTGGATTAATAGGTGTAGATTCATCCCTTTGAGATAATTTGTCATTTGTAGTCATAGGTGTGCTTACCGGTTTAGAGTTCTCCATCCCAAATTTCTTAAGTAGTTCTTTCAAGTACTTAGATTGACTCAAAAATATACCTTTATCAGTCTGTAAAATCTGCAATCCTAAAAAGAATTTTATGTCTCCAATCATAGACATTTCAAATTCTTGCTACATTTCAAGAGAAAATTCTTTGCATAATTCATCTTCTCCTCCAAAGATTATATCATCAACAAATACTTCAATAATCAAGATGTCATCATTAGTTACTTTGTAATATAAATTGCTATCTGCATTTCCTTTAGTAAAACCAATCTTTAAAAGATACTTATCCAATCTTGCATACCAAGCTCTTGGGGCTTGTTTTAATCCATACAGAGCTTTTTTAATCTGCAAACAATATCATTGTCATCTGTCAAAGAAAATCCATCAGGTTGTTCAATATAGACTTCCTCTTCAAGATCTCCATTCAAAAATGCACATTTAATATCCATTTGATAAACTTTGTAATCCTTGTGAGCTACAAAGGCCAAGAATAATCTAACTGCCTCAATTCTGGCTATCGGTGCAAAGGTTTCATTGTAATCAACTCCTTCTTTCTGAGAATATCCCTTACACACTAGTCTTGCTTTATTTCTAACAACCTTACCATCTTCATTAAGTTTGTTTCTAAATACCCATTTGGTTCCAATTACATTTTTATTTTTAGGTCGGGAAACTAATGTCCAAGTATTATTTTTCTCAATTTGTCCTAATTCTTCTTCCATAGATTTAATCCAAAATTTATTTTCACATGCCTCATTGATAGTTAATGGTTCAATTTGAGAAATAAGACATACTTCTTCATTTGCCAATCTTCCTCTTGTCATAACTCCTTTAAATTTGCTTCTAATTATCTGATCTTCAGAATGATTCAGTCTTACATACTAGGGTGTCTTAATCTATTGTAGTTCTTCAATTACTGTGGAATCCTCTGATGATACCGGAGTAACTAGATCATCATTATGTACCGGTGGATTTATTGTAGGTTCATTTGTCATAATTTCTGTTTCCAGTTCAGAGTCTATATATCTTGAAGTTCCTCCGAATTGTTCATCAATCTTTACATTTGTACTCTCAACAATTTTCTGTAATCTTTTATTAAAACATCTATATGCCTTGCTCTTAGATGAATAACCAAGAAATATTCCTTCATCACTTCTAGGATCTAACTTGCCAATATACTCATCTCTTCTAATATAACATTTACTTCCAAAAATTCTGAAGTACTTAAGAGTAGGAATTTACCAAACCATAGTTCATGAGGGGTATTACCGGTTTCACCTTTGATGTGAACTTTGTTGAATGTATAGACAACAGTGCTTACTGCCTCTCTCCAGTACACATGTGGTAGATTTTCTTCTGATAACATACTTCTTGCTGCATCCAAGATAGTTCTATTTTTCCTTTCAACAACTCCATTATGTTGTGGTGTCCGAGGTACTGATAAATGTCTTTTGATTCCATTCACTTCATAGAATGTATTAAAATATTTAGATATGAATTCTCCTCCTTGATCTGATCTTAAACATTTGATTTTCTTACCAGTTTCATTTTCAACCATTGCTTTGAATAGTTTGAACTTCCCAAGTGCTTCTAATTTTTCTTTGAGAAAAGTAACCCAACACATTCTAGAATAATCATCAATAATTAGCATGAAATATCTATCACCTTGTAAGCTTTTAGTTCTAGCTGGACCACATAAATCAGTGTGAATTAAATCAAGAGCATTATTGGATTTTTCTGGAATACTTTTGAAACTAGCTCTAACTTGTTTTCCAAATTGACATTCCTTGCAAACTGTATTCTGAGGTTTCACAATTTTAGGTAGATCTCTAACTACTTTAGAAGTACTGATTTTTACCATGCAGTCAAAATTTACATGACATAGTATTTTATGCCATAACCAACTTTCATCTATATGTGCAATTAAGCATGCCTTTTCACTATTATTCAAATGAAAGATATTACCTCTAGTCTGATTACCGGTTGCAATTTCCAAACCAATTCTATTCATGATTTTGCATTTTCCATTTTTAAATTGTAACTAAAAACCTTTCTCAACTAACTGACCAACACTTAAAAGATTATGTTTTAATCCTTCAACATAGTAGACATTGTCAGTGTTATGTTTACCATCAAGAGATATTGAACCCTTACCTTTGATTGAATAGGCTTTGTCATCTCCAAATCTTACTAAACCTCCATTGTATTCTTGAAAGTTCAAGAATTTACCTTTGTCTCCAGTCATGTGATGTGAGCATCTTGAGTCAATAATCCATTCATCCTTTGATTCAACTTTAGCTGCTAGGGCTTGTTCTACCGGTTGAGCAATAGGTGCCAATTGATCTTCTGTTATAGAAACAAAGACCCATCCATTGTCTGCTGGATCCTCATCAGAATCATCAGTCACACCTTCATCAGCAATGTAACAAGATTTATCTTTGTTTTTCTTAAATCTGTATCTCTGATATTCAGGATTAGGTTTGTATGTTCTTCTAGCTTCTTCTCTTAGTCTAGCATGTCTATCAGGGCATCTTGAAGCCATATGACCAATCTTATTGTAGTTAAAACATTTAAAGGGTGCTTTACCTTCATACTTACTTCCAATTGGGCCTTTTGGCATTTTTCTTGCAAATAGTGCTTCAAGTTCTTCAAGCTCTTCATTCTCCTTCCTGGTTTCTTCAAGTTCCCTTGCATAAAAGGCTCTTCAGTCTGATTTGTCAAAAGATGGAGCAGATGATGTTGATGCTTTGAAGGACAAATTAGTTTTTATAGTAGCAACAGGACCAAATTTCTCAATTTCAAAAGTTGAAAGTTTTCCAATCAATGTATCCCTAGTTACTGATGTATTAGGCATTATTCTCAACTCATTTATAGCAGTAACCTTCATTTTATATGCCGGTGGAAAACCTCTTAAGATTTTTGAAACAATCTCATCCTCACTCAGGGTTCCTCCACAACATTTGATACCCAAAACAATTTCATTTACTCTTTCCATAAAAGCAGAAATCCTTTCATCTTCTTCCATTTTCAGATGTTCATACTTGACTCGAAAGCTTTCAAGTTTTGCAATTTTGACTATGGAATCTCCTTCATTCAGTGTTTCCAAATGATCCCAAATAGCTTTAGTAGTAGATCTATCTGATGATCCCATGATTTGTTGATCTGATAATGCGCTCAAGAGTGCTTCTCTTTCTTTGCAATCATTTTCTTCATCTTTATCTAAAGTAGTTGTAGCAGTCTGACCAGCTACAACAGCAGTATAACCATTCCTGGTAACTTCCCAGATGTGTCTCCATTCTGATCTTCCATATCCCATAGTTGGTTCCATCAAGTTTAGGACTATCCTTTCTAAAATAATTAGTAGACATTGGATCTCCTCAAGTTGTTAAACTTTTGCAAAAAGAGGACTAGGCTCTAATACCAATTGTTAGGTCCTGGAGACAACTGAGAGGGGGGGGGGGGGGGGGTGAATCAGTTGTCTAATAAATTCAAACCAAAAACTTATTAACCAACTTAATGCTTAATACTGGTAAACCAGTTAAGTATGCCGGTAGACAGTGTTAACAGTAAATTGCCATACCAGTAATAATTAATGCATGAAACATAAACACAAAGTCATCCACAACACATGACACCAATATTTGTACATGGAAACCCTGTAAGGGGAAAAACCACAGTGGGAATCCTTACCCACAATCAAATGATACTACTATAGATAGTAAGTGTACAAAGAGGGGTCTGTACATGTAGAAAGGCCAACAGACTAGAGCTCACTGCTCAATCACAAATGGGAGTCACACTGACTACAGTTGGATGGTTAAATCCAATAAGAATGTATTGTACAAAATTGCATCTTCATATGCTGAATTCAGTACCGGTGTAATGCTGATATGCTTCTACAAAAACCTAGCTTCACCTTCAGATGATGTCTTCGTGTATGTCTCTGCTTGATCTCGCATATACCTTCACTCAAATATTTTTTGCATTCCACACTTGATCTTACAAATAAGATCTTACATTTATACCATACCCTAAGACCAATTTTAGTAGGTCGGCTCTACAAGATATTACAATAAAACATTTTACAAATAATATCCGATGCAATAACTGATTAAACATGTTGGCTTAATGCATTTACATCAATAATAAATCATATTCATAGTGTGCCATGCTGATCTGGAAAAGATGAACCTGCCGGTGTAACCCTAGATAACCTGGACCTATTTGCCGGTAAAAGCAAATATGCAAATAAGAATATATCAATGATTAGTACTTCAAAATAAAGTGTCCACATGATGTCTTCGACATTACCAAGTGTCTTTCATGTCATTCCAGGTACCAGTGAACATTATATCCTGTCGGTTGATCATATACCAGTAACTGTTGCACAGATTACTGTTTGCTGGTGAATGTTGCTGGATCTCCAAAGTAGGTGTATTTAGTAGGTGTTGACATCAATGACAAAACCATACCAAAATACCAACAACAAAAAAGAAGGAAGCGAGATATGGAATGTAATTAGGTAGACCTATTATGCTAATTATAGGTTAAAGGTTTACGTAAGAAGCAGAGCAGAAACCGGTATTGGATTTGGCATTGTAGATGCTATTTTGAAGCAATACAAGACATTGGATTTATACAATCTATTTTGTAAGTCAGTGAGACTTCTATTTTGAGTAGTGTGCTCTAGGCACTTGGCCTTCCTACATGTGCAGGCCCCTCTTGTAGAAGTAATATTCTCTTAGTGGCCAATAAGTAAATATTGTGGGTCACAAATCCCACCGAGGTTTTTCCCACATCGGGTTTCCTCATTAAAACATTGTGTTATGGTGTGTCTTTCATGTGGTTGTTTATATCTCTATTTATTGCATTACTTTTAGCTTACCGATACATAGTTTTAATATGCTCTACATGTTTTAAGTTAAGAAAATCTAAATACCGGTTAGATACTGATTCACCCCCCTCTCAGTATTTGTGAGAATCCTAACAATATATGCAAATATAAGAAGAAATATACATGCAGACATCATTTGAAGATTCAAGGAAGGTATGAAAAAGACAATTAGAGCTTAATCGATACTGAATCCAACATATGCAGATGCTATTTTGAGCAGTACATTATCATTGGATTTAACCATCCAATTGTAGTCAGTGTGACTCCCATTTTGTGATTGAGCAGTGAGCTCTAGGCAGTTGGCCTTTCTACATGTGCGGACCCTATTTGTACACACAGACTATCTGTAGTAGTATCATATGATTGTGGGTAAGGTTTCCCACAATGGTTTTTCCCCTTACAGGGTTTTAACGTACAAATATATGTGTTATGTGTTGTGGATGTTATTTGTCTTTATGTTTCATGCATTAAACTTTACTAGTACTGTTATTAATTGTTAAACTGTCAACCAACATTAAGTTTGGTTTATCGGTATTATGCATTAAGTTTGGTTTAGTTATATTTGGGTTGAAATTAATAGACAATTGATTCACCCCCCTCTCAGTTGTCTCTGGGTCCTAACACTTATTCCATTGTTTTCCAATAATACCCCATGTTAACTAGTTTATAAACCAAAGATTTACCTCCAAAGTGGCCACCCCCAGAGCCGTAATGGGGTCCCTAAAGGGTGAGAGGTATTTCATCTTTAGTCAAACAACATACAAGGAGACCATTGTATGATGTATGATAAAGCATATTAGTTAAAAGGATATATCAAGTAGCAAGTTTTCAAATCTAGACACGCTTACTCAATAGCATCATCTGGAAAAATTCCACTCTTAAGATAGTTATAGATATGTGTAAACCACTCTTCTGAGTCTATATGAGTGCACACAAAATTATCAAATTCAAGTTGATTAGTTAAAATAGGAGAGCAAAAAACTTATACCACAAAATGATACTCATTTTGACTATAATCTAGGCCTACAAGGGAATCAGTGCTTTCCATTGCATCCGCATGATGGTTTTCTCTCCGAGATATGCTATCAATAGTATAAGAAATGAAGTTTGTAAGTATGGTCATGACAAAGTCCTTATACTAAGATATTTTCAATTTATTGATACGATATGTTCTTGTGACTTGATTTACAATAAGTTCAAAGTCCCCATGAATATAAATATGCTTCACTTCCATTGCAATAGAGGCACACAAGCCAACAATAAGGGATTCATACTCAATGATGTTGTTACTACACTGGAATTCTAAACGAAAGGAAAGAGGGAATGACTTTCCTTCAAGTGCGATTAATACAACACTTGCTCTTGAACCAGTCTGACATCTCCATCCATCGAAGTACATATCCCATATGGGCTCTTGATTAATTGTTAGCAAGTCCTCATTAGGGAAAAGGTTTAGATAAATAAACTATTTAAGAGAAGGGGATTTAGCTAGTTGGTCAACCATAGCCTACCCTTTGATTGACTTCTAAGTCACGAATTTAAAATCAAACTCAGAAAGAAACATTACCCACCTAGCTAGCCTACCCGAGAGGTCAGATTTGGATAAGAGGTGCTTAAGAAGATCATTTTTAACAATCACTTGTGTTTCTGCATGAAGGATATAATGCCTTAACTTTTATGTTGCAAAAATAAGAGCTAAGAATTGTTTTTCCATTGCAGAATATTAGGTTTCATAGTCAACAAGAACACAATTGATGTAATATACCGCCCTTTCTCTACCATCATCATCATACTGAGCTAACAAAGCTACTAGAGTATTAGATGAAGTGGAGATGTATAAGAGGAAGGGCATATCTGACATAGCCGACATTAAAATAGGTGGGTTAGCTGAATATTCCTTAATAGAATCAAAGACTGTCTGATACTTTTCATTCCACTTCAAATGTACGTCTTTCTTCAATAGTTGCATAAATGGAAGGGTATGATCAACCAATTGAGATACCAATCTGCGAATGGCCCAAATTTTCCCTTGCAAACTATGAAGTTGAGAGATCTTCTTTGGTGGAGGCATGCTAACAATCGCATCAATCTTGCTTATATCAATTTTGATTTCCTGATGAGAGAAAATAAATACTAAAAGTTTCCCAGCGTTAATGCCAAAAACACATTTAAAAGGATTTAGTCTCATCTTATACAATTGAAGTCTTTCAAAGATTGATCAAACATTCTTGACATGATCTTCGTGGATTACAAACTTTGCTAAGATATCATCAACATAATCTTCTAGAGTCTTGTGAATAAAATCATGAAAGATCAGGGTCACATGATGGTATGATGAAATAATAAGTATCTGGTAGATTACTGAGAGGGGGCGGTGAATCAGTAACTACAAAAACTGATTCAAACTCTCCAAACTCAAACTCAAACATGCAAAGTAATATTATCAATGAAATACCACTGTCAAGATCAAAACTCATAAGAATACCGGTTGACTGTTACAACAACTTAACAGTAAACATCATTTAACTTGTAAACATCCAATGCTTTATCATATGTCAATACTTCACTTCTCAATGCATCTAGTTATCATGCTTTATCAAAAGTAGTTAATCAAATCAATTATAATATCATAACCACAAAAACATTCACCACATGACACAAGTATTTATACGTGGAAAACCCAAATAGGTAAAAACCATGGTGAGATGAGACTCACAAGATAATATCTGAACTCTTCTGAAGTTCGCCCTGTTAGGAGCCAACCCTGTTAAAGCTTTTACAAAAGTCCTATTAAGAACTGATCCTGTTAGGAATCACCCGATTAAGGGATTGACTACAAATGCCTTGTTAGAAGCAAATACCCTATAAGGAGTAACCTCAGTAGAGGATTTGAAAATCCAATCTAATAGACCACCTTGTTAGGGGATTTAATAAGTAACCAAGCTTGTTAGAGCTTACCTGATCAGGGGATTTCAATTCTGCTATAATTGTTAAAAAACAATAGGAGTTTCTTGATCTGTTTGAATAGCACTACATTTTCTTGATCAGATCCAATTAAGCTTCTATCTACCTTTACTCAAACTGCAGACTCATTCTTCAATTAGGCAATCACACACTCAACTGATTTCTGCCAACTCTTTCCCAACACCAAAACAAAACAACTTCATCGACCTTAAATACAAATCAATTAGGTCGGTAACACAACAAAAATATAATCCTCTCATCAAGATTACAAATAAGTCGGTACAAGTATGACCATTGGATTTCATAGCAATCTCACCACATCAATCAAGAAAACCTCAACCACTCATTGATTACCGCTACATCGAGCTCAGTAACTCATCATGCATTTTGTATTAGATGCAATACATTTCGTTCATTCCCTAGATAAACAAACATGCCAAAACATTTTGAACTTGTCTTTATACAATGACCTTACGTGTCACCATCATTACCGCTCAACCAACATAACTAATTCAACAACCTTAATCGGTTAGGGTTTAACAAAAAACAACTAGTAGGGTTTACGGGTTACATAGCATAGAAAGGGTTTAACCTTTTATTCTGATTACCGGTTCAACTCACAAACTTACATACTGGTTTACAATAACCTTCATAAAGCTCTTCCTACCGGTTACAAGACAATATCAACAGTAACAACAATATCAACAACATCATTAATATCATCACTAGTTCCATTGACATCAATGACAACATAACATATCATTAATGCAATCTTCATGCAAATGCCAACAATCTCCCCCTTTGGCATTGATAGAAATACAAAATATCAACACCATTGCTTTGTTGTTGTGATTGTGAATAGGATTCTTGGTTTACATTACCAAGTATTCACATGCTCTCTCTATCTTCAGTCTATCGCTAGTTTTCCTTCCCATAATCACATAATTCTTCTCCCCCTTTGAAAATAATGCCAAATTGAAAGTAAAACGTGTAAACTTAAATTTAAACTGTGCATCAACAACATACTGCAACTTGATGCTCCACCTAAGGAATACATCCACTTCTACATAAACCCTTGTAAAATTTTGCAAGTGTTTTAGGGACTAATGCAGTCAACATCATGTTCAATTGACTTCATGAAGAGGGACAAGCCCTAACTGACTTCTAAGATACTCAAAAGTAGTCTTTGGCATAGGCTTGGTAAAAATATCAACAAACTGCTCCTTGGTAGAAACACGTTGTAAGATAACATCTTTGCTCATAACTTTTTCCCTCAATAAATGATACTTCAATTCAATGTGCTTGGTTCGTGTGTGCAAAATAGGATTCTTGTAAATATTTATGGCACTTGTGTTATCACATAAAATCTTTATAGATTCTAAAATATTCATCTTAAAACCTTCCAAAATGCGCCTCATCCAAATAGCCTATGTGCAATTCATATAAGTTGTAACATACTCAGCTTCAATAATAGATTGTGAAGTGAAACTATGCTTTTTACTACTCCATGAAACAAGCCTTCCTCCAAGAAAAAATGCTCCACGGGTTGTGCTTTTCTGGTCATCAACATTTCCTGCCCAATCAATATTTGTGTATGCCTTAAAATCAAAGTTTCCTCCATATGGATACCATAATCCATAGTCAACAGTACCTTTCAGGTATCTAAAGATTCTCTTGGTTGCTATTAGGTATTTCTCCTTAGGATTCTTTTGGAATATATCAACTATGCCAACCACTTAGGCTATGTCTGGTCTGCTGTGAACAACATAGTGCAATTTGCCAATCATTGACCTATATTCCTTTTCATCAACATGCTTAGATTCATCTTCCTTAGACAACTTACAACCTGTAACCATCAGTGTCCCAAGTGGTTTATAGTCACTCATGCCAAACATCTTCAAAACCTCTTACAGATACTTAGACTGTGTAATGAATATACCATTCTTCATTTGTTGTATCTGCAAAGCTATGAAATTTTTTATTTCCCCTACTAAAGACATTTCAAACTCATTTTTCATTTCATCTGCAAAACTATTGCTCATGACATCATTACCTCCAAATATAATATCATCAACAAATACTTCACTAACTAGTATTTCATCTCCTTTAGACTTGAGATATATGTTACTATTATCGCTAGTTCTCATAAATCCTATCTTCATTAGATGTGTATGAAGCCTTTCATACCATGCTCTAGGTGCCTGGTTTAATCCATATAAAGCCTTATGCAATCTGCATACCATGTCTTTTTCATCAATCAAAACATAACCATTTGGATACTCTATGTATACCTCTTCTTCTAATTTCCCATTCAAAAATGCAGACTTAACATCCATTTGATATACCTTGAACTTTTTATGGGCTGCAAATTCAAGTAAAGTTCTGACACCTTCTAGTCTTGCTACTGGTGCAAAAGTTTCTCCATAATATCCTCCTTCTTGTGCATAACCCTTGCAAACTAATCTTTCCTTATTGCTAACTACAACACCATCTTCATTCAACTTGTTCCTATATACCCATTTATTACCTATAACATTCTTTTTTACCGGTCGAGGTACTAGGGTCCAAGTGTTGTTCTTCTCAATTTGATCCAATTCCTCCTCCATAACTTTAACCCAATGATCATCACCAAATGCCTCCTTAGTAGTTCTTAGTTCAATGGTGGAGATCATGCAAGAATTATCTTTGATTCTTCTTCTGGTTAGTACTCCAACATCCTTATCTCCAATAATCTACTCAGGATTATGATTCAATCTCACATATCTAGGAATAGCATGATCATTATCTTCAGGTTTAGCTTCTTCATTGTCATCATCTTCTTCTAAATTTCTCTGTTCCAGTTGAACTGGTGCATTAGAATTTTCTTTGCTAGTTTTAGATTTCAAAGTTTCTGGTTCCAAAAACAAAATGCAAGGATCTTCATCCTTTTTCTCTAAACTAGTTCCTTCTGAGACTTTAGGAAATTCATCCACTCTAACATTAGCACTCTCAACAATTCTCTGTGTCCGGTTGTTAAAACATTTGTAGGTCTTACTCTTGGTGGAGTATCCAAGAAATATGCCTTCATCACTCTTAGCCTCAAATTTGATAATGTAATCACCTCTCTTAATAAAACATTTGCTTCCAAATATCTTAAAATAACTAACATCAAGTGATATTCCATACCAATATTCATAAGGAGTCTTTTACTTACCTCTCTTTACCAGAACCCAGTTCATTGTGTAGATAGTTGTGCTGACAAATTCTCTCCAAAAGGTTTTTGCTACACCTCCTTGTATCAACATTGTCCTAATAGCTTCAACGACTAACAGGTTGTTCCTTTCTGCGATACCATTCCATTGTGGTATCCTTGATGCAGAAAGTTGTTGTTTGCTACCATTCTCTTCATAGTACCTAGTGAATTCCTCAGAAGTAAATTCACCGCCCTGATATGTCCCCAGACATTTTATCTTCTTACCACTCTCTTTCTCTTTTAAGGCCCTGGATGCCTTGAACTTACCAAAAGCTTCAGTCTTATCCTTCAAGAATGTGACCCACATCATCCTTGAGCAATCATAAAATATCCATCACCTTGAATGGTTTTTGTTCTTATTGGTCCACAAAGATTTGTATGAACCAAATCTAACAAGTTCTCTACTGAGAAGGATTTGCTTTTGAAATTTGAAGAAGTCATCTTTCCTAACTCACATTCTTTGCAAAGTGCATTAACTAGTTTGTCTAACTGAGGCAAACCTCTCACTATCTTGGACTTACTCACTTTAACAATGTTATCAAAGTTTATATGACCAAATCTCCTATTCCAAAGCCAACTATCATCTATTTTTTCAATAAAATAGTTTCCAACTTTAGAATTGAAATGAAACAGGTTACCTTTAGTTTGTTTCCCGGTTGCAATCAATTCACCTTTGTTGTCAAAGATTTTGCACATACCATTTTTAAACTCCAGTGGGTATCCTTTGTCATTAAGTTGTGCCACACTCAAAAGATTGTGCTTGAGTCCTTAACCTAGTAGACATCATCTGCATTGCTCTTCCCATTAAGAGAAATAACTCCTTTATCTTTAACCATGCAGGGTGAGTCATTGCCAAATATAACAACACTACCATCAAATTCTTTCAAGGAAAGAAATTTGCTTCGATCACCGGTCATATGATGTGAACAACCATTATCAATGATCCAATCATCAGAGTTATCCATCCTGGATACTAATGCCTTCTAGTCTAATATCTCTTCCTTAATAGCTACAAACACAATACCTTCACTAGCATCATCATCATCAGATTCTTCATCAATGATACCACTATCAATAGCAATAAGACAATCTCTTTTGCCTTTGCCCTTATACTTCTTGAATTTATCTCTCTTGTGTTCATTTTCACCATTAGGACAATTAGCCGCAATGTGACCAATCTTATTTCATGCAAAATATTTTAAAGGTAATTTACCTTTGTATTTACCGGTGCCTCTAGGAAACCGCTTTGCCAATAATGCTTTGAGATCCACTAAACTGTCTTCATCATCAACATCTCTGCTGGATCTAGATTCATAACCATGACTAGTATCTCTACTTTTTCTCACAGATGGGTTAGAAACATAAGCTCTAAATGCAAACTCAGATTTATGTACACTACCATCATAACTATTTAATTCAAATGTAGTAAGCTTGCCAATGATGGAGTCAAGAGTTACTTTAGTTTTGTTAATGGAATTCAGCTCTTGAATAGATGTAACTCGAATAGCATAGACCACTAGCAGGGTTCTTGGTACCTTACTGATTACTGTGGCATCTTCCACTTTCCCTCCTGCACTCTTAATTTCACCAACTATCTCTTTTATCCTTTGACCATATTGCTGGATATTCTCACCTTCAGTATGCTGGCATATGTGCAGAGTTTGATGACATGATGATAATGTATGTTGTCATTGATGTCAATATGCTGAAGTGTGAACCGGTATGTTGAATTAGGTAAACTGGCAAGTGAATTGGTATGATGAAGTGTGAACCGGTATGTTGAAGTAAGTAAACTGGCAAGTGAACCGGTATATGCAAAGTTTGTATCAAGGTTTCACTTAATATGACTACCGGTTGGTAGTCTCAGCTTTAGGGTTTCAAGCTGATGCATTCCAAGTCTGTGCGATTCGACTGACGACATCCTGTGATGAGTTAGAATTAAAATGACGATCAAAGCATGTTACCACGTCAGCCTTGTGCATGTGAAGGATTTTCTTGAGGATCTTGCATGAGAAGATTGATTCTATCCACCTTGAGAATGTGCAAAATCTTAGTAAACGGTGGAGAGCGCGTGATGGGTTATCAACTTTCAAAAGTGGTGAAGAGCGAATGATGCAGAACGTCTTGAGATTTGTTCAAGATTGTTTTACCCTATGTAATGTGATTAAACGTTCAGGATTGGACCGAGGGTGAACTCACAATACCGGTTCTCACTTTTTTACCAACTTTGACACTTAGATGAACATTTTGCAAAAAAACTTCACTTTCTGACACCTATAACTTTTAAACCGTTAAGAATTTGAAGATGATGTAAACTAGTGGTTTGTAACATCTTTTTTGTAGATTCTAAATATAGTTTTTTCAATTTTTTTGAATAAAATTTTATTGATTTTTCCATCTCCCTCAAAAATAGTTTTTTACAGCAAACAACATTTTTTAAGAGTGAAGTGCATCTGGAAACGTATAGCTTTTTTTCTATGAATGATAAAAACTTATCTCTTTTAAATTTTGGTTTGTGACATCAATACCCATGGCATGCAGTTGGTTTGATAGTGATATGTTGAATATTTTTTATTTTATTAAGTTTTGAAGTCCAACTAATTATAATTAGGTATAGGTGTACATTTGAACACATAACTTGTTCTATATATCAAAATTTAGTTTTATTTTTTTTGTTAGAAAGAAGACATCAATACCTACTGCATAGATATTTTTCAGAATTTTTTTGAATTAGTTTACTAGTTTTCCCAATGCATTGAACAAAGAAGTTCATGTTCGGTGAAAAACCTACATTCATAAAAAATAAAATAAAAATATATTAATGAAATTAAATATATTAAAAATTATACTATTTGGAAAGCTTATAATAAGGACTAAATCATTAAGAAAATAAAAATTTTAAATGAATTCGTTTGACCCCTCAAAAGCTAATGTAAAATTGGTTTTTTATCAGCATTTGATAGATGCAAAGGAGACTCCATTGAAAGTATGATTTAGAAGTAGAGAGGTTCTATCCAAGAGATTTTGATCTAAGAGCCTTTGATCTAACACTCTTCAATCAATTACTTCAAATGGGACCTCTTGAAGCTTAAATCATTATATTTTCTAAAAAATGTATGATTTCAGCAAAAATCAGGATGTACCAAAAAGTGGGAACCAACTTTGTGAGTTCACCCCCGACTGTATTATTAATCTAGATGTTTAGGGTTTTAGGTTTTGGGCACCGACCTAATTGTTGTCTATAAGGTCAATGATGATTTTCATTTGAAGTTGTTGGCAAATGAATGTATGTGGTGATTCTTGCCAAATCAGAGAAGTGAGTAGAGATTTGCAGTGTGATTGCAGATATAAAGGAACTGAAGTGGATCTGCCTTGGCATTGAGTGTTGTTATCAGATCAATGTATTACCTATTGACTTCTAACCAATTCAGCAGTTAGAAAATACCTTTATCGGATAGCTTTAACAGGATGACTCAAAATCATTGAGTTCTTCAAATCTTCTTGTGAGGTAACCTTTAACAGGGTTTTAACCTCTAACCGGGTATTTTGCCATCCCTTAATAGGGTGATCCCTAGCACAATCAGTTCCTAGCAGAACCTATTGTAAAGTCTTTAACCGGACTAGGCTCCTAACAGAGAAAACTTCAGAAGAGTTCAAGAACAACTTTTGGGTATTCATCCCCACCATGGTTTTTCCCAGTTGGGTTTCCACGTGAAAAATCAGTGTGTTATGTGTGATGTTTTTTCATGTGATGATTTAGTGTTTTCTGTTAAGTGGTAATGCATGTTGATCTAATGCTCATTGTATTTCTGATGTATTACTTGCTTAAGCATATGGGTGAAGTTGAGATGAGATATTAGGTTTTGAGAAGTTCTAAGTGTAACCAGTTTATGTTTTTTACAGTCTCACTGTGTTTTATCGGTATTGTCTTGGTTTAGGTTTGTTATGTTGTTTGTCAGTTAGTGTAGTCTTTGTAGTTTAAGTTATCAGAGAAATTTTTGTCTATACTGATTCACTCCCCCTCTTAATACCTGTTGGATATTTATTGTTCATCATTATTCATCAATTGGTATCAGAGTGTCCTCCAGGTCCTTAGTGCTATAAGCTTAACCACTTGAGGAAAAGATCCTACTCTAATGATGAAGAGGGAAGGTCCTAAGTTCAATAGAGATAACTTTAAGATATGGAATGACAGAATGAATATCTACATTAAAAGCATGGGCGCTCAACATTGGAACTATGTTGAGAATACTTATGTTGTCCCTATAGGTACTCTCACCGATGATCAAAGAAGAGAGACTCAGGAGAATGGGCAAGTCATGGAAGCTCTTATCAGCAGTCTATCTGATATTGAGTTTATAGATGTTCAGGATAAAGACAATCCCAAAGATGTATGGGATACTCTGGAGACTATCTATGGCAGTGATGAGCATGTGAAGCAAGCCAAGGAAGAGAGCCTAGAGGAAAATTTGAAGACATGCAAATGGTTGAAGGAGAGACCATTCAACAATATGGGATAAGAATTAAAACTGTTGTTAGAGACATCAAGAGTGTAGGAGGTACAATGGATGATCCCACTATTGCTATTAAAGTTTTGAGATCCTTGTTACTAGTCTATGAAATAAGGGTTGTCGCTATTCAAGAGTTGAGATCTATTGACAAGACAAAGATATCCCTAATCTCCATCATTGCTAAGTTGACCGCATATGAGCTAAATAGTTATGATGGCAGTGTTCAGAAGACTGAATCAACCTTTAGAGATTTGTTGCACCATCTAGAAAGGGAAAATAACTTGGCACCAGCTATGAACCTAGACAAAGCAGAGATATGGATGATGAGGAGATCCTATTGGAGTTTGAAGCTCTTCTTGCTAAGAGACTTCCTAAGGGAACTAGAAAATATAGAGGTAAGCTCCCTTTGAAATGTTTTTCGTGCAATAGGATAGGACACATTGTTGTCAACTGTCCTAATAGTGATAATAAGGACAAACTAGAGAAGTTTAAAAAGTTCAAAGGAGGGAATAGGAGAAACTATCTTGTTGCAGTCGATGAAGGTGTCACTGATGATGAATCAAAAGATGAAGAAAGTTAACACATAGTGTTTTTAGTCATTAAGGAAGATGTGTTAGACAAGAAGGCTCTTGTCTCCCACTTTGATAATTCTAATGAGTGGATTATTGATAGTGGATGTTCTCACCACATGACTGGTGACTGGAGAAAGTTTTTGTCTCTGGAAGAGTACGATGGAGGTGTAGTCCGATTTGGTAATGATGCACCATGTATGGTAAAAGGCAAAGGGTCCATATTTGTAAATGGAAAAAGCAATGTTGATAATGTGTATTGGGTAGAAGGTCTCAGGCATAACCTTTTGAGTGTTTCCCAACTGAATGATAAAAAGGACTCACTCTGGAATTCAAAGGTGGAGTGTGCAAAATAAAAGGAAAAAGTGGTGAACTGATGGGCACTGGTATGCAGACTAGAGGTGACTTATTTCAGTTAAATACAAATATCAGTCAATGTCTAATGGCTAAGTTTGATGACAGTTGGATATGGCATAGGAGACTCTACCATGTAAATTTTGATAATATTGTGAAGGCTAGTAAGATCAAGGCAGTTAGAGTATTTCCTGTACAGAACAAACTGGAGAATCCTTTGTGCATAGGATGTCAACTGGGGAAAATATCTTCCTCAACCTTTAAAGGTAAATCTTTCATAGTAGATAATTTACTTGATCTTGTGCATACTGACTTGTGTTGTCCTATGAAAACTAGGATTGTTCAGGGAGATAGGTACTTTATGATTCTTACTGATGATTGCTCAAGAATGATGTGGGTCACATTATTGAAAGACAAGTCTGAAGCTTTTGGAAAGTTTAAAGCCTTCAGAGCACTAGTTGAAAAGGAAAGCGGTAAGAGGATTAAATGCCTTAGAACCGACCAAGGAGGTGAGTCCACTTCTGATGAATTCAATAAGTACTGTGAAGAGAATGACATAAAGAGGCAATTGTCTACCCCCTGGACTCCACAACAGAATGGCCTAGCAGAAAGGAACAACTAGAACAATGTTGATTCAAGGGAAGGTTTCTCACACTTTTTGGAGAGAAGCGATGAGCACTGCAATCTACACTATAAACCGGGTAGTCATCAAGAAAGGTAAGGATAAAACTCCTTATGAGTATTGGACTGGTAAGACTCCAGTAGTAAGATACTTTAGAGTATTTGGTAGCAAGTGTTATATCAAGAGAAGTGAACACCAGAGAAATTTTGATGAAAAATGTGATGAGGGAATATGCCTAGGGTATTCCACCAAGAACAAAGCTCTCAAGTGTTTTAACAATAGGACTCAGAGAATTGTTGAAAGTATCAATGTTAGGGTTTATGAAACCTCTGAGAAACCTAAGGAAACTAGCAGTGAGCAAGTGGTAGATGAACTGGGTGTAACCTTCTGGGAACCGCTTGCAAAACAACCAAGTAAAGTAATAGTGCTCCTACACCGGTAGATGTAGATGAAGATGAAGATGAGGATGAAGAGGAAAAGCAAGAGGGATCAACTAAGATAATTCCTAGGTATGTAAAGTTGCATCATGATCCAAAGCAAATCATAGGGGATAAGGATGCAGGAATACTTACAAGAAGAAAGGTTAGAAAAAATTCTTGCATGACTTCTGAATTTGAGCCCAAAACATTTAAAGAGGCACACAAAGATGAAGACTGGATTAAGACTATGAAAGAGGAACTTGACTAGATAGTAAAGATTAGTACATGGTCTTTGGTACCCAGACCTGAGCACAAAAATATTATTGGTACCAAATGGGTTTTTAGAAACAAGCTGAATGAAGATGACATGATGGAAAGAAACAAAGAACGATTGGTATGTAAGGGATATGCTCAAGAAGAAGGAGAAGACTATGGAGAAACCTTTGCTCCAGTAGCTAGATTCGAAGGAGTTTGAATGCTACTAGCATATGTAGCCTTCAGGAGATTCAAAGTGTATCAAATGGATGTAAAATCTGCATTCTTGAATGGAATACTTGAAGAGGAAGTGTATATAGATCAATTGGATGGGTTTTCCCTATTAGAAGATAGTGATATGGTGTGTAGGATACATAAAGCCTTGTATGGATTGAAGCAAGCTCCTAGAGCATGGTATGAACATTTACACTCTCATCTTATGAAGATTGGATTTGAAAGAATAAGTGAAGATAACAATATCTATCTGAAGTCAGAAGGAGATTAGATTCTGATCTATGAAGTGTTTGTTGATGACATAATTTTTGGTGGAGATGATAAGATGAGTCATGCGTTTGCGGAAGAAATGAAGAAGGAATTCAAGATGTCACTAATCAGAGAGATTAAGTTCTTCATTGGACTACAGATTCAACAAATGAAAGATGGTATCTTTATCACTCGGTCCAAGTATGTCAAAGAGGTGTTGAAGACCTTTGGTATGGAAGACAACAAACCGATTGGTACACTGATGATGACCGGTTGTAAATTGTCAAAAGAAGATGATTCAGCGTTGGTGAATGAGAAGGAATATTAGTCAATGATTGGTAAATTGCACTATGTAGTACACATTAGACCAGACATTGCACATGTAGTGGGCATTTCTGCATGTTTTCATACAAGTCCAAGAGAATCCCACTTGGTAGCAGTCAAGCAGATTCTTAGATATCTGAAGGGAACTATAGATTATGGATTGTGGTATCCATACAATAATGATTTCAATCTCAAAGTGTTTACCGATGTCGATTGGGTTGGTAATGTGGACGATCGGAAGAGAACAACCAGTGGTGCATTCTTTCTTAGTGGTAGACTAGTCTCATGGATAAGCAAGAAGCATAGTTGTGTGTAGGGGAAAAAGTGACACTAAGCAAATATGCCCTAATCTCACTTTCAACCACACACTTGTGGAATACGAAAGAGCCTAGAGGTATCACACAATTGGCTACTTCTTTTTGTGGAATAGAGAGCCACGGGATACCTATTAGGATTTCTATTCCTTTGTTGTAATTGAAAGATGAAATGATGCAAGTTCAATCCCTAACCCCAAAGTGCAAGTATGAACTAATAACAAGATTACAGAATTGAACTTAAATGATGGAAAGCTGTAAACACAAGGACAAGACAAGAATGTAAATGTGTACCTGGTGTTAAAATATGAATGAAAATGTTCAGGACGGGGGCGTGGGCGCCACTGTCCTGATTCTGCCCCTGAAACTGCTCCGGAAACTGCTGTTTTGCACTCTGGAAAAGCTGTCAAAAATGCTGAAAATGCTGTCTGTCAAGAGGACCAGGGCGCCCAGCGCCCCTGTCCCAGGGACCAGGGCACCCAGCACCCCTGTCCTGGTAGGACCAGGGTGCCCCACGCCCCTGTCCTGGTCTTTTGCTTTGAGATTTGGTGTGTTGTTTGGTCTCCGTCTGCTTCTTCTGGATCTGTAACTTGCGGCGTCGTCCGAGTCCCAAAACCTGCACTTATATCTGAAAAGGTGTTTGGGCAGCTATATAGGGTTTTGCCTTAGTCAAACCCCCGCTTCGGTGATTTCCACCTCCATGAATAGCCAATTTGTATTGTAAAATGTATTGTGTGTGCAGACCTAGTGTGTGTGCAAGGTCCTAAAATGCAAGAAAGCAAACTAGAGCAACCTAGAAAGTAAACCCTAATTGCTTGTAGATGATAATGTAAATGCTCTAAATCAAGATGCAAAGTGATCTAAAGCATGAATAAAGGATATATTGAAGCTTATGCAAAGACATGAAAACAACATGAAATCATACCCAACCCTCAAGGGAAGAGTACAAGCCAATCTTCAGTCGGTAATCTCCTATTGTTCTTCAATGTCTTCCAAGCCCTAAATGGATGAATGAAATTGATAAATGCTTGATAGAAGGATGTTGAATGTTGTTGAAGTCTTCAAAGATCTGCTCTTTCGCTGCATATGAGGTTCCTGAAAACAAAAATCCGGATCCCTTCAAATGAAGAAAGAGAGCTCTTATATATGAAACCCTAGGTCTTAATTTCGTCTTTTGGCAGACCTAGAGATTGAATCTCCCACCAATTTCTTGGGGTTAAGCTTTATTTTATGATTGGATCGCGCTCCTAAAATTTGGAGAAAAATGTTCGGGACCATGTGCACGCCGGGCACCATGGTCCCGACAACTTTTCACCAAATTTTCAGGGCCGTCGGATATGATGATTTTAGAGAGAATCCCGAAGTTACAGGTGATTTCGAGATG
The DNA here is from genome assembly GCF_030272615.1 of Cryptomeria japonica. Classification (NCBI taxonomy): domain Eukaryota; kingdom Viridiplantae; phylum Streptophyta; class Pinopsida; order Cupressales; family Cupressaceae; genus Cryptomeria; species Cryptomeria japonica. Next base: position 858,611,368 of record NC_081407.1, read on the forward strand.
TTTTGACCCCCGAAATCAAGCCCCCAAGTTCAAAATAGGACCTAATCAGGGTTTTTGATTAAATGATGTATTGGAGGAATAAAATGAAAGGGGCACACTTTAATGAAAGGGCCCAACTTTATGATGTAGGAATGATAAAATAGGACCTTAGACCTAATTAATTTAATTAATTAAGTGCTAAAGGGGAAATGCAATGCAAAATGCAAAATGCGCCAAGGCGGGTCTAAAATAGGTGTGAAATTGTACTGCTTTAGCAAGTGCATACAATTTACGACGCTACAAGTTGTATCTCTCAGTCCATAGCAGAAGCAGAATATGTAGCAACATTTATGAACTATACTCAAACAATTTGGATTAAGCATGTATTAAGTGGTTTCAAAGTCCCTATATCTGAACCGGTGAGTATATTTTGTGATAACACAAGTGCAATTAATATTTCCAAGAATCTGGTATTGCATGCTAGAACCAAGCACTTCGAGCTCAAGTATCATTTATTGAGGGAGAAAGTTCAGAACAAAGAGGTTGTATTGGAACATGTTTCCAGTAAGGAGCAGTTAGCAGATATATTCACCAAGCCTCTACCAAAGGCTATATTTACCTATTTAAGAGGTGAATTAGGGGTGTTTCCCCTTCAAGAGGTGAACTAAAGGTATGTGCTCCACATCAATCAGGTATTGCATTGTCAAATCTTTTCAGTATTGATGTGTTGAAGGATGCTACTCCTTAGGGGGAGCAACATAGTAGAACATGGAAGCTTGTGCCTCCACTTTGGCATTGTTGTCAAAGGGGGAGAAGATGTGAAGCAGATATGACTACTACAGTATTGAAGACATATAAAATGGAACAAGATGAAGAGATATCTTTGTGTATTGCCATCAATGCCAAAGGGGGAGATTGTTGGAATATGTGCAGAGTTTGATGAGATGATTATAATGTAGTCATTGATGTCAATATGCTGAAGTGTGAACCGATATGTTGAAGTAGGTAAAATAGCAAGTGAACCGGTATGATGAAGTGTGAACCGATATGTTGAAGTAAGTAAACTGGCAAGTGAACCAGTATATGCAAAGTTTGTATCGAGGTTTCACTTAATATGACTACCGGTTGGTAGTCTCAACTTCAAGGTTTCCATCTAATGCATTCCAAGTCTGTGCAATTTGATCGACGACATCCTATGATGAGTTATCATTGAAATTATGATCAGAGCACGTTGCCATGTCAGCCTTGTGCGCGTGAAGGATTTCCTTGAGGATCTTGCATGAGAAGATTGATTCTATCCACCTCGGGAATGTGCAAAACTTAGTAAACGGTGGAGAGCACGTGATGGGTTATCAGCTTCCAGAAGCAGTGAAGAATGGATGATGCAAAATGTCTTGAGATTTGTTCAAGATTGTTTTACCCTATGTAATGTGATTAAATGGTCAGCATTGGACTGAATTTATTGTTAACCTAGATGCTTAGGGTTTTAGGTTTTGGCCACTAACCTAATTGTTGTCTATAAGGTCGATGATGATTTTCATTTGAAGTTGTTGGCAAATGAATGTATGTGAGGTGATTCTTGCCAAACTGGAGAATTAAGTAGAGATTTGTAGAGTGTGATTGCAGATGTAAAGCAACTGAAGTGGATCTGCCTTGGCCTTGAGTGATGTTATCAAATCAGTGTATTACCTATTGACTTCTAACCATTTCAGCAGTTGGAAAATCCTTTTATTGGGTAGCTTTAACAACATTTTTGTAAATCCTTTAGCAGGGTGACTCAAAATCATTGAGTTCTTCAAATCCTCTTGCAAGGTAACCTTTAACAGGGTTTTAACCTCTAACCGGGTATTTAGCCATCCCTTAACTAGGTGATCCCTAACAGGATTGGTTCCTAGCAGAACCTATTGTAAAGTATTTAACCGGACTAGGCTCCTAACAGAGAAAACTTTAGAAGAGTTCAAGAACAACTTGTGGGTATTCATCCCCACCGTGGTTTTTCCCAGTTGGGTTTCCACGTGAAAAATTAGTGTGTTATGTGTGATGATTTAGTGTTTTCTGTTAAGTAATGCATGCTGATCTAATGGTCATTGTATTTCTGATGTATTACTTTCTTAAGCATATGGGTGAAGTTGAGATGAGATATTAGGTTTTGAGAAGTTCTAAGTGTAATTGGTTTATGTTTTTTACAATCTTACTATGTTTTACTAGTATTGTCTTGGTTTAGGTTGGTGATGTTGTTTGTCAGTTAGTGCAGTCTTTGTAGTTTAAGTTATCAGACAAATTTTTGTCTGTATTGATTCACCCCCCCCCCCTCTCAATACCTGTTGGATATTTATTGTTCATCATTATTCATCACAGTCATCCTCATGTCATCAAACTTTCCTCTTAGAATATGTTCTTTAGCAATCTTAGCATGTTCATCACAGCTATAAATCTCTTCAAGTTTTTTCCATACTTCATATATAGTTTCAAGACCATGAACATCTACATATTCAACATCAGACAAAGAACTGATAATAGCCTCCAATTCTTGACGATTTTCTTGTTGTTCTTTCTTCTGATCATTAATCAGAATTCTAGTAGGTGCAATATACTTAGTATCTATATGATCCCAATATCGACTTCTGCGACTCTTGATATAAATTTTAATTCTGTCATTCCATATCCTATAGTCTTCTTTGTTGAACTTCAGACCTTCCTTCTTCATCATGATCTATCAGATCATTTCCTCAACCTATTAGGCTTAGAATTTAGAGGACCTGAGACGCTTTGATACCAAATGATGGTATGATGAAATAATAAGTATCCGGTATACTACTGAGAGGGGGGGGTGAATCAGTAACTAGAAAAACCGATACAAACTCTCCAAACTCAAACTCAAACATGCAAAGTAATCTTATCAGTGAGATACCACTGTCAAGATCAAAATTCATAAGAATAATGGTTGATTGTTACAACTTAACAGTAAACAACATTTAACTTGTAAACATCCATATACTTTATCATATGTCAATACTTCACTTCTCAATGCATCTGGTTATCATGTTATCATGCTTTATCATAAATAGTTAGTCAAATCAATTATAAGATCATAACCACAAAAACATTCACCACATGACACAAGTATTTATACATGGAAAACCCAAATAGGTAAAAACCATGGTGAGATGTGACTCACAAGATAATATCTGAACTCTTCTAAAGTTTGCCCTGTTAGGAGCCAAGCATGTTAAGGCTTTTATAAAAGTCCTGTTAAGAATTGATCCTATTAGGAATCACCCAGTTAAGGGATTGACTACAAATGCCTTGTTAGAAGCAAATACCCTGTAAGGAGTAACCTTGGTTGAGGGTTTGAAAATACAAACTAATGGACCACCTTGTTAGAGGATTTAATAAGTAGCCAAGCTTGCTAAAGGTTACCCGGTTAGGGGATTTCAATTGTACTGTAATTGTTAGAAAATAACAAGAGTTTCTTGATCTATTTGAATAACACTACATTTTCTTAATTAGATCCAATTAAGCTTCTATCTGCCTTTACTCAAATTGTAGACTCATCCTTTGGTTTGATAATCACACACTCAACTGATTTTTGCCAACTCTTGTCCAACACCAAAACAAAACAACTTCATCAACCTTAAATACAAATCAATTAGGTTGGTAACAAAACAAAAATCTAATCCTCTCATCGAGATTACAAAAAAGTTCATACAAGCATGACTGTTGGATTTCATAGCAATCTCACCACATCAATCAAGAAAACCTCAACCGCTCATTTCTTACTGCTACATCGAGCTCAGTAACACATCACTCATTTTGTATTAGATGCAATACATTGTTGGTATTACAAATGACTTCGTCATGTGTTGCATTGGTTTTGTCATTGATGTCAACACTTATCTACTTGGAAGTCTACCTTGTTGATTTGACACTATGGTTATATTGGTTTATTGTTGAACTGACATATTATGTTCACTGACATGGATATTGGCTTATGCATAGTCACCAATAGGTTATATGGTTCACCCGTAGTGATGATAAATTGGAGATCATTTGGTTATGTCAAAGACATGGACTAGAAGTTTGGATTTGGTGTTTTGCTTATTGGTCTAATTGGGTTGACAGATTTGTCTTTACCACCAGATAGGTCTAGGTTATGGACCGGTACTCTAGATCAGCACGACACGTTATGGAGATGGTTTATTGATTGGATAATGTGGTAAATGTATTGAGCTGACATGTTGTACCGCATCAAGACATTTTTTATAATTGATTTAATTGTAATATCTTTAATGAGATGACCTATACATTTGGTCTTAGGTTTTGTATATATGACTGTAAGATCCTATTGAAGATCGGATATGGCATGAGTGTGTTCGAATATTCAAGAGTGAAAAATAAGAAGATCCTTGTGCAAATCACACAGACATTATTTGAAGGTTGAAGGAAAGGTTATGAAGGTGTTTAGCACTTATGTCCAGAGCTTAAATCGGTACTCAATCTAGCATTGCAGATGCTATCTTGAGCATTTCATTGTCATTGGATTTAACCATACAATTGTAGTCAGTGTGACTCCTATTTTGTGATTGAGCAATGAGCTCTAGGCAGTTGGCCTTTCTGCATGTGCAGACCTCATTTGTATACACTTACTACCTGTAGTAGTATCATTTGATTGTGGGTAAGGTTTCCCACCATGGTTTTTCCCTTATCAGATTTCCACATCCAAATCTATGTGTCATGTGTTGTAGATGTTGTTTCTCTTCTATTTTATGCATTAAGTTAAACCAGTACTTCTATAACTATTAATCTATTTTACCGACACTTAAGTTTGGTTTACTGACACTAAGTTTAAGTTAGAATAATTTGTATTTGGGTTATAATTTATTGATAACAGGTTCACAACTGATCCCCCCCCCCCTCTCAGTTGTCCTTCCCAGTTCCTAAAAATTGGTATCAGAGCTAAGTCCTCTTTTTGCAGAAGCCTAACAACTTGAGGAGATCCTATGGAAACAAATATTTTCAAGAAGGACAGTCTGAAACTTGATGGAACTAACTATGGTATATGGAAGATTGGAATGGAAACACATTTGAACTGTATTGGAAGAGATATATGGGATGTTACAAAGAATGGCGATGTTGGTCCTACTCTGAATCAACGTCATCCACCGACATTGGCTAAGGACTTGGAAAATGATTGCAAAGAAAGAGAAGCACTTCTGAGGGTATTATCAGATCAACAAATCATGGGATTATTAGACCGATCTATTGCTGAAACTATTTGGGATAAACTAGAAACACTGAATGAAGGAGATACCATTGTCAAGACTGCAAAACTGGAATGTTACTGGTCAGGTATGCAAATTTAAAAATGAAAGAAGATGAAATAATTTCTGCATTTATGGAAAGAGTTAATGAAATTGTTTTAGGAATACATTGTTGTGGAGGGTCCTTAAGTGAAGATGAAATTGTGTCTAAAGTTTTAAGAGCTTACCACTGGCCTACAAAATGAAAGTGACTGCTATTAATGAATTGAGAACAATGCCTAATACTTCAATTTCTAGAGATACTTTGGTTGGAAAACTTTCATCGTTTGAGCTTGAGGAATTTGGTCTTATTGCTACAGTCAAGACTAAGTCAGTTTTCAAAGAATCATCAGCATCAACATCATCATCATCTGACAAAACTGATTGGAAAGAACTTTATGCAAAAGAACTTGAAGATATGAGGAGAGAAAATGAAGAAGAACTTGAAGCACTATTTGCAATGAAGATGCCTAAAGGTCCAATAGGAAGTAAGTATGAAGGTAAAGCACCTTTCAAATGTTTTAATTACAATAAAGTTGGTCATATGGCTTCTAGGTGTCCTAATAGACATGCAAGATTAAGGGAGGAAGCAAAAAGAACATATAAGCCTAACCCTGAATATCAGAGATACAAATTTAAGAAAAACAGAGATAAGTCATGTTACTATGCAGATGAAGGTGTTACAGATGAGTCAGATGAAGATCCTATAGCTAGTGGATGGGATTTTGTTTCAATAAAAGAAGATCAACCAACACCTATTGTCAAACTGGTAGAGCAAGCAGTGGCAGTAAAAATTGAATAAAATGGTGAATGGATAATAGATAGTGGATGCTTGCATCATATGACTCGTGATAAAAGCAAATTCTTATCTTTTCAGGAAATTCATGGAGGCCTAGAAAGGTTTGGAGATGATAAAGTTTGTTTAATCAAAGGAAGAGGAACTATATCTTTGGATGGTAAGCACAATACTGACAATGTTTATTATGTATAAGGTTTAAAGCATAATCTTTTGAGTGTTGGTCAATTAGTGGAAAAAGGATTTTACTTAAAATTCAAAAATGGAAAATGCAAAATCATAAACAAAACTGGATTGGAGATTGCAACCAGTAATTAGACTAAAGGTAATATCTTTCACTTGAATACCAGTGATAAGACATGTTTGATTGCACACATTGATAAATGTTGGTTATGGCATAAAAGAAATTGTCATGTGAATTTTTATTGCATTGTAAAGATCAATTCAACTAAGGTAGTAAGGGATTTACCTAAGATTGTGGAACCTCATAATCCGGTATGTAAGGAATGTCAAATGGAAAAGTAAGTTGGAACAACATTTAAGAGCATTACTGACAAATCCAATAATATTCTTGATTTAATTCATATCGATTTGTATGTTCCAAGAAGAACAAGAAGTCTACAAGGTGATAGATACTTTATGCTAATAATTGATGATTATTCTAGAATATGTTGGGTTACTTTTCTCAGGGAGAAATTAGAAGCTTTTGGAAGATTCAAAATATACAAGGCAATGTTAGATAATGAAACCGACAAGAAAATTAAATGTTTGAGATCACATCAAGGATGATAATTTACATCTAGATAATTTAATGCATTATGTGAAGTGAATGAAATCAAAAGACAACTATCAGCACCCCGGACACCCCAACATAATGGAGTTGTGGAAAGGAAGAACAAAACTATTCTGGATGTAGCAAGAACCATGTTGATGGAAGCAAATCTACCTCATGTGTACTGGAGAGAAGCAGTGAATACAACGGTTTATACTTTCAACAAAGTTCACATCAAAAGTGAAACCAGTAAAATGATAGAGTAATTGGGTCTTTACTTGATTAATTAAACAATATTTGTTTAATTCTTTAAGTTCCCAATTATCTTTTTACACTTAAGCTAACATTAGGTGCATATAATTAATTATTTTAATTAATTATTATGTGCAAGCCTAGGGTTTTCCCTTTTTAGGGTTTCTTGACCTATTAGAGGTTATTTTTTCTTTTCATTGTATTATCTTTTCACAATTCATTTTTGGTGAATTGGAGCTCTCATATTTTGAGAATATTTTTCTTGTGTTTTGTGTGTTCTTCAGATTTTGCTTCATTGATTCTCCTTGTAATAGGTTATTCGGCTTTCAGAAGATCTTTAGGCTACTATGGGGTTGTATTTCTCAAAACTCCTATATGGTATCAAAGCTCAAATATGCAGCTACCTGTTCCTATTTTTTGAGAATTTTGCATTTGAAGCAGATCTGGGGTTTCAGGCATTTTTTTGTGTGCTTAGGGTTAAGTTTTTTTTTCTTGAGCACTTTGGGCCCAAACAAACCTCACCATCATGCTCAGAAGGCCCAAAAACCCCTATAGTCATATAAAATTTATCCATTTTTGACCCCTGAGCATCTGGGTGATATTTTTTTCTCCCAGCCAGGTCGTACGACCTTGGCACGCAAATCGAGAAATTTTTTGCCTTTTTACGGCATGCAAGCTGGATTGTTTTTTATTTTATTTTTTAAAAAAAATTCACAAGAAAAAAATCAAAAAAAATCTTAGCAAAAGGGAAGGCAAAGAAAAAAAAATTGTTTTAAATTTTTGGGCACCGGACCTAACTGTCCGGCGCCGTACGGTGCCTGCAAACCAGTCAGGCTGGCCCCACTGGCCCGCCGACACTTTGGTCACCATGATCCTTGCCAGCCCTTCGGCCACCGCTAGCCCTCCGGCCCCTACCGGCCAGCCTCCGTCGCTGACAGCCGTCACTCCGGCTTCCACCCGCCGGTGGCCCCCGCTCCGCTCAGCCAGGCCGCGCCACCTCCGCCCGGCCCCTGCTCCACTCTGCCTGAGCTCTGCCCCAGCTCCACTCCACCCAGCCAGTGCTCCACTTAGCCCGGGCTGCACCACCTTCACCTGGCCCGAGCTCCTCCTCTGCCCGGACCACCACCAGCCCCTCCTCTCTAGTCTTTTTGAGAGGGGGTTGGTTTTTTGGGCCTAGATTATGAATCCGGAGTCGGATTTTGGCGAACGAATAGGCGTCGGAAATTTGATTCTGAGCTAGACCTTGTGGTGCTAGATTTTTTTCCTAGTCAAAGTTGGGCTTCCTTTCTTGCACTTCCGGGGCCGTAGAATGGGCAAATAGACTCTGTTTTTCGAAAACGAATAGGCGTTGGAAAGCTCTCAGCATGCTCTATTCAGATTTGTGATATTTTTTCTCATAATTTTCACTAGATACATGAGATATCAGTTTGAATTTTTTTGCTTATGCACTGCTTCCTTCTCATTACTATGTACTAGGGTTTGAGTTTCTCTATTGTGGGGGGGGGTGTTTTTTTCTCGCTTTCTGTCATTTATATCAGAAATAAAGAACACCTAAACTCTCCACACAAACAAACCCTTCTGCATCTTCTATCTATTCTGAAATATCACATAATAAAAACAACCAACAAGCAAGTGCAGGTGCAAAGTTTTTTCTTTGTTCTAATGGCAGATCCTTCAGTTGAGTTGTTGACTTCACACAACTATCACACCTGGAAGCCCCGCATCGCAAGGATTCTCAAGTCATGAGGGTTGTGGGCTTCTTTGGATGAGGTTCAGCCAGACCTGTAGTGTCCTTATGAGATTCTTATGCACCAGAACAAGATGGATGAGGCCATGGGTTTGATCTCTTTGCATGTCTCTGACAGTCTTTTGTTTCACCTTGATGAGTTGCTTACTCCTTGGGATATGTGGTTGAAGTTTGATTCTCTCTTCAGGAGGGTCAATGAGATTTGGGCATTACAAATTAAGGCAAAGTTGACTTCTTTGTTACCTGATTCCTTTCCCACTATTGAGGATTTTTTGAACAAATTCAAAACTACTAGATCTGTTCTTCAGGGATGTGGAAAGAACAAGACTGATACAGAGTGCATTCATTTGATTCTTTCGAAGCTTCGGGGTCACTTTCAGTTTTTTGCCTCTGCTTTCTACTCCACCATGGATGGCCTGGGTACTAGTTTCACCATGCCTACCTTTGATGTCTTTTGTGAGCGATTGTCTTGTGAGCAGTCTCATCTTTCTTAGCTGGGTACGCTCTCAGGCTCCAAGAACAAAGCATTGGTTGCTCAGTCCTCTAAGGAGAAGGAGAAATAGAAGTAGAAACCGAAGCCGAAGAAGCCTTTTGCAGGTAGTGAGAATTCCTCCAAGCCTGCTCCTAAGTCTAATTCAAAACCATTTCCTCCCAAACAAGGGAAATCTTCATAGTCTGGTGAGTCTTCCTCCAAGACTAAGAAGAAATCATCCGACACTTGCAGTTTTTGTGGCAAGGAAGGACATCCAGTTTCTAGGTGTTGGAAATGATTAGAGGCTTTAGAGGATGCCATGCAGCAGCATCACATTTCCTCACCTCAGGCATCTTCTCCTTCCACAGGGAAAGGTCATGCTCTCACTACTAGAGCTTTGACCTATGGGTCCACATGGATTCTAGATTCTGGTGCTTCTCACCATATGACACACACTCACCAGTTGGTTACTTCTCTTGCCTCTTGTGGTATTTCACAAATTGCAGTGGGTGACTCAGTTCAGCTTTCCGTCTTGGGTTCAGGTTTTGTCTCTTTGGATGGGGGTACTCTACAGGATGTTTTGGTTGTCCCTGACATCTCGATGAACCTCCTGTCCATTTATCAGTTTTGCCACTCTGGCTCTGGTAAGACAGTTGAGTTCTCACCACATGATGTGGTTATTTGGGACCTCCATGACCCTGATTTGGTTGTGGCTTCTGGTAGTGTGGATTCTGCATCTTGTCTCTACTGATTTGATGAATTTGAGCCCTCTTTAGGTACGGGTTCATTTCTCATAGCACATGCAGATTCAGTGAGTAAGCTTTGGCATGAGCGATTGGGCCATGTCAATTACAAATATCTTCAGTAGATGAGTACACAGGCACTTGTTCTTGGGCTCCCACAGATTTCTTGCACTGATGGTGTTTGTCATGGTTGTGTTCTTGGCAAGCATCATAGAGATCCCTTTCTGAAGGGAAGAGCCTCTCGTGCTTTGGCTCCCTTGGAGTTGATTCACAGTGACCTTATGTCATTTCCCACTCCTTATTTTTCAGGGGCCAAGTATGTACTCACGTTTATTGATGACTTCTCCAGATGCACATGGGTGTACTTTCTTAAGTACAAGTCTGATGTCTTTGATTCATTTTGAATCTTCAAGACATATGTAGAGAAGCAGTCTGACTGTTCTATTCAGTGGATACGTATAGATAATGGGGGGGAGTATGTGAATCAAGCTTTCAGAGATTTTTGTACTGAGCATGGTTTACAGCATCAGTTTATTGTTCCCTACACCTCTCAGTAGATAGGTGTCGCTGAATGCAAGAACAAAACTTAACAGGAGATGGCGAATTGTATGATTCAGTCCAGGTCCATGGATTCATTTTTTTGGGCTGAGGCAATCAATTGTACCAACTATATTCAGAATCGGATGCCTCACAAGGCTATTTGACATATGACTCCTGAGGAAGCTTGGTCTCATGACAAGCCAAATGTTTCCTTTTTTCGAGTGTTTGGCAGTGAGGCATGGGCCTTTATTCCTGATACTCAGAGGAAAGCCATGGAGCAGAAGAGCTGACCACTTATTTTTGTTGGCTACTATGAGGATGTTAAGGCGTACAGGTTGTTTGATCCTGATTCTAGAGAGGTCCTGTTTTGACGGGATGTTCAGTTTGATGAGTGTCTTCCCATAGTGGATACCCCGACTCCAGTGTCTACTCCTCTGCCTACTCCGACCACTGCACCCCTTCAGGATCTTTTTGAGGATGATTCTGATGATGGTACTACTGATCCACCATCCCCACCTCCACCAACCCCACCTCCACCTGCTCCACCTCAGATGCCCAAGTGGGCTCGCCTTACTGTTGTGACGGCAGGTCCTATGGCTGGTGATCCTTCAGATACACATCACACTCATTCTCATACTGTGGGTTCTAGTCTTTTGAGTCATGCTATTTTAGATGATCCTCAGAAGTTTTCAAAGGCGACAGGTCACCCTAAGTGGGATTGTGCTATGGAGGAGGATTATTCTTCTTTGATGAAGAATCATACTTGGGATCTTTGTCCTCGTCCTAAGGGTAGAAAGATGGTTAGGTGTCGCTGGTTGTATCACACTAAATATGTTGCTGATGGTTCTATTGATAAGTACAAAGCATGTCTTGTTGTGAAAAGTTTTTCACAGGTTGAGGGTATTGATTACTCTGAGACATTTGCCCCTGTTGCCAAGATGAATTCCATTCGCTTTGTACTATCTCTTGTAGCTTCTCGGCATTGGCCTATTTTTCAAATGGATGTGAAGAGTGCCTTCTTGCACGGGGATCTACAGGAGGAAATCTACATGGAACAACCTCAGGGATTTTTGCATGATAGTTCTTTGGTTTGTAGACTTCGGCGTTCATTGTATGGTCTCAAATAGGCCCCTCGGGCTTGGTATGAGAATATGGACTCTTTCTTGCTCTCCATTGGGTTCTCCTGCAGTCATTCTGATCACACCATCTACATTCAGCTTCTTGAGGGTGACATCTTGATTCTTGTGCTATATTTTGATGATCTTCTCATCATGGGTAGCTCATCCTCTATGATTCAGCATATTCAACATGACTTGATGGATCAGTTTGAGATGACAGATCTCGGTTTGTTGCACTATTTGCTTGGTCTTCAGGTGATTCAGTCTTCTGATGGGATCTCTCTCTACTAGCAGAAGTATGCTCTTGACATGCTTCAGTGCTTCGGCATGCTTGATTACAAGCCTGCTCCTACTCCATTTCAGTCAGGGGTTGTTTTGACTACAACTTATCCCACTCCTTCAATCGATTCTACACTTTATAGGCAGTTGGTTGGCAGTTTGTTATACCTGACTCACACCTCTCCTGATATTTCCTTTGCAGTTGGTCTTGTCTCTCGATTCTCCCATGATCCTCATGAGAGTCATTGGCAAGCTTCCAAACATATCTTGAGGTACATTCAGGGCTCTAGTTCTCATGGCATTCACTACACATCAGGGGACCCTCACATTGTTGGCTACACTGACTCAGATTGGGCTGGTGATGTCACTGATTGAAAGTCTACTTGTGGCTTTGTTTTTTGTCTTGGCTCTATTCCTATCACATGGTCTTGCAAGAAGCAGACTACTCATGCATTATCATCTATAGAGGCTGAGTACCGAGCTATTGTTCTCACTAGTCAGGAGATCTTATGGCTTCGATAGTTGATGACTAAGTTTGGTTTTCCTCCTGATAGTCCCACTGTTCTTTGGTGCGACAATCAGAGTGCTATTCATATTTCCCGCAACCCGGTAGAGCATTAGTGGATGAAGCACATTGAGCTTCACATGCATTTCATCTGTCAGTTGATTCAGGATGGTGTTCTCATTCTGGAATACATTCCCACTTCTGAGCAGGTTGCAGACATCTTCACAAAACCTTTTGCATCGCCGCACTATCTTCAGTTGCGCTCTATGCTTGGGGTGAAGGAAGTTGTCGTTGGGGGGTCTTTATGAGGCCTTCCTTCTTCTTCTTTCAGCATGTTCTTTTATCTCTTTTTGGAGAGGAGTTTTTTCCCACTGGGTTTTCTCCTTTGTCTTCATTTCATAGAGATTTCTATGTATTTGGGTACCTGATCAGGCCTTGTTGCTGGGACCCATCTTTCATGCTTTCAGTAGTTGTTCTAGGTTTTAGCTTCTCCCTAAGTCTAGCTTAAGGGGGGGTGTTAAAGTAATTGGGTCTTTACTTGATTAATTAAACAATATTTGTTTAATTCTTTAAGTTCCCAATTATCTTTTTACACTTAAGCTAACATTAGGTGCATATAATTAATTATTTTAATTAATTATTATGTGCAAGCATAGGGTTTTCCCTTTTTAGGGTTTCTTGACCTATTAGAGGTTATTTTTTCTTTTCATTGTATTATCTTTTCACAATACATTTTTGGTGAATTGGAGCTCTCATATTTTGAGAATATTTTTCCTATGTTTTGTGTGTTCTTCAGATTTTGCTTCATTGCTTCTCCTTGTAACAGGTTATTCGGCTTGCAGAAGAACTTCGGGCTACTGTGGGGTTGTATTTCTCAACTCCTATATAAAACCCCTTATGAACTATGGTTTGGTCATATTCCTACTCTTAAGTACTTCAACATATTTGGAAGCAAATGTTATATTATAAGAGATGCATATATTGGCAAATTTGATCCTAGAAGTGATGAAAGAATATTTCTTGGTTATTCTTCTAGAAGCAAGGCATATAGATGTTATAATAAAAGGTTACAGAAAATCATTGAGAGTACTAATGTGAAGATAGATGAACATTTTAGAGGAGATTCAAGATCTGTAGAAATGATAGCTGAAATGATTATAGATCAACTGACACAGATTACACACAGATTACACCAATACAAAGTGACGACCTATTCACACCGACATCATCAGAAAACTCAACTATGACTGAAGAACAACAACCTGTGAATGTAAATCAGAACAAACCCGAGTATGTAAGATTGAATCATTTAGAGAATCAGATAATTGGAAATAAGAATCAAGGTGTTATGGCTAGAGGAAGATTGGCAAATGAAGAGGTATGTTTAATTTCTCAAGTTGAACCAACATCTGTTATTGAAGCATGTCAAGATGAACATTGGATAAAAGTAGTGGAAGATGAATTAGAACAAATTGAAAAGAATAATACTTGGACATTAGTTCCCCGAACTAAATACAAAAATGTAATTGGAACTAAATGGGTATATAGAAATAAACTTAATAAAGATGGAGAAGTAATCAGGAACAAAGAAAGATTAGTTTGTAAAGGTTATTCATAGAAAGAAGAAATTGATTATAATGAAACCTTTGCATTGGTAGCCATAATTGAGGCAGTTAGACTATTTCTGCATTTGCAGCTTATAAGAACTATACAAATGGATGTAAAATGTGCATTTTTGAAAGGAGATATTGAGGAAGTTTACATTGAACAACCTGATGGATTTTCTTTGACAGATAATAAGGATATGGTTTGCAGGTTAAGGAAAGCTTTATATGGATTGAAGCAAGCTCCTAGAGCTTGGTATGCTAGATTGGATAAATATCTTTTAAAGCTTGGTTACACAAAAGGTAATGCTGAAAGCAATTTGTATTACAAAGTTACCAATAATGATATTTTGGTTATTGAAGTATTTGTGGATGATATCATTTTTGGAGGTGAAGATGGATTATGTAAGGACTTTGCTAACAAGATGCAGGAAGAATTTGAAATATCTATGATTGGAGAGATAAAATTCTTTCTAGGTTTGTAGATTTCACAAATAGATAAAGGTATATTCATATATCAAACAAAGTACTTGAAGGAGATTTTGAAGAAATTTAGTATAGAAAATTCCAAACCAGTAAGCACTCCTATGACTACAACTGATAAATTAACATTGAAGGATGATTCAGCTCCTATTAATCCGACAAGGTAGAAATCTATGATTGGAGGATTATTGTATTTGGCACAAACCAGACCTAATATAATGAATGCAGTGTGTATTGTTTTAATATTTCAAAGAAATCCTAAAGAAAATCATGAATCAATAGTTAAAAGGATTTTCTAGTACCTACAAGGCACAACAAATCTTGGTTTATGGTATCCTAAGGATGAAAATTTTGATTTGTGTGCATACACCGATGCAAATTGGGCAGGAGATGTAGATGATAGAAAGAGTACCACTGGTGGTGCATTCTTTCTTGGAAGAAGATTGATTTCATGGATAAGTAAGAAGCAAACTTGTACATCATTATCTACAACAGAATTAGAATATGTTACAGCAGCAACTAATTATACTCAGGTATTATGGATCAAGCAAATGTTGAAAGATATAAAGGTAAAATGCAAATAACCAATAATTATCTATTGTGATAATTCAGTAGCAATTGATATATCAAATAATCTAGTATTTCACTCTAAGACAAAGCATGTTTCTATTAAGTACAATTTTCTGAAAGAGAATGTTGAAGCAAATGAATCAAGATTGGTTTATGTGAATACTAAGGAGAAAATTGCAGATATCTTTACAAATCCTTTGTCTAAAGAAACATTTGAATATCTCTGAGAATAGCTTGGGGTAATTTCCCCACTGACAGAGACTTAGATGTTGAAGATTGGCATCAAATTGGCAGGGAATAAAAGAAAAATATTTTCTGGCTTGGATGGAGGAGAGCTACTTCTCAGTGGGAGTAGTTAGTTGAATTTTATGTTTTGAATTCTTAACTGCTTTGGCATTTGATGTCAAAGGGGGAGAGATATCTATGGAAAAACATTATACCTTGGGGGAGAGATATACTCTTTGGAAAGATGTATTTTAGTTTTTGTTTTTGTTTCTGTTATAGAACTTTTTATTGATCTATCTTTGGGAGATTGTTGGTTTATTGTTTTTTGGAATTCTATTTTTGGCACTTAGATGTTTTTCCATCTAGTGTTGCCATCAATGCCAAAGGGGGAGATTGTTGGTATTATGGATGACTTTGTCATGTGTTGCATTGGTTTTGTCATTAATGTCAACACTTATCTACTTGGAAGTCTACATTGTTGATTTGGCACTATGGTTATATTGGTTTATTGTTGAACCGACATATTGTATTCACCGACATGGATATTGGTTTATGCACAGTCACCGATATATGTTCACAAGTAGGTTATATGGTTCACCGACAGTGATGATAACTTGGAGATCATCTGGTTATGTCAAAGACATGGATTGGAAGTTTGGATTTGGTGTTTTTCTTATTGGTCTAATCAGGTTGACAGATTTTCCTTTATCGGAAGATAGGTCTAGGTTATGGAGCGGTACTCTAGATTAGCATGACACGTTATGGAGATGGTTTATTGACTGAATAATGTGGTAAATGTATTGAGCTAACATGTTGTATCACATCAAGACTTATTGTTAATTGATTTAATTGTAATATCTTTAGTGAGCCGACCTATACATTTGGTCTTAGGTTTTGTATATATGATTGTAAGATCTTATTGAAGATCACATATGATATGAGTGTGTTCAAATATTGAAGAGAAAAAATAAGAATATCCTTGTGCAAATCACGCAGACATTATTTGAAGGTTGAAGGAAAGGTTATGAAGGTGTTTACCACTCATGTTCAGAGCTTAAACCGGTACTGAATCCAACATTGCAGATGCTATCTTGAGCAGTACATTGTCATTGGATTTAACCATCCAATTGTAGTCAGTGTGACTCCTATTTTGTGATTAAGGAGTGAGCTCTAGGTGGTTGGCCTTTCTGCATGTGCAGACCCCATTTGTATACACTTACTATCTATAGTAGTATCATCTGATTGTGGGTATGGTTTCCCACCGTGTTTTTTTTCCTTACCAAGTTTCCACATCAAAATCTTTGTGTCATGTGTTGTGGATGTTATTTCTCTTTCTGTTTTATGTATTAAGTTAAACTGATACTGCTATAACTATAATCTATTTTACCAACACTGCACTAAGTTTAAGTTAAAATAATTTGCATTTGGATTAAAATTTATTGATAACTGGTTCACAACTAATTCACCCCCCCTCTCACTTGTCCTTCCCAGTTCCTAACATACATTTTGTTCATTCCCTAGACAAACAAATGTGCCGAAATATTTTGAACTTGTCTTCATACAATGACCTTACGTGTCACCATCATTACCACTCAACCAACATAACCAATTTAACAACCTTAATCAGTTAGGGTTTAACAAAAAACAACTGGTAGGGTTTACCGATTACATAACATAGAAAGGGTTTAACTTTTTACTCTAATCACTGGTTCGACTCATAAACTTACATACTGGTTTACAATAACCTTCACAAAGCTCTTCCTACTAGTTACAAGACAATATCAACAATAACAACAATATCAACAACATCATTAATATCATTACTGGTTCAATTGACATCAATGACAACATAACATATCATTAATGCAATCTTCATGCAAATTCCAACATCATAGCCCATTGGTAGGTTTCTCTTGCATTTTTAAACCCAAATGACATGACTACATAACAAAGGTACCCCAAGGGGTTGTGAAAACGGTCGTATATTGATCTTTCAAGTTAATATGAATTTGATTATAACCCAAGAAACCATCCATAAAAGAGAGTAAATTGTAACCTATAGTTGAATTCTACGATCCTATCAATATTTGGTAGTGGAAAATCATCCTTAAGGGAAGCTTTGTTCAAATCCTAAAATTCAATACAAATTGAGATTCAACCATTAGGTTTACTGATTGGAACAATATTTGAAATCCACAGAGAGTAGTCAATAAGACAGATAAAACCATCTTTTAAAATATTTTTTATCTCCATCTTGACTAACAAAGCTACCTTGGGATTCATCTTTCAAATATTTTGTTTTACAAGCTTTGCATTGGAACTTAGCACAATATTGCAAACAAAAATATCAGGGTACTGGAGTAGAAGATCTAAATATACCTTAGATTCTTATGAGGATAAACAATTTCCAACTTTAATAACTTTGTCAAGAGCTTTATCATCCATGATAACATCAATAGTATCACCTTTGAGGAGGGTACTATGGTCTTCTGGATGAGATAAAGATATGTTGTCCTCATCATGGGATAAGGAAGCCTCTTTGTTAACACTCATGGTGGACTCCCCAAAGTATTCTTGAGCATTTAAAAAATATGGGAATCGATTTTTTATGATGGTAAGAAGGTAACTTAGCAAAAAAACCTAATAATTCTTTTAAAGCCTCTTATAAAGGGAAAAGGTCCAAATAAACTTCATCAAATGATGTTGTATTATCAATGTATTCAAGATGTACAAAATTAAGAGGAAAACGTTTGGTAGAAACCATTTTGACAGTCAACCAT
Source organism: Cryptomeria japonica (assembly GCF_030272615.1). Lineage (NCBI taxonomy): Eukaryota > Viridiplantae > Streptophyta > Pinopsida > Cupressales > Cupressaceae > Cryptomeria > Cryptomeria japonica. Next base: position 858,629,533 of record NC_081407.1, read on the forward strand.
GGTTTAGCCTTGCGATAGGTAGGTCGATATCCAATTCCAGTGTTATGATTATGAGGTTTGGGCTCCAAGGGAATATGAATACCTTGTCAATTAGGTCCACAACCTTTACCATCATAACCAAGATTTAAAACAATATTATATCTTGGACCTTAAATATCATGTATCTCTTTACAAGTTGGAGGTTTGGTATAGAAAAGATGATCAACATGATAAGTATCACCTATCTTTATTGATGCATAATCATCTTTCATAGCCAAGGTGAATGATATTTTAGGAAATCTCAAGTGGACAAGATCAACCTTGTATTCACCAACATGAGAATCAATGAACTCTAAGGAACCCTTGTTGTCACCTAAGCACGAACTCACTTTAGGTAGAGAAGGTAATTTAGTAGAAGTAGACTCAAAACTTTGTGCTTACAAGAGGTTTTGTTTAGGAAGATTCTCCTTTGAACAATTCTACTTTTTAGGTGATTACCCCTTCGAGACCTCTTCATTGTTCTGACTTTCCTTTTTGGAGGAAATAACAGAAGAAAAAGTTGTTACCGTGGAGAATAATGTTGGGACATAATTCTGGAATGAAGGCATAACCAAAGCCTAACCCATTGCCTCTATTTGGTATAGATGTAGAGCATCAAGGTCATCCTTGATTGTAACCACTTGATTATTTTCCACAAACTTCACCGAGCCATGAAGTGTGGAAGGAAAAACTCCCTTAGCATGTAGCCATGGTGTTCCCAATAAAAAATTATAAGATAAAGGGCTTGACATCACATGTACCAGGGATGGGATGGTGATAGGTCCAACCTTCAAAGACAAGATAATCCTTCCCAAATTATTATTTCCACTGTTATTGAAACCATAGATGAACAAAGAAGATGTTGTTAGGGCATCAAGATCAACCTTAATCTTCAGTAATTGATCCAAACTACACACATTAAGTGTTGAACCTGTATCGACAATAGTTTGTCTAATACCAACACCATTAACATGAACAATTATCATTAATGGATTAGCTAAGTTCCTCACCTCTAGAGGTGAGATTTCATGAGGATAGAACACGATATTCAATGTATTTGTGCAAACATGATCCATCAATGCATTCATGTTTGTTGATCTCATAGAAGTTGGCAACAAAATCTTTTGTAAATCTTCCTGTAGCATACCTTGATAAACTAAAGCAATCTAAAACAAATCCCATAGTGAGATATTAGCAGGAGTAACTTTAAGTTGCTCGATAAGATCATAGTTACCAAGGTTCTTGGCTACATGTGGAGGTACTTGAGGAAGACTTGGTTGAGAAGGTGGTGAAGAAGGTTTTGGTTTATCAAGATGTTGTTTATTCCTTCTCATGTTATATGTATGAGAATGGTATTTTAGGAAGGCAGTCTAGATTGCATAAACTTAGTATACAAATCAGGAGCATCTCCCTTGAATAGTTTACCACCGATAATCTTGACTTTCTTAGGAGTAGGACTAGTTATAGTCACATAAATGCATGGTCTCTTAGACCTTCATGAGGCTAAAGAGACAACTATAACATTCACAAACTTTTCATTTTTCAAAGAAGAGGAGTTTGAAGATGAGTCATCTTTTACATCTCCATTACTAGAAGGAGATGCTTCCAAGAAGTCGTCTAGGGCCTCATCTAACATATCAAAGTCATCCTTAGAGAATGCCTTGTTGAACACATCAAATTCTAGAAGAAAAAGATCCGACATGAGGCATTCATGTCGGGTTCACCAAAATGTAGAGGGGATTTGTTACCTCTAAGGTGACAAATCTCAGAGAACAAACTGACCGCCGCTACCTGACTTAAACTAGCACTAAAAGTGAGTCAGGGGATAAAAATATAGTAAATGAATAACTATTAAACTGATGTATTTAAACTATAGAGTATTAAAGTACATAACAGAATAAAGGAATTTCTTTTTAAAAGAAAAAAACAAACAAAAAATAAGTTATACCAGAGAATCCACTTGGTCTCTGGTTTTGGATGAAAACGCGGTGAGGGGACGTCTATGCACCACACTATCATCTGTATGAATAGAAACCTGAAAACACACCAGAAGTATTCCAGAATCTTCTCTTAACAATATAGAACCTGTCTACCACCTGCGCACATGGGAACAAGGGAAAATGTTGGGGATGTATAGGGGTTTGCCTCAGTCATGTTGGCATTGTGTTGTCATTGATATCAACCGATATAGGAAGGCTATCGGTATAAGAGATGTATGTGCAAAACTGTCATGGATACATATAGAATGTGATATCTTTGATGTCACCTAGTGTTGCAGATCACAGGTAAGATAAGGGAGAGAATGTCATTCAATACAATGACCATTGGAGTCACTGGTACACAAGTCAATGTTTGACCTATGCTGAAGATATGAATAGGTTACCGGTACAGTCTATCACCAGTAAGAAAAGGATTTCAACTGGTAGGTGTGTATGGTGAAAAGTGGAAACAACAATATTGAAAGACTAAATGAATTCAACCACAAAACCCTAGCCTAACAAAAACAAATATACACCATAACATATGAAGATTACCTAAGACAATACAAATCAACAAAATCACAAAGATTATACCATCACATGTCCAATAGGGTTTGAATCTCCATTCTTCCTATCTCCATTGATCTTTCTTGATATATTTGCTCTTAGATTTTATGTGTGCACAAGAGCTCAACAAAGAACATAAATGTGGTTGATAGGTTGATCGCAAAAAGGCTTGATTGCATAAGATTGATAAAAACTCTTGGGAGCTTAGAATGCGTAGGAGTGCTAGGAGATCGATAATGAAGGAGAGAGAGTATCCTCTTATATAGAAGGCACTGTAAGAAATGGAGGGATAAGATTAAGAAGTGTAAAAGATAAATGGTCTCCTAGGATTAGAGGGTAGGTAGAGAAAATAATAAAATGATGAGAGGGTAGGTAGTGTAGGAATTAAGAGATGAATGACATGTGTCATGGGTAGAAAAGGTTAATGAATTAATTAAATAAATAAAGATTCATTTAATTAATAGAGGAAGTGGGATCAATTAAATAAATAAAATATTTATTTAATTTAGGGGAAGGATAATTTAAATAAATAAAAGTATTTATTTAAATGAGGAAAGAGGGCTAGAAGAGGATAAATGAATTAATTAAGTAAATAAATATTTATTTAATTAATAGAAGACTTAGGATAACATAATTAAGTAAAGAAAAATATTTATTTAATTAGATAGGACAATTTTAGGTGTCTACATTTTGCCCCTCTTTGAGACAATGAAGTTTGTCACGTTGTTTCAAAGAAGATAAGATGAACTCATACAAAGTTGCCCCAAGATGGGAATGATATACCCCCTTGAGAGATTGAATGAAAATGACTGAAAAGATCATAGGCAATCTATTGATAAGAAAGAAAGGCTAGAAAGGACTGACAAGATAGGATAGAGTGACAGAGTCATGGGATAAAGAAGACTGACTCGGGAGACTAGAGCTAGGGCAGTCTATAAGATAGACTATGAGGGAAAACATCCTCATTGTCATCCACACACCTAAGAGATTAGAGTGTAAAGAGAGCAGAGAGAAGTTAGCAGTCAACAATGATAACATTGGTCCATAGATTCGATCATATTCACCGATATCAGAGGCCAGTAGGTGCAGGTGAGCCAGTGAGTACCACAAACTCTCCCTGTACCTTGTTGCATTAATTGTTGTCATAAATACATGTCAGGTAGGTCAATAAATATGCATTAGGTAGGTCTAAAAAAATGTCAAGCAAGTCAAATAATGGGAAGGTGCATCTATGTTGGTGCCAGGCACGTCTGGGCAAGTTAGGCGCATCTATGTCGAGTTTAACTGAGTCTATGATTGTAAAAGCGTCTATGTCAGATGAGAGCACGTTTGCAAAGTGCAGGCCCGTCTGTGCAGAGCATAGGCACATCTATGTGTTTTAGGCGTGTCTATGAAATCAAGAAATGTTTGTGAAGTATTTAAGAGCATTTGTATCATGAATGCACATTTATATCTTTAAGGTCGAATCGACAGTTTTATGATAACCATACATTGTCGATTGCATAAGTTGTTGAGAGGATACACTCAAGCAGGTCCTCTAGGGAAGACTAGGATAGCAGATAGGGCTAGGATTGACAATTCTATGATAGAACATATGTTGTCAATTAGGAAAATACTCAAGAGGATACACTCAGGAAGAGGCCCTAGGATAGGATAGAGCGAGGCACTTTATGATGAACATGGAGTACCAAAGAAATTGACAATTATGTGATAGAACATATGTTGTGAATTGGATTAGGCTGAAATTAACAATTTTATGATAAAACGTACATTGTCAATTGGATAAGCTACTCAAGAGGATACACTCAAGTAGGTTCCCTAAAAGATAAGATAAAAGCAACACTTTGTGATGAATAGGGAGTACTACTAGGATATAATGCCATATGATAGATATAAGCACTAGGATAAAAAAGAAGCACTTTGTGATGAATAGGGAGTACTACTAGGATTGACATAGTTTATTCTCTTGACTGCAGGAGGACCTACCAATGCTAGAGTCACAGGAGAGATTCCCTTCCTAGGCTTGTAGGTAAAACCACACCTTAAGTATTTAGAAAAGAGATCATGCATCTAAATAATATATATGTTGGTAAACCATTTACATAATAGGATACAATTATTTTGGTTCAAAAAATGTTTGTGTTATTGAGATTCTCAAAAAATCAGAGCCATCGCTTTCATGATCAATGGTTTACAATGCATCCATAACTAAGTGTTATGCAACTTTCTAGAATATGTTATTGCTTTTTTAGAACCAAAATAGCTGCAACCTACATAATAAGGGATAGGTAGTTGTAAAGCTAAACTATATGACTTGCACCACATCCAATCCGTCTGTGAGGGGATGGAAAAGTTGAAAAAGAGTATGGGCATGCATCAAGTGCCTCAAAGAAATTATATTTAATGAACCACAATGACTATGAGATATACACAAAATGATTTTGTTTAAACTGCTTTGGAAACCTTCGAACAAATGTAGTTGGTAGGTGTGACAGCAAACTTGTAGTCTATATGATCATCCTAAATGCCGAGAAGTGAAAGCTTTGTAATGGGGTATGAAAATTCATCTCAACATAACATTTTATCAGTCACAATTAATCTGATCGATGCACAAGCTATAGGAGCCTATACAAGGTGCATAAACTATTTATCAGAATGCCTCAACAGATGTCATCTCAAGGATTGAAATGGAAACACAAACATTGCACATGAACTGTTTGACAAAATACCTCATAAAGATATCCTCTCATGGAATGCAATGGTTTGGCAATGTTGGAGGTTACTATAAAACATGATATTCATTAGGTGGGATAACATATTCAACCAAGTCCTAATTTACCTACCTCTTTTGGAATTCAAGGCATTGGTGATCATGTTTAGGGTGATGAAGAATGGGATTTTCATAGAGGAGATACATTCAAACCTACGTATGCGTAAGGAGGGAGGAAAATGGGGCAGTTCCAAATGAAGGGAGAAGGGGGACATTTGGGGGGTTGCATAGTGGAGAGTATGTAGAAATAAAAGGCGAAAAAGATTTTGAATGTGGTTCATAAAGAAAAAGACATCGTTCAATGGATTCAGTTAGAGTGTATATCCTTAAAGACTAAGTTGTTATCAAATGGATTGGAAGAAGACACATCATCATTTTGATGATATTAATATCTTGTTCTTCTTTTGATGTAATGATCTTTAAATTGATTCTTTGTAAAAGTGATTTAAGTCACTTCTGTAATACCCTAAAAATGGTCATCTAAACCATGAGCCCCTAATCTCAACAATGCCACCAAGGTCCTAACCAAAGGCAATTAAATCAATTTTCAGCACACAATTAATTAATTCTTTAATCATCAAATGTCACATGGCAAAATCAATCACTCAATATTAATTAAATATTTATTTAATTAATTAATCATTCCAAGTAAATCATTTTAAACAATTATCTGATTTATTTTAATTGAATATCCTAGCATATTTAATTAAATAAATCAATTTGCCATAAATCTGCAAAAAGGGAAACAATCAAAAAAGGAATTAATTGACAAAAAAAGAATTAAAATTTGAGAAAAGAAATCAATTGGAGATAATCTTGAAAAAACAAATTAAAAATTGATAAATAATCTCAAGCAAAGCAATTAAAACAATTAAATATTAAAATTGAATGAAATAGAGGATAAATCAATTTTTTCTAATTTTATCTTAATTCAATTTCCTTTAAAACTGAGAAAAGCATCCAATCACATCAATTCACCTGGATTGTGCTTCCTCTTGGAAAATATTGACTGCTCATCATCATTTGATCTCAACCTTTGGTTTCTTTCTGAATTTTCTATAAATTCAGGTCTTCATCTCTCATTTAAAAAAATCCTGGAGAATATATTGTTATTATGTTGTTTTTGCTCTAGGTTCATTGATATTTGTGCATTTAGATATTCACATATTAACTTATTGCATACATATTTAGATCATTCATCTCATTTATTTCTTAAATCTTGTTAGATTAATCTTGCATCCATCTAGCTTAATATCATGTTCATCTAGATTTAAAATCCTTCATTTAGGTGTTGTCTAGTCACTGGATAGCTAAACAATCTGAGAGCAATATAAACTCGCATCTACTAGAAGGCAATGGGTCGATTTGTTATGGTTTTATTATTCATGTTTATATCTATCTAACCATGCATGTAATGACTTAATTGAAGTGTTGTGCTTGCAGATACAGGTCCACTTTTCACACAAATTTTTGGCTCTCACCATGGGGTAGAAAACTACTTTTTTGGCCTTAGAATCATTATTTTTATCCTGCAGGTTCCGTCTGTACAAGCTCTGTGAAATATCGTACGAGTAGTTTCACTACATCGTACAACATTATATTGAAGCCTGTAGTTTATCGTATGACATAATATTATACCCTGTAGTTTGTCGTACGAATCAGAATATGGACTCGTACGACATATTGTTTCTGGTTATTTGATTTTATCCTCTGTCTTCCTGTGCTAATTTCTGACTCGCATGATAAATTTTTTTTGTCGTTTCATTTTATGAGAATTGTCATACAATTCTGTTCTCTATTAGATTAAAAGCAAGTTTCACTTTTCAGGGTTTTTCTTGAATTAAATTTGGATTATGCTAACACTAACCTTGAATTGTCTTCTGTCTGCCTGATATTTCCATAGCCTAACTAGTTTCTTGCAGGATGTGTTGGGATTTTTGATGATTATGCTGAGATTATCATTGATGGACACACACTTGACTTGAGATCACTTTTGTATGTATAAGTTAAATCTCAACCGGTATGATGTATTATAGTCTTTAGACTATCGGTGTTTTGCAGAAAGTGTTTACCGATCTGAAGTAGTATGAAGACCCCAAGCAACTCGAGGATCTCAAGCGGTACAAAGGAAAGAAGCGACACAACTCATATTTCTTAGTCTTCATTTTGTCAAACCGGCCACCGGTATTTTTCTTAAACCGGTATTCTGTATGAACCGGTAATACTCTGTGATAAGTTACCAGCCAGCATTTTGTGATGAGTTACCATCCACCGAATGTTTGATGGTGTTGACACTCTGGTGGTGCTTTTTGTGTCATGTTACCAAGTATGTCTAGATTCATTGAACCTAGGAAATTGGATTGTAAACCTATTGGACCGACATGAAATCAGATTCCTTTATAAGGACATCATGTCTAGGGTTTTAGTTGTTGCTAGGGTTTTAAGGTGGTTGATGAGTTTTTGTAAGGGAAAATACAAAAGAGAAGTTTAGGTCTGTAAGAAGAGACAGAGAATGAATGTGTTGAAGACTGAAGTAATGTTGGAATGCATTAGAAATGAGCTATCAAGGATCTAACCAAGCAATCTGTGCTATTTGCTAGATCACTCACTTGTTGATTACTCACATCTTCGACAAGTCTGAAGCCCTTAACCGGGTAGGCCCAAAATCCTTTTGCAAATCCTCTAACAAGGTGGTTCACATCTATGGATCTAAAATACTCTAGCAAGGTAGTCTTTAACCGGACTTATCTCCTAACAGAGATTGAGATTCCTAATAGGATATGTTCTGGTAAAGAACATTGTATGACCTTAACTGGTCTGACCTTAACCAATCTGGTTCCTAGTCTACAGATAGTTACTTGTGAGTTCCATCTCACTGTGGTTTTTCCCATTTGGGTTTCCATGTCAAAATCTCCTGTGTTATGGTGTTTGTGCTTCTGTGGGTGAATGCATTATTTGCTATTTGGTTTGCATGTGTGCTAACCGGTTTGTCTGCTAAACTATTTTATCGATTTACTGTTAGTCTAGCAAAGTGTTTAAGTACTGAGATTTTTGGCATCCTAATTTACACCCCCCCCTCTTAGTATTCATCAATTGGTATCAGAGCCAACCTTTCTATAAATCTAACCACTTGGAAAGAGATATGGGGGAATACACTATGAGGGAACTTACTCATCGGCTCACTCAGTCTGAGCAAGCCCATGATGATCTTATGGTCAAATATAATGCCTCTTGGGCAAAAAGGAGAGAACATGCTGAAAAAATGATGGAGCTATCTGAAAATAGTTCTTTTGATGAAGCAAACATGGAAGCCCTAATTCAAGAAGTAGAAAAGCTGAATGAATCCAATTCCAACCTGAGAAAAGAGTTGGAAGGATTGACTATTTGAATGTGCCAAGAGCTTGAGAACTAGAGGAAAAATGAAGATCTAGTAAAAGACAAAGATCATGAAATCTCCAAGCAGAAGCAAGAGATCAGTGCCCTAATTGCTCAACTCCATGCGAGCAAAGTGGAAAAGGAAGACATGCGAGGAGAACTGAACATTGCCATCTCTGAGAATGAAAACCTGATGGAAACAAATGCTGCTATTTCCAAAGAACTCTCTGAGTCAAAGGAAATACTTTCTAAGTTCAACAAGAGTACTATTAAGCTAGAGAAAAGGCTTGAATCAGCCAAACCTATCAAGAATACTAATGGACTTGGGTATTTCGGTCATGAGGAAGGTGGGACCTCTAGTGCAAATGCTAAAGCATCGAAGAGGCAACCAGTATTCAAAGGTAAAGGTAAGCAAAAGTTCAAACCTGTTTGCTTTAACTATCTTAAAGAGGGACATACTGCCAATGTATGTAGGAGTAAGGCTTATAATAACTTTCCTTATTTTCTAAATGATAAGCCTAGATCCTATAGATTCAATGGTAACTGTTATGCATGCAACAAGTTTGGGCATAGAGAATCTGAATGCAGGTCTGTTATGAACAACACTAGAAGATATCCTCAGAGGACTCAAGGAGCTGGTCTGAAACCTTTTGTGAACTGGAATCACAACCAGTTTAATGCCTTCAATCATCAATCAAGAAGTAGTGACTATCAAGCAACAACTAGATGGAGAGCAAACTGTTGGATTTGTTGGTCATGGTCACACTGCTGCAACATGTAGAAGGAAGAATAGAAACATGAATAATGGACCTTGGAGAGCACCTAGAATGGTTTGCTATCATTGCAACAAACCGGATCATTCAGCATGATTCTACAGAAGCAAAAAGAGTATATCAAATGATATACCAGTCACTCAGGAAGGAACGATTGATGTTGAAATTGTCCAAGCGGATATGAACAAAACCTGGAAGAAGAAACCAACAATGTTGCAAGAAGAACCAGTTTCTACACCTAGTGTGGAAATCACAGAACCAGCAAACTAAGCATCAGAAAAGCTTAGGGGGATCAAACGATGAAATGTTTCGAACCCTTGATTTATACCGGCAAAATACATTAACCGGTATGTGATACCTGTCATTTGGCAAAAGACCGGAAATGGTAACAAGCAAATTAGGGTTTACGCCCTAATGGTGGAGCATTTATTATGGTAGGTGAGGAATATGTTTAAAAGGAATTTTCAAATTATTTTTCACTATCATTTTTTGAGCGAAGAAGTTTTTCAAGTGCAGAGCGAAGAAAAAGTTATTTGTGTTGCGATTCAAAGAAATATCGAAACCCTGAAGAAGATTCAGAAGCAAATTTCAAACAGTCAAAAGAAGAACTCAAAAAGGTGATTAAGCAACCGACGAAGTGGAAGGCGAAGTGGAATTTGCAAGCCCTAATTTCTGAAAGGTACTTCTCAAGTTTTCTATTTTGTCATGGCTTGCGCATCTCATGATAGTTCTAGTGCAATTGTTGATTCTATGGACTTCATACAACGAAAATTGAAATATAATGCCTTGTCTCAAGTACCGGCTGGTGTTATAGTAGAAGAAGGGATTTCATATTACATAGACTACAAGATCGAAGACCTAGGGTCTCTTGTGATCCATTCTCAGCTAGGTCTGTTCTATGGGAAGGATAAAAAGATCAAACTAAAATATAGCATATTGGAGAAGAAAAAGCTTCACAATGTAGTTTACTTCCTAGAGGATTTCATAGATAATCACATTCAGATCATTCTGAGCAGGGTACATGGTGACAAGATGTACCTAGAGTGGACACATGATATCACACTAGAAGCAATTCATGCTGTCACTGGTTTCTGTAATATAGGGGAAGTGCCAGCCCTAAGGAAGGTCAGCAAGACTGAAATGTCCAAGCTCACTGGTTCAGTGAGCAACTCACATGGCATGACTGTCAACTCAATCAAGGATGATTTGGTCAAGTATGCCTACATGGTGATAGGCTACCGAACGTTCTCTGCTAGCAGAATTAACTCTGTATCTGTTGCAGTAGTAAATACCGCTTACCAGATGATCAAAGAAGATGCATTGTTTGATCTATGCACTTGTATGCAAAGACAACTTATGTTGAATCGTAAGTCAATCAAACAGGATAATGCACTAAGATTCAAGTTTGGACAACTACTGGTAGGGTTATTCTTCTACTTCCAAGGTTATTTCCCAGGAGTTGGAGATATTCAGTGGTCTGTTGACCAACCGGTTACCAAACAGATCAAAGAGAGCCTGGAAGTAGTAGGAACCAGTTACCCCGATGTTCTGAACAAGTACTTTGATGAGTTCAGAAGCAAGATGAGCCTAAGGATGAGGATATCCAGTGACATTGTCAAAAAAAATGAAGAGGACATCTGCTTTATCATCAAAGTGGATGAATGCATAATGGAGGCTATTGAGCCTAGACAAGAAGAAGTAGAGCCTATGGGATATGAGGTGATGTATGATATGCTGGATGGGTATGCTTCTACCCTAATTGCCTCACCCCTTGATCCCAAGGCAAAGAGAACCGACACCTATCTGGAAAGGGTTGCACCAGTTGTAGAACCTCCTGAAAAGAAAGGAAAGGCAGTGCCTTCGGCATCGACACCGGTTACTGCACCCAGTCCCAAAGTGACCAAGCAGTCACCAGTTAAGAAGAAACTGGAAGCGACACCTGCAAAAGTCTTTGAGAGGAAGTAGAAGACAAAAAGCAATACACCTGACTCAGAAGAAATTGTGTCAGAAGAACCGCCTAAGAAGAAGACTAGGCAAACAAAGAAAAAGACAAAGAATGAATCGACATCATTGGCACAGGTAAATATAGACATTTCTTCCTACAAACCTTTGACACATTGTATAAGAACTATTAAAAATATTAGGAGAAAGTTATAGAATGATTTAGTAGATCATTTTGATGATTTCAATAATGAAGAAAAGGAAGAAGTTGAACAGGAAATCATTAAGTATTTATGTGTTAATGACCAGTCGCCATCAGATATCAAATCTGTGACACTAGATTCTTTGTATAATTATTCAGACACCAAATGGTGCATTGCCATTGAAAAAGAATAGGAAATGAGGGAGGAAATATTTGCACAATATTTTCTTGATGTATCCAACTTAGAACTCTATGAAATCATGGAGAACTTTAAAGGCCTCTTCTTCATGAGAAGAAGAAGACTCATGTTGCTTGAAGGAAAAGCATCTAAAGTAATAAAAGATACTCACTCTCATACCAAAGCTGCTCTGAGATTGCATCAAGTATCTGAGGCAAATCGGGAAACTGAAAAGGAACCGAAAATTGGCAAACCGGATGAGGTGTATAACAGTGAAGGAGAACTGGTCACAGGACAAATGGACCCCATTGATGTTGATGCCTTAGATGGTGAAAATGTTACTTAGGGTACACCATCTGAAGGAACAGGACAGGAAAAGAAGGTAGAAGAAGAAAAGAAGCAACAAGAAGCAAAAAAGAAGAAAAAGGCAGATGAAGAGGATAAGAGAAAAGAAGAGGAAAAGAGGAAAGAGGAAGAGGATAAGAGAAAAGAGGAGAAAGAGAAGAAAGAGGAAGAGGATAAAAGAAAAGAAGAGGAGAAGAAGAGAAAAGAAGAGGAAAACAAGAAGCAAGAGGAAGAGAGGAAAAAGAAGGAAGAGGAAAAGAAAGAAGAGGAGAAGCGGAAAGAGGAAGAGAAGAAACAAGAAGAGGAAAAGAGGAAGAAGGAAGAGGAGAAGAAGAAGGATGAAGAAGAGAAGAAGCGAAAAGATGAAGAGAAGAAACAAGAAGAAGAGAAAAGAAAGAAAGAGGAAGAGGAGCAGAGGAAGGCTCAAGAAGACCAACAAAAAGTCAAGGACAAGGAAGCAACGGAAACGAGCACACAAGCGGAGACTCCAATGGAAACTGGTAGTCAGGCCAAACTAGCTACAATTACCAGTCCTATTGATCTCCAGTTTGCAAATGAATCGGAGCTATTGCAGAGCATTAAGCTCGCTCAAGAGCGATTGGATGCTCTAAGAAGGAAAAAGGAGGAAGATGTTATCCAAACTGTGGTGGAAACACTTACCAGTTTGATACCCGGTACAAACCTTCCCAGTACCGATTCCTCACTTGCACAGTTGAAGCTCCTATGCTTAGTTGTAGAAGATCAGGTACAAAGCCTGGAAGAGGTCACAAAAGCTAATGCCAAGAAGGCACATCAAAAGGCTCTGGACACTACCCTGGTGAAAAAGCTAACAGAGCTCCAGTCTGATCTTTAGAAGGCACAGAAGGCTATTAGAGATGCAATGAATGAGGGCAATCTTCTACTCAGTAAGATTTTCCAACCTCATTTATTCTGTGATGATGTCCTCATTTAGAAGAACAAACTGCAATCTGATATGCAGTCATTTATTAGCACCTTCAAGATGCCATATGATTGCTTTTCCACATATGGTCAAACTGTTCACTGGCTTCAACTGTAGTCTACAAGATTAGAGCCAGAGATAAGCAAATGGATACAAAATTTGCAGGAACTTCAACTAGTCCTACTACCGAGACTGCAAATTCTCCAGAAGTGCTATCTAAATCTTGATGCCCTTATGGTCACTCAAGAGATGAGCACGATAGATGCCATGGAAGAACAGGTCTCCCAGATGTAGACAGAGAAAGAGGTGGCTACATCCCTACTTGACTCATGGTCCTTATCCATGAAGCAATTTTTGCAGGACTTCAAATCAGTTTTTGACAAGTTTTATTCTTTATTGTCATAAACTCTTATTCTTTTACTGAAACAGGGATTGGTCTGTAATATTGTTGTCATTGTTGGCAAAGGGGGAGAAGTATAAATTTTGAATGTTTAAATGTATACTTTCATGTTATTTATGTTAAGAAGTAGTATACATTGTATTTCCTACAAAAGGGATAGTGTATATTCTCAGGGGGAGTAATTTTGATTATGGCATATTTTTGTTGTAAAACACTTAGATGTCAAAATTTCCTAAGTGTTGCCATCAATGCCAAAGGGGGAGATTGTTGGCATTTTTTATGATTATGCTGAGATTGTCATTGATGGACACACACTTGACTTGAGATCACTTTTGTATGTATAAGTTAAAGCTCAACTGGTATTTGTTCCAACCAGTATGATGTATTATAGTCTTTAGACTATCGGTGTTTTGCAGAAAGTGTTTACCGATCTGAAGCGGTATGAAGACCCCAAGTGGCTCAAGGATCTCAAGTGGTACGAAGGAAAGAAGTGGCACAACTCATATTTCCCAGTCTTTATTTTGTCAAACATGCAACTGCTATTTTGTATGAACCGGTAATACTCTGTGATAAGTTACCAACTGGCATTTTGTGATGAGTTACCATCCACCGAATGTTTGATGGTGCCGACACTCTGGCGGTGCTTTTTGTGTCGTGTTACCAAGTATGTCTAGATTCATTGAACCTAGGAAATTGGATTGTAAACCTATTGGACCAACATCAAATCAGATTCCTTTATAAGGACATCATGTCTAGAGTTTTAGTCGTTGCTAGGGTTTTAAGGTGGTTGATGAGTTTTTGTAAGGGCAAATACAGAAGAGAAGTTTAGGTCTGTAAGAAGAGACAGAGAGTGAATGTGTTGATGACTGAAGTAATGCTGGAATGCATTAGAAATGAGCTATCAAGGATCTAACCAAACAATCTGTGCTATTTGCTAGATCACTCACTTGTTGATTACTCACATCTTTGACAAGTCTAAAGCCCTTAACCGGGTAGGCCCAAAAGCCTTTTGTAAATCTTTTAACAAGGTGGTTCACATTTGTGGATCTAAAATCCTCTAGCAACGTAGTCTTTAACCGGACTTATCTCCTAATAGAGATTGAGATTCCTAACAGGATCTGTTTTGGTAAAGAACATTGTATGACCTTAACCGGTCTGGTTCCTAGTCTGTAGATAGTTACTTGTGAGTTCCATCTCACCGTGTTTTTTCCCATTTGGGTTTCCATGTCAAAATCTCCTATGTTATGGTGTTTGTGCTTCTGTGGGTGAATGCATTATTTTCTATTTGGTTTGCATGTGTGCTAACCGGTTTGTCTGCTAAACTGTTTTACCAGTTTACTATTAGTCTAGCAAAGTGTTTAAGTACTAAGATTTTTGGCATACTAATTCATTCCCCCTCCCTCTTAGTATTCATCGGGATGCTTGTCAAATAATTTATTAATCAAACATACGCCTGTCAAAGAATAAAAACAACATGACTACTAATGCGTTGTTTTTGCAGGTTGCCTAAAGAGAAATCAATCAAACATCATGTATTCTTAAATTTTTTCTAGGCACCTAACTTGCTATCTGGGTAATGAACAAATCTGTCTTTTATGTTTTTTTTCAAAATTCTGAGAGGTAGGAGAGTATGCTCTTGTTTTTTTAAGACAATCAGAAATAAAGACCCTTGAGGCTTTTTCTTTGTTTGAGATTTGTACATTTTTAGCAAGCCTGCCCTCCCGAGGGGTTGAAAAACTCTTAAAGCCATTACGGCCGGTGTGAGGGGAACGACCTAAGTGGGAATGACTAAACGCCAAGTACTCCAACCCACTATAAAATAAACATGATTTGATGAAAATCAATTCAACGACAGCGCTCAGGAATAGCTCTCCTTAGTACCTTCGCGTATATTGAACCTTCATTTTCAAGGCTGGGAGACCTCGTAATTGAGTTTATACCTCGACGCACTGAATGAAACCCTTACTAGATCCAATTAAAATTAGAGGCTATCTGATTCACCTTCGAAAGATTGATAATATTTGTGCAAGAGAGATAGTAACTCTCCCAAGACACTTGCCATATCGTGCCCCCATTAGCATTTGGAGTCGGCTAATACAACATTGAGAATCCATTGTGTGAGACTCAACGGCCGTATTCTGATTAGCTATTGGGTGTGTACCTAAGTCAACAAGCAAAGGTTTTCTTCTCTAAGAGATTGGAGTTACTCTTCATATTGTGTGTTTTCTATGTTTTCATCCCTCAAACTAAAATTGGAAAAAACAAATCAACAAACTCGGTGATCAAAACTCTGTCCGTGTCACAAACTAGTCTATCCTGGTAAAAAATCAGTCCATCTTAGAGTTGGTCATACTTAGTTGTCATACCCAGCCATTGAAAAACTCAGAATTTTTGTCTCTATCCTATTAATAGTCATACGAGCCTGATCATTTGTCATCCTGCACCATATCCTATGTCGTACAAGTCTGCTAATTTGTCGCTCGAAGCTAATCCTCTGTCGTACGAGATCCAAAAATTTTCTGTTCTAAGCTAAATCTTGTGTCGTATGAGACAAAACTGCACAAAATCATTTATCATTTGGGACCTACCCATTTGTCGTATGGTACTAGGCAGCAACTCGTACGAAACAAAACTGTTGTCGTCCTGAAGCTGTTATATTGTCGTACGAGTCTCTAATTTTGCCAGTCTAAAATAGTCAAACCTGTCCAAAATAGTGTACAACAAGCCTAAAACTTGTTATCACCCTCCTAAGCATAAACAACCTTGATAGTGTACCTCTGCCATTGCGTTGCATGATTTTGTCGATCATCTTTAAGCTAGTTCAAACAAACATCTTATCAAACCTAAGTTAACTTAGATAACATCTTACACAGGATAGATCATTCTTGAAACCAGACCAGCTCTTAGTTACTTCTCTCAATCACTACGTTAAATGAACTACTAGCTACAATTTGATCCTGACTTGTGCAAAATATTTGGTCCTGTCTGTTACAAATGCCTATTCAAACCAGAAGCTCTCGCAACAAAACATACAAAGAAAAAGAAACACACTTTTCGTCAAACGACAATCCATTCTTCAAAGAAAACCCCTTTCAAAGTAAACCATCCTCATCACAAATACCAGTTTATGATTTACCAATCTTTGGTCAGCCCCTATCTCCCACCATGTCTGGGGAAAGTCAATATAAAGAAGCTAATAAACGAGATACTCACAACAACTTCAGCAATCATGCCACTGATAGCGATTCCTCATCAACTAAATCTGAGCTTCCTGAACCTCCTGAAGCCAAAGTATATAGATGTCAGAATGATAAAGAGTTCCAGAAAATGATGAAGGTCATCATGGCTAGGGAAAAAGAAGACTATTTCCTAGAAAATCCGTACTGGTTATAATGTGGAGGCCCTCGCCACTAAAGAGGAAGATACACCATGGGGAAAAATAAGAAAACAAATGCAAGCATTACAAACTACGGTCACAAAAATAGAAGACAAAGATAAAACGCCAAAACAATATTCTCTGGACATAATATGCCCATTCCCATTTCACAAGAACCTTTACATGTCTCCATTTCCTTCACGAGTTGAGATCCCAAAATTTGACAAATATGATGGTACCTCAGATCCTCAAGATCATGTCATAGAGTTTTGTGCCGCCTGTATGGAGTTCATGCATGATCAAAAGTACCTCGTGCGCCTTTTCCCAAGGATTTTAGGGGGTCAAGCAATGGAATGGTTCTCAAGTCTACCCAAAGGGATAAAAATGTTTGAAGAACTAATCTAACTATTTTGCAACAATACTCATACAACATTTGACATCCTGTGACCATGATAGATCTTTGCAATACTAAACAGAAAACAGGGGAGCCTTCTCACTTTCCTCCAACGTTGGAGAAAGATGTTCTCTAGGTATCCATGACCTATCCCAGACTCTGAGAAAATGGATATATTTGTCAATAATCTAGTCCTAGAACTGAAATATAGTATACAAATGCAAGTACACCCATCATTTAACAATATGATAGATAATTCTATTCAGATGGAAGATGTGCTCATAAAGAAAGGGGATATCTCACCTTGGAAGGAAACAAAACCAGGATCTAGCTCTAAAGAGAAGAACAAGTATTAGAAATTTGGCAAAGACAACAACAAGAATGTTGTTAATGATGGAGTAGTAGATACTGTTAAAACCAAAACAAAGCCCACAATATTCAACTTGGCTAGTGGCACACAAGCACTCAAGGCAGCTGAAACTACGGTAGAAAATCCTCCAAAGAAAACAAGAGAATGGTTTAAAGAAAAACCTTGGCTTTCAAAGCTTGAGCGTGATTTTACTTCTCTGGATGAATCATATGAATCTACTTTTAAAACTTTATTGGCAAATAATCTGATAACATTGCCAGATAATTCTAGATCATATGACCCAAAAATTAGACCCAAATGGTGGAGAGAAAATGAATACTGTGACTACCATCAGAACAAGAAACATAACATAAACAACTGCATGAAACTTTGACATGAAATCCAAGATCTCATTGATGCAGGTAAGATCGTTGTTGTAAATCATGTGACTAATGCTGATCATAAGGCCTTTAAAGATCCCTTACCCACTTATGAACAAGGAGATTCCTCAAAATCCAAGGGAGGAGCTAGGGTCAATTATACCTACACTAACAACGATAATGTGATCAACATGATTGAATCTGTTCAACCTGAATATTGCAATGTGATCATAGTCCAGGATCACCAAAGTCAAGGACAAACTACTAATGTCGTGACTCGTGCTCAAAAGAAGATCACTCTCCCAGGAGCTAGTTCCTCAACTTTTGATCAAACAACAACAAATCTACCAAATAGACAAACAGACACAATCATGGCCAAATCAAAATAACCAACTTCATCATCTTCTTTTGGTTATAGTATTGTCGAACAATTGAAGAGAACCAATGCTCAAATCTCCATCTTAGAACTGCTTAAGATCTCTTTTGCTCATAAAGAGGTCCTAGACAAAGCTTTACTTACTACCAGTGTCCCTAAAGATTTAGACTTAGATCGGTTTCAATCTATGGTGGGTCACTTGACTTCACCTCATTACCTCACTTTCTCTAAAGAAGATGATAACTCACTGAGTCACCCGCATAACCAACCATTACACATTGAAGCTATGATCCATAAACACCGAGTTAAACGTGTTTTGATAGATGGAGGCACTGGGTTGAATATTTGTAACTACAATCTATTGACACAGCTGGGATTCTCTGAAAACGTTATTGATCCAACAAAGAAAATAACAATCAAGGCTTATGATGAAGAAGAAAGAACCTCCAAAGGTCTGGTGCGATTATCGATCAGGGTAGGACCTGTAGAAAAAGATATCATTTTTCAAGTCCTAGATCTTCATCTTTCATACAACATCTTACTGGGCAGGCCATGGATTCATGAAATGAAAGCAGTGCCATCTACGTATCATCAATGCCTAAAGTTTCCTTATAATGGAGTTGAAGTCAGTATTCTTGCTGATACAAGCTATACCTACAATACATTAATGCAGAGTTCTGATACTTTTGTTCCTCATAATAGAGAAGCTTCTGCAGCTAAAAGTTCAGAATCTTTGTTGAAAGATTTACAAAAGAAATTGAAAATTACAAACACTGGCATAGATGGCTACAAAATAGAGCCTATACTCTCACTGATGTCTCTTCCTCCATCACCAAGACAGTCGAGAAAACCATCAGAGGTTATGAAGCCACAAATTTCAACTCCAAAAGTCATTTATGATGGTCTCTTTATACAGTCCTCTACTTCTCTTGCAGATGAAATAGAAGAGGATGATGTCCTCAAATCACTTTTCAAAGAAGATAGTGCAAACAAAGAAATATGACATTGTGAGGTTTCCCTAACATAATATGGTCCAGGATATAAGATGCTTCGACACATGGGATATTCAGGTGTTGGTCCTCTAGGCAAGCATCAACAAGGTATTGTTGAACCCATTCAATTATAAACTAAGTTTGTCAATGATAAAGCTGGACTGGGATATGATCCAAGAAACCAATTGGATCAGAAGCACACGTCTCACCATCATCGTAAGTGGAAGTAAAAGGTACTAGCTTTAACAACACAAGAAATTAATACTCAACAAACTCAGGAAGAGTGTGACGATGAACAAAAAGAATTGCCCACCCAGAGAGAAGAAACAAATGGCAATCAAAATCCAATTATATTGGCTATAATACCATAGGTAGTAGAAGTCCCAGAGGATATGAGAGATGAAGTATACAGGATCAGAGATTTGTTTGCACCACTAAAAGTTCCAGTCACATATACTGGCAGACAACAAGTAGATGATTCAAAAACTGATTCAAATGAGTATGAATGGAGTCCAGAACACATCTCAAATACATCTAGTATAGAAACCCTTGAAGAATCAAGTGATATCATAGATGATGCACAAGAGATGATACACCTAAGAATACAAAAGAAAATAGAAGAAATCAAACTAAAAAGACAAGAAGACTATGAATGACAACTAGAGAAAGATCGGACACAAGCAATTTATTCACCTACCAACCCTCCTAATGAGATAAGACAAATCAGGTACGAAACTACAAAAGAAGAACTAGAAGCTATAGAAATAGAACCAATCATCAGTCCAGAGGAAGCTGAATGGAACAGACGACAGGGATTAATAGAACCATCAAGGTTATGTCCACAAGTGTGTCAAATAAAAGTAATCAATGAACCAAATCATGAAGGAACTTGCAGCATCAAAGATGTGGGTATTGATACTATATATACTTTTACTAAGCCACTTGAAGATGAGTCAGAAAATTCATCCTATGACTCTGATGACTCAGATAGGAGCTCTATTTATAACAACAACTATTCAACAACGCATTATGACTACTCTATCATGAATGATGAGATATTGTCTGTTGATCCTGTTACTGCTACACCGTGGTATGTAGTCCAATCTGAAGTAGGTGACAACACTAGAAGTAGTTCGATTGGGTTAGGTCCAATAAATACTAACATGAATTTTGATAATCGTGTCATAACTCTTCCTGGTCTTGAGACACATACGCAAGGTAGTCTTCTGGAACTCGACTGGTCGGTCCGAAGCCATGATGATAGTACCGTGAACTTCCTTGAGTCTGTTCCAACCTTATCCTTAATACATCCTGAACTGATTGATTGTACTCTTTATAACCACCCCTTCAATGTACCTACTTTTGCCAATGACTATACGTTAGCCTATTATCTCAATGCAATTGAACCCATGAACTCTTCCACTAATGAACACAGTGAAAACAAGACTGAAATAGATATCAAGTATCTTAGTTGCAAAAATAAGAAAAATAAAAATAAAAGATCTGATGGTGAAAACCACGTTGTGGCGATGTCAGAATCTAAAAAAGATAAAATAAAGGATGTACCTAAGGGTGAAAACCTTTCTGTGGCGCCTGAAAGTGAGATACTTGATATATTGCCAAGTCATTTTCAGGAGAGATCTTCCATATTGATCAAGCCAACTCAGCCAGTGAACATTGGGAGTCAATAAATGCCACACATCATTCATTTAGCTCAATCACTATCAGCAGAAGAGTTAACAGATTTCAACAACCTTTTTTTAGAAAAGAAGATCAACTTTGCATGGAAATACTCAGATATGCCAGGATTAGATCCTGATCTCATCATGCATCACCTCTGTATTACACCAGGAGTTAAACCAATCAAGCCAAAACTCCGTAAGATGCACCCCCATGTGGCACTGCTAGTCAAGGCTGAACTAGAGAAGTTACTAAAAGTTGGATTTATCAGAGCTATAGACTACATAGAATGGATATCAAATATAGTACCTGTATCAAAAGTGGACAAATCTATTAGAGTTTGGACAAAATTTAGGGATCTCAACAAGGCATGTCCAAAAGACGATTTTCCATTGCCCAACATTGACATGATAGTAGATATGACTGTTGGATATGAGATATATTCATTAATGGATGGATTCTCTAGTTACAATCATATCAAGATAGCACCTAAAGATCAAGAAAAGACAACTTTCACGTGTGCATGGGGAACCTTCTGTTGGAATGTTATGCCATTTGGGCTAAAGAACGTGAGAGAAACTTACCAAAGAGTGGTAACCACTATCTTCCATGATCTGATGCATAAAAACATGGAAGATTATGTTGATGACACCCTAGTAAAAACCATGAAGAGATCTACGCATATTTAAGAACTAGGCCTCATACTAGATAGAATGGAAAGATTCAAGCTCTGATTAAATCCTTAAAAGTGTGCATTTGGAGTAACATCAGGAAAATTGCTTGGTTACATAATTTCAAAAAAAGGAATTAAGGTTGACCTTGAAAAGGTCCAAGTTATAATGGAAATGCCTCCACCCAAGAATATCAGTTGTAGACACCCAAAATTGTCCAGTCTAATTAAATAAATATTTTATTTATTTAATTATCTAAGCTTAATTCTTCTATTAATTAAATAAATCTTTATTTATTTAATTAATTCATTTATCCTCTTCTAGCCTTATTTCTCATTTAGATAAATACATTTATTTATTTAAATTTTCCTTTTTCTAAATTAAATAAATATCTTATTTATTTAATTGATCCCACTTCTTCTATTAATTAAATAAATCTTTATTTAATTAATTAATTCATTAGCCTTTTCTACCCATGACACATGTCATTCATCTCTTAATTCATACACTACCTACCCCTTTCATTATTTTATTATTTCTTTTACCTACCCTCTAATCATAGCCGACCTCCTTTTACACCTCTTAATCTTATCCCTCCATTTCATATAGTGTCTTCTATATAAGAGGATGCTTCCTTCATTATCAACCCTAATCAATCATTCTAATCAATCTATGTATTGCCCCCCGTTGACTACTTGACTACACTACGCTTTTGAACATAGGCGATCCTACTTGCAACCACATTTCTGTTCTTTGTTGAGCTCTTGTGCACACATAAAATCTGAGAGCAAATATATCAAACAAGATCAATGGAGATAGGAAGAATGGAGATCCAAACCCTATTGGACATGTGATGGTATAATCTTTGTGATTTCATTTGATTTGCATTGTCTTAGGTAATCTTCATATGTTATGGTGGATCTTTGTTGTTGTTAGGCTAGGGTTTTGTGGTTGAATTCATTTAACCTTTCAATATCATTATTATTGTTATCCATTTTCACCATAAACATTTTGGCACGCCTGGTGGGACATGGATTTTTGTTAGATCTATATTTTTTGCAGATTTTTCTAACCCTATATTGTTGTTTTGTAAAACAATTTGGAGAATAACCTTGTGCAGCTAGGGTTTTAGACACAAAATCAAGATCTTGGAGAGATTTGATCATATCTCACAAACGGCTTAGAAATTTTGCACCAAATATTTTTTGCAAGTTGAAGAAAGTATCAGGAGCTCTCAATATAGAATTCAAAATTTTTGGAGCATATTTTCATTTTCTATGAATTTTTTATGATTTTTCATAAAAAATTAATTTTGAGAGTAAATGAGAGAATTTTTTGGATTTTCTTACATTTTTGGAAATCTCTCATAATTATTACATAGGATCTATTTTTTATGATTTTAATTTTGATGCAAAATATTTCCCTGAAAATAAGATCTTTAAAAATTAGGGTTTTTCCTTATTTTGATCAGATCTCACAAACGACTTTGGATTTTGGTATCACATTTTTTGTGCAGGTCAGAAAAAGTATCAAAAGGATTTAGTAAAAATTTTAGATTTTTTGGATCACTTGTTCAATTTATATGAATTTTTTTATGATTTTTCATAAACAATTAATTTTGAGAGCAAATTAGCAAATTTTTTCTATTTTCTTACATTTTTGGAAATTTCTCAGAATTATACATAGGATCTATTCTTTTTTATTTTAAATTTGATGCAAAATCATTCCTCAAAAATCAGATCTTTGAAAATTAGGGTTTTGCATTATTTTACTCATATCTCACAAACTGCTTGGATTTGTTGCATAAATTTTTTTATGTAGGTTTGGAAGACCATTAGGACTCTCTAGTAAAAAGTTCAGATTTTTTGGATCAATTTTTCATTTTATATGAATTTTTTATGATTTTTCATAAAAAATTAATTTTTGGAGCAAATTAGCAAAGTTTTTGGATTTTCTTACATTTCTGGAAATCTCTTGAAATTTTACAAGTGGTATTTTTTTATGATGAATCAGATCTTTGAATTGGTCAAACGCATTGTTGAAGGCCCCTATTTCACAAAGTCTTTTGGATCTAAAATTTACCTAACTTGTGTGCTTGCAGGAAGGGGTGATTATTTCAAACAATCCAAACTACTAATAAATCTTTGTTGCAGGTCCTTGGCAAGGTTTTTTGGATTTTTATTGTGTGCCTTATTTTCATAGACTAGCAAACACTTCAATTGGTGCACTAAAATTGAATCATTGTCTTTTGTGTCTTGAGCAATAGGCTCTTTTTGTTTAATCTTTAGAGGGCCTGTCTTCCCGTGTGGTCATTAAGACTACTAGTGAGAAGAGAATGACCCAAGTGGTAGCAAAAGAAAAGCCATCTTCTTCCAAACCACTATAAATAACTGTATTCATGGTGAAAACTATGAATAACGTGTGCTGATTAGTTCATACCGACACTATGTCTCCCCATAAACCCGTTTGATCAAATTTATTTGATCAGTTGTAGGGAATAACCCCTACCAGCTGGGAGCCTTCTGTATTTACAGAGCTGAAAGTGCTACATGTATGGCCACACGAGCGGATGCCCTTACTAGCACCTTTTTGTTTTAGAAGCCAAAATCCTTCTAGTTGTTGGGGTAGGAGGTCGGACCTCTAGTAGCGGCCCACACACATACAGTTCTTAGTAGAGATACAAAGTTCGCCACGAGGAGTTTTCATGGGGAGTGATGCTTGGCTGACCCGAGAAGTGAGTGCCGAGGGTGGATCCAGTAAGGTCAAGCATCTAAGTATCCGCTCTGAATAGCGTAGCCTCGAGGGTAAAACCCCATGTGGGATCAACAACTATTGTCTTGGCCAGCCATAAGAATTGTGCTTGACTTATTTTAAACATTCAAACATTCAAGACCAAACAACAAAACATTGTGTCTTTTGTGTCTTCAAGTGTATGCAAAACAATTTTACATCAAACAACACACTTTTCTTGGAATCATTGTCACTCTAAACACTTGCAAACATTGAGTCCTCATCAACATTGTGTCCTCTTGTCACGAAAAATAGTTAAACATTCAGATTTGGTCACAACCAACAACTTCACAAATTGGAAAAATTTTACAATCCAACAAACAAGAGCAATCAGTTTCAGAATTCTTGAGCTTCCTAGGTTGTTTCTCTGGGTTTTCATCTAGCATTCAACTTGTCTTTGGGTCTCACAAAATCCATCATTTCTTTACACCTTACATTACATTCACATTTGTCTAAACTTGAGTCAAAAGGTCACTTGCTTGTCCTCATCATACTTTGTCAACACACTACATACAACAACATTTTGCTAAGTGGTCCCTCATCAAGGTCTATCACCTTTGGGTCTCATTTGGTCTTACTTAGAGTCAAGTTCAACTTACCTCATCAAGAGAAACCATCCTCTCTTTGGAAGTCACACCTACTCTACTACATACATACTTGGTCTTACACTTTGGACATTGCAAGTACACCTCAGATTCATTTACATTCCATCCAACTCTTGGTCTTCCATACTTTTTCCATTTTCATCTAGTCTCACACATCTCAGTCAATACCTAGTTCATGGTTGAAACCCGTCTTCAAAAATCTAGGAGAGAAACTAAAGAGGCTCAAGAGTCCGCAAACATGAGTTCTTATGAGTATGACAATGATATCTTTTTCAATTCTGATCATACTACATTACCTAACATGGATGCCTATAGAAACATTCCAAATGTTGAGAACATGGACACTAAAAACAACAATGATACACACAATGATGATATGGATAACTTTTCAGTACATTCAGCAGATGTGGAAGAATCCATTATGGATCCCCATTTCAATCAATTGGTTGAGGAAATAATGAGGAGGGATAGACAATACTTCTTACAAATGATGGCACAAAGTGGAGCCAAGATACCTCATGATTTTGACATGTCTCAAATAATGGAAAATCGACCTTTGCAATAACCTCACTCCAACATGGATCAAAGGAGGCCTAATAGTGGAGGCAATAGAACACCACATCTTGTTCCTGAATCACCATCATCTTTGTTTCAAAAACCAGAGGTCCCACATACACATGGTCAAGCATATGATACTCACCTTCGCAGACCATTATGGAAGTCTTATACAGAGAAATATGCTCAACCACATATCAATGCTAAGGATCAACCACCAAAGCAATTGGATATTCAAAGGCATGCTCAAAATTTGGACACAAGGAAACCCCGTGTCAAATTTGGGGGCAAAACATTAGAACATGACATGCCTGTAGAGTATGGTATACATAAACAAAATAGATATTTCGTTCCTCAACATGAATCTATACCAAGTGGTCCATATATGCAGCATCACTATAGACCTCCTCCATATGAACATGTGTATGATCAATATCATCCATATATGCAACATGCTCCTCCTCCAATTGGTGCCTCAAGCATAGGGTATGGTCCAAGAAGTCGATCTCCACCTAAGAACAATTTGGAGCAACAAATCAGGGACTTACAAAAGAAAATGAAGGACATAAATACACCGAAGCCAACATACACAATGAGAGACATATGTCCTTATCCATTTGACAAGAGCATTCCAATGCCTCCTTTTCCTACACACTTTGTGACACCTAAGTTTGATAAGTATAGAGGAAAAGGGGATCCTAAGGCACACATAAGATAGTTTTTCACAGCTTGCATTGAGATAGCAGCAGAAGAGACATATTTGATGAGATTATTCCCACAAAGCCTAGGTGATCAAGCTATGGAATGGTTCTCCCAACTTCCACTTGGTATTAAGTCATGGGGTGACTTAGCAGAGGCATAGGCATTTATTCAACATTTCTCCTACACCATAGAGACAGACATATCAGTCACTACTTTGTGCAACACCAAGTAAAAGGATGGAGAATCTTTTTCATCATTTTTACAAAGATGGAGGAATCTAGCTAGCAGATGCTCTTGTGAAATTCTGCAAAAACAAATGGTAGAGATGTTCACCCAAAATGTTAACAAAGACATTGGCTATGATCTAAGGAAAGCTTGTTTGTCCACCTTCAAGGACGTCATTGAAAAAGGCTTAGCGACAGAAAAGGTCCTAATTGAACAAGGAGTCATTAAGATATTCAAGGAAAACAAAGATGACTTTAAAGGAAAAGACAAGCCAAGATTTTGGAATAAAAACAAGAACACGGTCAATGATGGTGTTGTTGATGCCAATATAATGCGACCCAAAATCATTTTTTTTGGATCAAGTTCTACAAACAATCAAGTGAATACTCAAACAACTTCCAAATCACGAAGGAAGTACACCCCATTAGGAGAACCACTTGAGTCAGTTTTCAAAAAGCTAGTGGCAAACAAGGTAATCACTATTCCATATTTTCCTCCATATGAGCCAAAGGTCAAACCAAATTGGTGGAATGATGATGAATATTGTGAATTTCATAAGAGCAAGGGTCATAAGATAGGAAATTGTCATCGACTGAAGAACATCATACAAGATCTCATTGATAGGGGTGACATTGAGATTGAAGGGTACTCATCCAATCATGAACATGAGATGTTTAAGGAACCATTCCCAAAGCATGACAAGGGAAAATCTAAAGCCACAGATGACCAAACCAACTATACTAGAGCAACCTATAACTATGATTCAACTATCAATCACATTTCGAAGGACAATTATGTCTCTACCATTATCATCAAGGACAAAACGCCTAAGAATTCTACCCAAAGACCTAAGATTGTCCTAAAAGGAATCAGATCTTCTTCCGAACCTACCTCTAAATGTCATGTTACAACCTGTCAAGGTAAATTCACTTTGCAAGGTGCTCCAGCTAAAAACACCGCTTCCTCATCAACCAAACCTGAGTATGACCTTGTAGAACAATTAGGGAAGACACCCGCGCTCATCTCCATCCTTGAGCTCCTACACATATCCCCCGCACATAAAGCCATTCTTGATAAAATCTTGAGAGACACTGCCATTCCTACTAATCTGAACGTGGACCAGTTTCAAGCCATGGTGGGATACCTTTTCGTTCCACACTCGCTTACATTCACAGAAGCCAACGACGCCTCCATAAGTCAACCACATAATGCACCTCTACACATTGAAGCCTTCATACACAAACATAGAATCAAATGAGTCCTAATAGATGGAGGAGCAGGTCTAAACATTTGTACATTGAGCACTATTAAACAATTGGGATATTCTGATAAAGCTGTGAATTCTACAAACAAAATTACCATCAAGGCATATGATGATGAAGAGCGTTCATCCAAAGGCACAATCACCTTACCTCTCAAAGTTGCGCCCGTTACAAAGGATGTGGTTTTTCAAGTCCTTGATCTAGATCTCACATACAACATATTGCTAGGACGTCCATGGATTCATGAAATGAGCACAGTCCCATCTACATATCATCGATGTATCAAGTTTCCTCACAATGGAGTTGAAGTGACTATCAAAGATGACCCAAATCCATTCATATATTGCAATAATCTATGACTTAGATCAGAAATAACAATCCCAGTCAATCGAGAAGTTATTCCATCTTCAGCATATGTAGATCCAGAATCATTGAAAGCTTCTACATCAAAACAAGCAGAGATCAAAGAAAAGTTCAAGTTTAAAGACATGGGATGTGGTGAGTATATATTCCATGTTGATCAACTCCCACTATCTCCTAAGGTATTCAGTCAACAAGAACAATCTATAAATAATTTGCAAGGAATTGGGTATGAAGCACCTAGTGTTGTGGCTACTAGGTCTGAATGTAAATCTCCTCTAGTGGTGCAAGCAACTTCTGATATCAATAGTCCTAAGAGTGGTTCCAACAAAGAATCTATTAAGCATATCGCCAGGCCTCTTGATAACTCACATAGCTTTACCATATCATCCACTCATTCTATTTCCACTCCCCTTCTAGACTTGGATCAACAAGAATTACAAAAGCCCTTACTCATTGGGGATCAAAAATCAAGCTTTGAAAAGAAAAATCTAAAAGTCAATAATAAAGAAAATTCCTTTAGTCCAAATCAAAATCAAAAGCTATTGGACTCTGCAAAAATCAAAGTCAAGGATAAAAATCCTATGAAGCAAAAAGAGAAAGAGTTGATCTCCCCTAATATCAAAATAACTGGGGGCAAAAGTTCTAAAATTTAAATCAAAAAGCATACTTGTTGATCCTAAGTCTCCATCATGCTATCCTACTTTCACTTCTTTTCACAATCATAAGCCTTCATCACTCAT
The DNA here is from genome assembly GCF_030272615.1 of Cryptomeria japonica. Classification (NCBI taxonomy): domain Eukaryota; kingdom Viridiplantae; phylum Streptophyta; class Pinopsida; order Cupressales; family Cupressaceae; genus Cryptomeria; species Cryptomeria japonica. The sequence goes on from NC_081407.1 coordinate 858,658,481, forward strand.
CCACTTGTTCCACACATCCATCTCCTTTTGGCGATACATCATAGATCTTTAATGGAACTTCCTCAAGGGAATTTGTTATCAGGGATGCCCAAACTTCTTCAGGTGACACGCATACGGGCCTGCGTAGTCCACACACTAGTAATTCTATCTCAGTTCCTTTATCAAGGAAGACAGTCACTCAAGATACACATCATTCAATCAAGGAACGTTGCAGTTACAATCATAAGGTTAAGCCTGACATATTTGAGGTGGGTGCCTTGGTTCTCAGAGAAAATCCTAAAAATCAGCAAGACAAAGAGAAGAAGGGCAAGTTCGAACCAAATTGGCTTGGTCCTTACATCATTACAACAACATATGGATTTGGGGCATATCAGCACTCAACTACAGAAGGTGAACCTTTGGAGGATCCTATCAACAACATGCACCTTCACAGGTTTTACACATAGCTCTTCAGAGTATCCTAATTCAAAAAATACAAAAAAATTTAAAAATTTCAAAAATACAAAAAAATTGTAAAATATAAAAAATCGTTACTTGGTGAAAACTTGGCAAACAGGCACCTTGTGACACAAAAAACATTGAAAAATTGAAAAAAGTAAAGAGAAATAATTTTGTCCAACGGTGAAAACCACTTCGGTGGCGCCCTGGGCAAGTACCATGGTGAAAACTGGGTCACCCACACCATGCATAGAGACATTGCTCCTCCCTCCTTCAGGATTCACTTTCATCCTTCACTTTGCACACACTCACGACCAATTCATCCATAATAAACTTACCCATTCCCATCATGGCTTGTTATTGATCTACCCAAGATTGGTTAGCCATTCACAATAAACCTCCCTTTCCATCCATAATAAATCAGATCCTATCTATGGCTAAGGCAAAATCCTACATCTAGTGATGGGTGTGGAACTGAGAACATCACATGTTTCGAGGAGTACATTTTATTACAGCTTTCTTCAGTTTATCCACACCCAATTCGCAATAAAGAAGCATTTGCATCGCCAATTTGCAATAAAGTTCCATCTTCTTCACAATAAAGTATTAGTTTCATGGATTTAGTCAGTTTTAGATGAGACACAGCAACAACAATGTGCTTCAACAAAATCAAATCTTTCAACAAACTCAAACAACATATGGTTCCGTGCTATCTATCCATTTTGTGAAAGTAAACATTGTGACCACAATCAAATAAGACTTATACAAGTGACAAGAGACACTAAACTTGAGGACTACAGTGGATGTTGGTGTCGAGTCTTGGTTTTCTTTTGATTTTATCTTTTGGTGACATGTCTTTTAGCTTTTTCAGAATGTCTCTGACTAGAGATTCTATCCCCAGGATGTCTTTGACTAGAAAGGCAAGGATGGGGTATCGTCACCTATTTTTCTTTTGCTGTCTGTGGATTGTCTCTTAGTAATGCTATGACTTGTCCAAGGATATGAGGACACTGAGAGTCTAGTGTGAACTGGGGCATTCCTTTTTTGTGACTGTCTTATCTCCATGCAAACAGGTACAATGACTTTCTGGGTCGAACATATGCCTCGATTGTCATAACCTATTTTGCCATAATAAAGCTCAATGATGATAAAGCACAAGAAGCTCTTTCACTTTCATATCTTCTATCTTTCATCCCCCTTTCTTGATTGACTTCCATTGTCCTTCTCGAGTCCGCGTAGCCCATTATCACATGACTGAGTATAATGACACACCAAAAACATTTGCATTTCATGTAGTTGCACCTGCATTACCACATATAAGCATTTCATACATACATATAGATATCACAACTGCATCACATCCTGCACACAACACATATTAGCACATTTTACATTTGCATTATCATATTCATCTGCATTTCATACATTCACATTTGCATCATGCATAACATATTAAAAACATCAAAGAACAAAAATATTGCATTGCATCATATGCATATTTGCATCCATATCATAAGCATCACATAAGAACATCTCATCACATAGGTACACATGCATATAGCTGCCGCAAAGATGAATCATCTCATATATATATATATATAAAGTGTCATGATACAATGATGTCAAAATCATATGGCTACAATCACCCGAAGGTGTCTACATCATCATACAAAATGGTACAAAACTGATACAAAGGAACCCACTGATCGCTCCTCCTACCACTGCCAGTAGTGTCAATCCTGTCTATGTCATGGTATCCCATGCCACATGCCCTGCCCTCATCTCCAGTCCTGGATCCCAGAACACTCGTCTCAGGGCATCCCTATCTCCATCTTGATCATAGAGAATCAGCTCCCCATTGATCGGTATCTGCAGAATCCTGTATGCATCCCCCAGGGTGACTGTCATCTCCCCCATCGACAAATGAAAAGTGCAAGTCTCAAAGTGCCACCTCTCCGCCAGTGCAGTCAGCAATCGCATGTTCACCCAAAACTCAGGCACATACAGAATATGTCTCAATCCCATAGCCTCAATGGCAGCTCGATCCTCAAAGGTCAGCTCAGATCGCAACCTCTGAGTTGATGGGAATCTCTCCCGTGACTCCAGCATAGGCAAATACTCCTACAGTCAAGCAAATCAATCATCTCAGTCCTAGTGACACTCACTGTTCATCACAAAGTGTTGGTTCTATCCTAGTGGTACTCCCTATTCATCACAAAGTACTACATGTTTGGCACTCCCTGTTCATCACAAAGTGCTTCTTACATTTGCACTCCCTGTTCATCACAAAGTGCTGCTCATATTTTAGTACTCTCAGTTCATCACAAAGTACTATATCTTGGTACTCACTGTTCATCACAAAGTGCCTCAATCTATCCTAGTCTTCCCTAGAGGACTTGCTTGAGTGTATCCTCTCAGCAGCTTATACTCTATCTAAGATGCATTAATGACAACAATAAATGCATCAAAGTACAAGGAGGTTTTGCAGTACTTACCGGCTCTCCTGCATCTGCTGGCCTCTGAAATCGACGAACACGATCGAATATGTGAGCCATTGCCATCGCTACTGACTGTTGCTGCTCTTTTCTCTCTCTGCACTCTAATCTCTTGGAGTTGTAGATGACAATGAGGATGTATTTCCCTCGTGGTCTATCTTATAGACTAACCTAGCCCTCTTTTCCCGAGTCAGTCTTCTTTATCCCGTGACTCTGTCACTCTATCTGGTCAGTCCATTCTATCCTGTCTTTCTTATCGAGAGATTGTCTGCAATCTTTTCAGACATTTTTTCATCCAATCTCTTAAGGGGGCATATCATTCCCATCTTGGGGCAACTCTGTATCAGTTCATCTTATCTTCTTTGAAACAACACGACAAGCCGCATTGTCTCAAAGAGGGGCAAAATGTAGACACCCAAAATTGTCCAGTCTAATTAAATAAATATTTTATTTATTTAACTATCTAAGCTTAATTCTTCTATTAATTAAATAAATCTTTATTTATTTAATTAATTCATTTATCCTCTTCTAGCCTTATTTCTCATTTAGATAAATACACTTATTTATTTAAATCTTCCTTTTTCTAAATTAAATAAATATCTTATTTATTTAATTGATCCCACTTCTTCTATTAATTAAATAAATCTTTATTTATTTAATTAATTCATTAGCCTTTTCTACCCATGACACATGTCATTCATCTCTTAATTCATACACTACCTACCCCTTTCATTATTTTATTATTTCTTTTACCTACCCTCTAATCATAGCCGACCTCCTTTTACACCTCTCAATCTTATCCCTCCATTTCATATAGTGTCTTCTATATAAGAGCATACTTCCTTCATTATCAACCCTAATCAATCTATGCATTGCCCCCCATTGACTACTTGACTACACTATGCTTTTGAACATAGGCGATCCTACTTGCAACCACATTTCCGTTCTTTGTTGAGCTCTTGTGCACACATAAAATCTGAGAGCAAATATATCAAGCAAGATCAATGGAGATAGGAAGAATGGAGATCCAAACCGTATTGGACATGTGATGGTATAATCTTTGTGATTTCATTTGATTTGCATTGTCTTAGGTAATCTTCATATGTTATGGTGGATCTTTGTTGTTGAATTCATTTAGCCTTTCAATATCGTTATTATTGTTATCCATTTTCACCATAAACATCACTTGTACTTTGATTCATTTATTATTGTCATTAATGCATGCTAGGTAGAGTAATAAATGCACTTAGAATAGGGTCCAAAAAATGTCAAAAACATGTAGGCGCGTCTGTGTTGGTGCCAGGCGCATTTATGCGGTCTAAAAGAGAGTTTATGTCATGAAAGCCCTAGGATAGGATAGATCAAGGCACTTTAAATAAATCTTTAATTAATTTGTTTATGGTGAAAATGGATAACAATAATAACGATATTGAAAGGCTAAATGAATTCAACCACAAAACCCTAGCCTAACAACAACAAAGATCCACCATAACATATGAAGATTACCTAAGACAATGCAAATCAAATGAAATCACAAAGATTATACCATCACATGTCCAATAGGGTTTGGATCTCCATTCTTCCTATCTCCATTGATCTTGCTTGATATATTTGCTCTCAGATTTTATGTGTGCACAAGAGCTCAACAAAGAACGGAAATGTGGTTGCAAGTAGGATCGCCTATGTTCAAAAGCATAGTGTAGTCAAGTAGTCAATGGGGGGCAATGCATAGATTGATAAAAATGATTGATTAGGGTTGATAATGAAGGAAGCATCTCCTTATATAGAAGACACTATATGAAATGGAGGGATAAGATTGAGAGGTGTAAAAGGAGGTCGGCTATGATTAGAGGGTAGGTAAAGAAAATAATAAAATAATGAGAGGGTAGGTAGTGTATGAATTAAGAGATGAATGACATGTGTCATGGGTAGAAAAGGTTAATGAATTAATTAAATAAATAAAGATTTATTTAATTAATAGAAGAAGTGGGATAATTAAATAAATAAGATCTCCTTATATAGAAGACACTATATGAAATGGAGGGATAAGATTAAGAGGTGTAAAAGAGGTCGGCTATGATTAGAGGGTAGGTAAAAGAAATAATAAAATAATGAAAAGGGTAGGTAGTGTAGGAATTAAGAGATGAATGACATGTGTCATGGGTAGAAAAGGTTAATGAATTAATTAAATAGATAAAGAATTATTTAATTAATAGGAGTGAGATCAATTAAATAAATAAGATATTTATTTAATTTAGGAAAATTATAATTTAAATAAATAAATGTATTTATTTAAATGAGAAATAAGGCTAGAAGAGGATAAATGAATTAATTAAATAAATAAAGATTTATTTAATTAATAGAAGAATTAAGCTTAGATCATTTTATTTAATTAGACTGGACAATTTTGGGTGTCTACATTTTGCCCCTCTTTGAGACAATGCAGCTTGTTACATTGTTTCAAAGAAGATAATATGAACTAATACAGAGTTGCCCCAAGATGGGAATGATATGCCCCCTCAAGAGATTGGATGAAAAAATGTTTGAAAAATCATAGACAATCTCTCAATAAGAAAGACGGGATAGAATGGACTGACCGGATAAAGTGACAGAGTCACGGGATAATAAAGACTGACTCAAGAAATGAGGGCTAGGGCAGTCTATAAGATAGACCACGAGGGAAATACATCCTCATTGTCATCTACACCTCCAAGAGATTAGAGTGCAGAGAGAGAAAAGAGCAGAAGCAGTCAGCAACAATGGCAATGGCTCATAGATTCGATTGCATTCGCTGATTTCAGAGGCCAACAGAGGCAGGAGAGCCAGTAAGTACCACAAAACCTCCTTGTACTTTGATGCATTTATTGTTGTCATAAATGCATGCTAGGTAATGTAATAAATGCACGTTTATGTTAGGAAAGCGCGTTTGTGTCCAAAAATGTGAATTTGTGTCTTCTAGGTCAAATCGGCAGTTTTGTGATGAACATATGCTGTCGATTAGATAAGCTGCTGAGAGGATACACTCAAGCAGGTCCTCTAGGGAAAACTAGGATAGCAAATAGGGCTAGGATTGACAATTCTATGATAGAACATACATTGCCAATTAGGAAACTACTCAAGAGGATTCACTCAAGCATAGGCCCTAGGATAAGATAGATCAAGGCACTTTGTGATGAACAATGAGTACCAACATATAGTACTTTATGATGAACAGGGAGTACTAAAATATGAGCAACACTTTGTGATGAATAGTGAGTGCAAATGTGAGTAGCACTTTGTGATGAACAGGGAGTGCCAAACACGTAGTACTTTGTGATGAACAGGGAGTACCACTAGGATAGAGGCAACACTTTGTGATGAACAGTGAGTGTCACTAGGACTGAGATGATTGATTTGTGTGACTGCAGGAGTATTTGCCTATGCTGGAGTCATGGGAGAGATTCCCATCAACTTAGAGGTTGCGACCTAAGTTGACAATCAAGGACCGAGCTACGCTTGAGGCTATGGGATTGAGAAATATTCTATATGTGCCTGAGTTTTAGGTGAACATGGGATTGCTAATTGCACTGGCGGAGAGGTGGCACTCTGAGACTTGCACGTTTCATTTGCCGATGGGGGAGATGACAGTCACCCTAGAGGATGTATACAGGGTTTTGCGGATACCGATTGATGGGGAGCTGATTCCATATGATCGAGATGGAGACAGGGATGCCCTGAGATGGGTGTTCTAGGATCCGGGATTGGAGATGAGGGCTGGACGCGTGGCTTGGGATACCATGACATGGACAGGATTAGCACTACCAACAGTGTTGGCAGGAGTTATCAGTGGGTTCCTCTGTCCAGATAGGGCGACATGAGGGGTGGCTGCAGAGGACACAGGGGCTAGGAGAGATGATCTTGGGGCAGGTCCTTCTAGGGCTCAGACTCCATCGAGGCCAGCCAGCTCTAAGGGAGGGAGTTCATCATAGCCGTAGAGGGCTCCCTATGTATCAGTATTGTACCATTTTTGTATGATGATGTAGACACCTGCGGGTGATTATAGCCATATGATTTTGACATCATTGTATCATGACACTTTATATATATATATGAGATGATTCATCTTTGTGGCAGCTATATGCATGTGTACCTATGTGATGTATGTTTCTATGTGATGGTTATGATATGGATGCAAATATGTATATGATGCAATGTAATATTTTTTTTTGTTCTTTTATGTTTTATATGTGTATGCATGATGGAAATGTGAATGTATGTAATGGAGATGAATATGATAATGCAAATAATGATTTACATGATGAAAATGTAAGATTGCTAATATGTGTTGTGTCCAAGATGTGATGCAGTTGTGATATCTATATGTATGTATGAAATGCTTATATGTGGTAATGCAGGTGCAACTACATGAAATGCAAATGTTTTTGGTGTGTCATTATACTCAGTCATGTGATAGCAGGCTACACGGACTTGAGAAGGATGATGGAAGTCAATCAAGAAAGGGGGATGGAAGACAGAAGATATGAAAGTGAAAGAGCTTCTTGTGCGTTATCATCATTGAGCTTTATTATGGAAAGTAGGTTATGACAATCGAGGCATATGTTCGACCTAGAAAGTCATTGTACCTATTTGCATGGAGATAAGACAGTCACAAACAAGGAATGCCCCAGTTCACACTAGACTCACAGTGTCCTCATATCCTTGGACAAGTCATAGCATTACTAAGAGACAATCCACAGACAGCAAATACAAATAGGTGACAATACCCCATCCTTGCCTTTCTAGTCAAAGACATCCTGGAGATAAAATCTCTAGTCAGAGACATCCTGGAAAAGCTAAAAGATATGTCACCAAAAGATAAAATCAAAAGAAAACCAAGACTCGACACCAACATCCACTGTAGTCCTCAAATTTAGTGTCTCTTGTCACTTTTATAAGTCTTATTTGATTGTGGTCACAATGTTTACTTTCATAAAAAGGATAGATAGCACAGAACCATATGTTGTTTGAGTCTGTTGAAAGATTTGATTTGTTGAAGCCCATTGTTGCTGTTGTGTCTCATCTGAAACTGACTGAATCCATGAAACTGATACTTTATTGCGGATCGGCGATGCAGATGTTGCTTTATTGCAAATTATACATGGATAGACTGAAGGAAGTTGGAAGAAACTGTACTCCTCGAAACATGTGATGTTCTCAGTTCCACACCCATCACTAGATGTAGGATTTGCCTTAGCCACAGTTAGGATCTGATTTATTATGGATGGAAAGGGAGGTGAAAAGGGAGGTTTATTATGAATGGCTAACCAATCTTGGGTAGATCAATAACAAGCCATGATGGGAATGGGCAAGTTTATTATGAACGAATAGGTTGTGAGTGTGTGCAAAGTGAAAGGATGAAAGTGAATCTTGAAGGAGGGAGGAGCAATGTCTCTACACATGGCACTGGTGACACATTTTTCACCATGGTACTTGCCCAGGGTGCCACTGAAGTGGTTTTCACCATTGGACGAAATTATTTCTCTTTAGTTTTTTCGATTTTTCAATGTTTTTTTTTTTTTTTTGTGTCACAAGGTGCCTGTTTGTCGGGTTTTCACCAAGTAACAATTTTTTGTTTTATGAATTTTTTGTATTTTTGAATTAGGATACTCTGAAGAGCTATGTGTAAAACCTGCGAAGGTGCATGTTGTTGATAGGATCCTCCAAAGGTTCAACCTCTGTGGTTGAGAGCTGATATGCACTAGATCCATATGCTGCTGTGATAATGAAAAGACCAAGCCAATTTGGTTCAAACTTGCCCTTCTTCTCTCTGTCTTGCTGATTTTTAGGATTTTCTCTAAGAACTAAGTCCCCTACCTCAAATGTGTGAGGCTTGACTTTGTGATTGTAGTTGCATTGTTCTTTGACTGAATGATGTGTAGCTTGAGTGTCTGTCTTCCTTGATAAAGGAACTGAGATAGAATTACTAGTGTGTGGACTACTAAGGCCCATATGCGTGTCACCTAAAGAAGTTTGGGCATCCCTAATAACAAAGTCCTTCAAGGAAGCTCCATTAAAGGTCTATGATGTATCGCCAGAAGGGAAAGGATGTGTGGAACAAGTGGATGAGTGATGAAGGCTTATGATTGTGAAAAGAAGTGAAAGTAGGATAGCATGATGGAGACCTAGGATCAACAAGTATGCATTTTGACTTGAAATTTTAGAACTTTTGCCCCCAGTTATTTTGGTATTAGGAGAGATCAACTCTTGTTCTTTTTCTTTCATAGGATTTTTATCCTTGACTTTGATTTTTGCAGAGTCCAATAGCTTTTGATTTTGATTTGAACTAAAGGACTTCTCTCTATTTTTGACATTTAGATTTTTCTTTTCAAAGCTTGATTTTTGATCCCCAATTAGTAAGGGCTTTTGTAATTCTTGTTGATCCAAGTCTGGGAGCGGAGAGAAAATGGAATGAATGGATGAAATGGTAAGGCTATGTGAGTTCTCAAGAGGTTTGCTGATACACTCAATAGATTCTTTGTTGGAACCACTCTTAGGACTACTGATATCAAGAGATGCTTGCACCACTAGAGGAGATTTGCATTCAGACTTAGTAGCCACAACACTAGGTGGTTCACACCCAATTCCTTGGCATTGAAAATTGTTTGTAGGTTGTTCCTATTGACTGAATACCTTAGGAGATAATGGGAATTGGTCAACATGAAAGATATACTCACCACATCCCATGTCTTTAATCTTGAATTTTTCTTTTAGCTCTAATTGTTTGGATGTAGAAGCTTTTAATGATTCTAGATCCACGTATGATGAAGATGGAATAGCCTCTCGATTGACTGGTATTGTTATTTCTGATCGAGGTCGCATATTGTTGCAATATATGAATGGATTTGGATCTGCTTTGATGGTCACTTCAACTCCATTGTGTGGAAACTTGATACATCAATGATATGTAGATGGTACTGCCCTCATTTCATGAATCCAAGGACGTCCTAGCAATATGTTGTATGTGAGATCAAGATCAAGTACTTGACAAACCACATCCTTTGTAACTGGCCCAACTCTGAGAGGTAAGGTGACTGTACCCTTGGATGAACGCTCTTCATCATCATATGCTTTGATAGTAATTTTGTTTGTAGAATTCATAGCCTTGTTGGAATATCCCAATTGTTTAATAGTGCTCAATGTACAAATGTTTAGACCTGGTCCTCCATCTCTCAGGACTCGTTTGATTCTATGTTTGTGTATGAAGGCTTCAATGTGTAGAGGTGCATTATGTGGCTGACTCACAAAGGCGTCATTGGCTTCTGTGAATGTAAGGGGGTGTGGAACGGAAAGGTATCCCACCATGGCTTGAAACTAGTCCATGTTCAGATCAGTAGGAATAGCAGTTTCTGTCAAGATTTTGTCAAGAATGGATTTATGTGCGGGTGATATGCGCAAGAGTTCAAGTATGGAGATGAGCGCGGGTGTCTTCCCTAACTGTTCTACAAGGTCATACTCAGGTTTGGTTGATGAGGAAGTAGTGTTTTTAGCTGGAGCACCTTGCAAAGTGAAATTACCTCGATGGGTTGTAACATGACATTCAGAGGTAGGTTCGGAAGAAGATCCAACCCCTTTCAGAATGATCTTGGGTCTCTGGGTAGATTTCTTAGGGGTTTTGTCCTTGATGATAATGGTAGAGACATAATTGTCCATCGAGATGTGATTGATGGTTGAATCATAGTTATAAGATGCTTTAGTATAGTTGGTTTGGTCATCTGTGACTGCAGCTTTTCCCTTGTCATGCTTTGGGAATGGTTCCTTAAACATTTCATGTTCTTGATTGGATGAGTGTCCTTCAATCTCAATGTCACCTCTATCAATGAGATCTTGTATGATGTTCTTCAGTTGATGACAATTTCCTATCTTATGACCCTTGCTCTTATGAAATTCACAATATTCATCATCATTCCACCAATTTGGTTGAACCTTTGGTTCATATGGAGGAAAATCTAGAATAGTGATTACCTTGTTTGCCACTAGCTTTTTGAAAACTGACTCAAGTGGTTCTCCCAATGGAGTGTACTTCCTTCATGATTTAGAAGTTGTTTGAGTATTCACTTGATTTGATCTAGAAAAAATGAATTTGGGTCGCACTGTATTGGCATCAACAACACCATCATTGACTGTGTTCTTGTTTTTATTCCAAAATCTTGGCTTGTCTTTTCCTTTAAAGTCATCTTTGTTTTCCTTGAATATCTTAATGACTCCTTGTTCAATTAAGACCTTCTCTATTGCTAAGCCTTTTTCAATGACGTCCTTGAAGGTGGACAAACAATCTTTCCTTAGATCATAGCCAATGTCTTTGTTAACATTTTGGGTGAACATCTCTACCATTTGTTTTTGCAGAATTTCACAAGAGCATCTGCTAGCTAGATTCCTCCATCTTTGTAAAAATGATGAAAAAGATTCTCCATCCTTTTACTTGGTGTTGCACAAAGTAGTGACTGATATGTCTGTCTCTATGGTGTAGGAGAAATGTTGAATAAATGCCTATGCCTCTGCTAAGTCACCCCATGACTTAATACCAAGTGGAAGTTGGGAGAACCATTCCATAGCTTGAACACCTAGGCTTTGTGGGAATAATCTCATCAAATATGTCTCTTCTGCTGCTATCTCAATGCAAGCTATGAAAAACTATCTTATGTGTGCCTTAGGATCCCCTTTTCCTCTATACTTATCAAACTTAGGTGTCACAAAGTGTGTAGGAAAAGGAGGCATTGGAATGCTCTTGTCAAATGGATAAGGACATATGTCTCTCATTGTGTATGTTGGCTTCGGTGTATGTATGTCCTTCATTTTCTTTTGTAAGTCCCTGATTTGTTGCTCCAAATTGTTCTTAGGTGGAGATCGACTTCTTGGACCATACCCTATGCTTGAGGCACCAATTGGAGGAGGAGCATGTTGCATATATGGATGATATTGATCATACACATGTTCATATGGAGGAGGTCTATAGTGATGCTGCATATATGGACCACTTGGTATAGATTCATGTTGAGGAACGAAATATCTATTTTGTTTATGTATACCATACTCTACAGGCATGTCATGTTCTAATGTGTTGCCCCCAAATTTGACATGGGGTTTCCTTGTGTCCAAATTTTGAGCATGCCTTTGAATATCCAATTGCTTTGGTGGTTGATCCTTAGCATTGATATGTGATTGAGCATATTTCTCTACATAAGACTTCCATAATGGTATAATCTATTAATTTTATAAATCTTTAAATAAATCACGAGATAACGAAGACTAACACAGGAGACTAGGGCTAGGGTAGTCTATAAGATAGACCACGAGGGGAAAACATCCTTATTGTCATCCACACATCCAAGAGATCAGAGTGCAGAGTGAGATAGAGTAACAGTAGTCAGCAGTGATGGCAATGGCTCATAGACTCGATCGCATTCGCCAATTTTAGAGGCCAACAGAGGCAGGAGAGCCAGTAAGTACCACAAAACCTCCTTGTACTTTGATGCTTTTATTGTTGTCATTAATGCATGCTAGGTAGAGTAATAAATGCGCTTAGAATAGGGTCCAAAAAATGTCAAAAACATGTAGGCACGTCTATGTTGGTGCCAAGCACGTTTATGCGGTCTAAAAGAGCATTTATGTCATGAAAGCACGTTTGTGTCCAAAAATGTGAATTTGTGTCTTCTAGGTCAAATCAGCAGTTCTGTGATGAACATACGCTATCGATTGGATAAGCTACTGAGAGGATACACTCAAGCAGGTCCTCTAGGGAATACTAGAATAACAAATAGGGCTAGGATTGCCAATTGGGAAACTTGTCATTAATGCATGCTAGGTAGAGTAATAAATGCGCTTAGAATAGGGTCCAAAAATTTTCAAAAATGTGTAGGCATGTCTGCATTGGTGCCAGGTGCGTTTATGCAGTCTAAAAGAGTGTTTATGTCATGAAAGCACATTTGTGTCCAAAAATGTGAATTTGTGTCTTCTAGGTCAAATCGACAGTTCTATGAAGAACATACGCTATCGATTGGATAAGCTGCTGAGAGGATACACTCAAGCAAGATGACTTTAAAGGAAAAGATAAGCCAAGATTTGCATCACAAAGTGCCTTGATATATCCTATCTTAGGGCCTTTGCTTGAGCTAGATAGAATGGAAAGATTCAAGCTCTGATTAAATCCTAAAAAGTGTGCATTTGGAGTAACATCGGGAAAATTGCTTGGTTACATAATTTCAAAAAAAGGAATTGAGGTTGACCTTGAAAAGGTCCAAGTTATAATGGAAATGCCTCCACCGAAGAATATTAGTCAAATAAGAAGTTTACAAGGCCGTCTTTAGTCAATAAGGCATTTTATATCTCAACTAGTAGATAAAGCTCAGCCCTTCATGAAGGTATTAAGGAAAGGAGTTCAATACAGTTGAGATAAAGATTGTGAAAAAAATTTACAACAAATCAAAGAATATCTTTCTAATCCACCCATATTAATGCCACTGATTCAAGGTAAGCCATTGATTCTATACATGTCAGCTACAAATACTTCACTAGGGCACTTCTAGCACAATAGGATGACAATAAAAAGGAATGAGCTATCTATTACATCAGAAGAACATTGGTGTTGTATGAAATGAACTACACTATAATAGAGAAAGCATGCTTGGCATTGGTCTTTGCATCACAAAAATTAAGGCACTATATGTTAGCACACTCCATTAAGCTGGTAGCCAAGATTGATCCACTCAAATATCTTCTCAGTAAAGCAATGCTTACAGGGAGATTGGCCAAATGGGTCATGGTTCTTACAGAATTTGATATTGAATATGTGGAAGGTAAAGTCATTAAAGGACAGGTTATTGTAGACCAACTTGTTGAGGCTCCACTTGAAGATAGTCAGCCTCTACATATAAAATTCCCAGATGAATCAATCATGCACCTTACTGAACAATCATGGAAGATGTTCTTTGATGGGTCTCTCACTCAACATGGTTCTAGTGCCTGGATACTTTTTATTACTCCCCAAAAATACTCAATTCCAAAGGCTTACAAGATTCTCTTCCCTTCCATGAACAACATTGCAAAATATGAAGCTTTGGTAAATGAGATCAAGCTGGCCATCGAATGGAAGATTGTTGAATTACACATCTATGGAGATTCACAACTCATCATCAACCAAATCAATGACCTATATCAGACAAGAGATGAGAAACTAATGCCTTATAAGAGAATGGTGGATGATCTCAAGAAATACTTTACCTTCGTATCATTTCAACAGATCCCAAGAACAACAAATAGAGCAGTGGATGCAATGGCCACTTTGGCATCTATACCACAGCTATAGGAGTCTAATTTTCACTTTGAATTCCTGGTGGAAGAGTTACATTACCCTTCCTATGATTCTACCGAGTCCCAGATAGTCTGTTCTATTATTGGACATGACTCATCTCGTTATAGCCACATTTACTCTTACCTGTGTGACCAAGTTGTCCCTGCTAATCTTTCTCGAAATGAAAAAAGGAACCTAATCCGAAATGCATCATGGTATGTCATAATTGCTAACAACCTATTCAGGCGAGGGTTAGATAATACTTTGCTTAGATGTCTAGAAAATGAGGAGTCCCAACACGCATTATCAGAGGTTCATAAAGGTGTTTGTGGATCCCATTCGAACGGTCTAACTTTAGCACGCAAAATACTAAGGGCTGGCTACTACTGGCTAGACATGGAGAAAGAATCTATAAAATTTGCTAAAACCTGTGAAAAGTGTCAACTACATGGGCACCTTATCCATGCTCCTGCAAGGGATCTCCTACCCTTTGTGACACACTAGCCCTTTCAATAGTGGGTGTTTGATCTAATTGGCCAAATATATCCTGCATCATCTAACAGACACAAATTTATTATCACTTCCAATGAGTACTTCACTAAGTGGGTAGAAGCAGTTCTGCTCATCAAAGCAACTGGCAAACAAGTAGCTCTCTTTATTCTTAATTATATCATCTGTAGGTATGGCATACCTTCATCCATTATAACTGACAATGGAGGATAGTTCAAGAACAAAGATCTAAACAAACTCTGTGAGAAATTTAAAATCAAACAACACTGGTCATCAGTATATTACCCTCAAGGTAATGGACAAGCAGAGGGATCTAACAAAAACCTACTGACTATCTTGCACAGAACAGTGAACAAATCCAGGAAGGATTGGCATCTACTCAATCCTGTATTATGGGCTTATAGAACAAGTATCAAAACACCTACTGGGGCTACACCTTTCTCTTTAGTGTATGTGTCTGAAGCAGTATTACCTATTTAAGTAGAAATACCATCTCTAAGAGTTTCCTTGCAAGGTCTTGTTACTGATGAAGACTATAGAATATATAGATTGCAAGAGCTCAAATTGCTAGATGAGCATCAGCAAGTGGCGTTTGATCATCTCAGAGTGTATCAAAAGAGAATGTCTAGAGTATATAACAAAAAGGTTCGACACCGAGAATTTCAGGTTGGTGACTTAGTTCTAAGAGAAAATCCTAAAAATCAACAATTTTGAGACAACAAAGGGAAGTTTGAACCCAACTGGTTGGGTCCCTATATCGTTACTACAGCTTTTGGCTCTGGTGCTTATCAACCCTCAACATCGGAAGGAGAATAGCTTCGTGAACCGATCAACACCATCCATTTGAAGAAATTCTTCACCTAAATATTCTCTGCTCCAGTAGCCTATACGGCTAAAAAGTCCTTAAAAAAATCATAAAATCAGAAAAAGTCTTGAAGAAATCATAAAAATAAAAAAAAGTCCTCAAGGAATTCAAAAAAAAAAAAAGAAAGAAAGAAAAAAAATGAAAAAAGAGAGAAAATGCCTTGGTGAAAACTTGGTAAACAGGCACCTTGGTAAAAAAAAAAAAAGGAATCTCTGCCAAGTAGGTGAAAACCTAGCAAATAGGTGTCTCTTGTACTCAAGCGCTCCATCTATCAACGCAACGCTGGTATCCCCGCTTTCATGCATCTTTTGCTTTCGCTTGTACATATTTTAGTCACTTTTGTGACATCCTAGTTCATTGGAACCCTCATGGCTTGAAACCGATCAATGTCCTAGTCTTAGGTAATCAATAGAGCACATTACATGTCCTAAGCAATATCCACCAAGTCATCTTTACATCAGTGATACCCGGTCATCCAATTTGAGTCAGTCACCTATCTCCTAACTATTTAAGAGTTTTATCACTAAGTACACAAGCAAAACATTACTGAAAACAATCACTAAACTATTTGAGATATGCATGAAAATTTTCTTTGTGTGTTGTCTTTTATATTGGTTTTTGATTATTATCCCTCTGAGTAACTTGAGGAAGTCTATTGTGACTAAGAGGAGCAAGGATTGGGGGCATAATATTTTCTTGTTTTCTGCTTGTAGGAATGATCCCAATGATTTGGAAACATCTAAATTAGCTAGGTGTCTATGATAAGAGCCTTCACATTAAGGTGAAATAGCTCACATACCTCGACTCCGCTTATTTGTATGCTACAAGGAGGTCCACATAATTCCTTTGTTCATTTTGAGGGAATTTCTTTATCATGCAGTTCGGGTCCCTGCGAAACCTGTCCAAGGATATGAATGAAAAAAAGGGTCATTGCAGACAAGATAATTAATATTGCACATGAAAAGAAAGGAACTCTACTCTGCCTGCTTAAATTGTAAAATGCTCAATGGTGAAAATTAAGCTGTTCAAAACCAGTGACTAAGTTTAGGTTGCATCTCATTTTGAATCTCATTTTTCATTTCATTCTGCATCTCATGAATTTAGAGTGATTTCAGTATGGTAACAATGCTTTCTTTGTCTTCTGCACGAGAGTTGGAAACATCATCATTTCTTTGCTAAGTGGTCTCTTTTCATCATTTCTCCGATCGAGTACTTCTATTTTTGAGATATTAGCTGCATACATAAGCATCTTATATAGATTCATTCATTTCATTATTACTCATTTGCATTCATCTCATTGCATAGAAAAAATGATTTTTTTTTGCATTATTCATTATTCATTCACATTCATTTATTTGCATATGAAAAGAAAGAAAAATAGACATCCATGATCATCTGCATTGCATACATTCATGCTGAAAAGAAATGCATACATATAGAATAAAACATATAAAAGACATCTCATAAATTGATTGACACAAGTATAATGAAGTCAAATCAGATCTCGTCTATTTATCATATCAATTCTAAGAGAGTACAAAATAATGTCCAATGACATGTACAAACTCCCATCGGAGCAAGAATCATATCAGCTACAAAAAAATGGGCGTGTCTACAAAACAATACTATCCCAGCTACAAAAAGAAAAATCTAGCTAGCACCCTCTCCCTCATCACCTGGTGGAGGAGGTGGAGCCTGATGACCGGGATCCTGTTGAGGCACCTGAGCTCCCTCTGAATGTGACATATAATGTGAATAAGGGATCACTTGTTGCGCTATGGGGACTGCCACGCTGTATGCTGCAACATAGTAGGCTGCCCTACTATTCTTATGCAAAACCTCCTACTGGAGGGTGTCTCACTCCGCTCTTAGCTCAACCAACTGTCGATCGCACTCTTCTCTCAGCTCTGTAAGCTGACAATCTCACTTAGCCCTCACCTCTGGAAGCTGTCGGTCTCACTCGGCCAGCTGAGTCTAAGCCACTATCAATTGTGACTGCAACTCCGTTGAAGGTGCCCTCATCGACTGTCCAGCGTCTGTTCCCTGCTCTCTCATAGGCTATCCCCCCATCTCCACCTCTAGTACCACCCTGCTCATCCCTCCACTGCCAAACTTGTCTTAGAGTTGCTCGCTCCTCCTCAGTCTTGCCCAATCTCACTCCTACTTGCCCTAGGGATCCGCCCTCACCCCTCTATTGTCCACTCTCAATTGGAACCCTACTATTGCTAGCACCAGGATTACCACCTATCTACCTCAGAGCCTCGGCTCTCTGTCCCTGCCTCTGGCCCTGTCCTTGTCCCCATGTCAGTTCAGGGGCATCATCCTTAACATCCTCAATATGAGGAGCCTTCTCTACTTGATCTGTGAATCAAGGGAATGGATGCTGCTGAAACCAATCCCTAAATTGGAGCAATACCCCCGCATCTGCCACGTCATCCAAATAGTCCCATCTCAGTCACTAGAGACCAATCAGCTCCTGCATAGCCAAGGCATAGAATAATCGTGGAGACCATCCCTGTCTCTCCTTATCCGCATAACACGCATACGCTGTATACTCTTGGGATATCCCTTGAGGCCGGCCATACTACCTCATCACCCGTGAAATGATGAATCACTCAACAATAATTTGTGATCTCCCAATGAGAGGGCACGTAACAAAAAGGTCCCTATGAACCAACCACCAGTCATACCATGGCTCTAAGCCCCTGTATGGTCTCTATACTATGGCTATCAGGTCATCAAGCTACCATCTCCAATAATATGTTTGGCCTAGATGGGGCTATGTAATGTAACCAGCATACCTATATATAATCAGCTGCCCAAGCTCTCTACCATCATCTACCACCAGCCAACAAACAGAAAGGTGCTCCCAAGCCCAAACTTGTAAGATATATACACCCGCAGCCATGCTCCTACCATCTCTGTACACAATCTCATGCATCTCTCGATACATGTGGACTAATATACATGAACCCCAGCCAAGCCTCTGAGTGGTCTCCATCAATCTCATCAGCATCCTACCCCATCCACACTGGAAGCCCTGCTGACCTCTATTCGGCATCAGAAAACAGTTGATGAAACCTGCTAGAACACACACTAGCGGAAACTCCTCACTGTATCTGCTCATCAATATGTCCCAACTGATGGAACGAGTCAAAATGTCTGGATCCCTAAATACATGTCTAACCGCCTGTAATCCAGGTAACAATGTGGTATCATAATCCACCTTATCCCCAACAAAAAGGATACAAAGGATCCTGTACACATCCTCGGGGGTGATGGTCATCTCCCCCACTGGCAAATGAAACGTGTTATGCTCTGAGTGAAAACGCTCCACCAATGTTGTGAGCATATCATGATTAACACAGATATCTGGCAAACCAAGTAGATGAGTCAAACCACATACATCAACCTGAGCCTGCTCAACCTCAGATAAATGTCATACTAATGCCATGGTGGGAGGATATACACATCTAAAGAACATAGGAAGTAATTGAACCTACAAAAACCCAACAACGAACATCAGAAAACATTCTAAATAAGCCAAGACGAGAAATAAAACATCATGCAAATCCAACTAAGTCAAGTGCAAAATCAAATTTTCAAGTTTAGACCTTCAAAAATGCTCACTGTTTCCCGAACGACAAAACACAGAGGGGCAACATCTCGTACAAGTCAAGAATGGCTCTCATACGTTAAAACATTCCCAAACGACAAATTACAAGACTTCGCACGACAAAATGGTCTTTTTACTAACATGTCGTACGACACAAGGGTAGGGTCCGAACGACAAATCTAATGGGTTCAAATGAAAAAATACAATTTACCAGTTACTCGTACAAGACAGATACCTATCTCGCATGATACAACGTGAAGCCCGACCCCACACATGCGAAAAATTTGAAAAATGAACACAAAAATTCAAAATTGGAAACATAAAGAGGCTTAAGATAGATCACTGACCGCTGGCTCATAGTTTTAGGGTCGGTTATGAAGTCTTTGGTGCTCAAATCAATGCTGATGAGTGGGGACCACCATTTTTCTTCGCAAAAGGCTTTTTGAATTTTCAAACTTTGGATGGTTCAAATGAATTGAAAATGACACTTTTGTCCCATATATAGCCAAAAACCTAATTTTTCAACTTTGCTTCGATGGACACAAAAATTGTACCATTAGCTAAATAGGTTGTCCTGAGTCCATTTTCGAGATCGAAATCGAAATTCGAGATCATTTTGCTAGTCAATTTCACAAATTTTGGACCACTTAGCGCTCTTTTCATCAAATACGCTCAATTTCTCATCAATCGATGCTGAATCTCAATTTAATTTCTACAAATCAACTTTGCGCTCAATTTCTTATCAATCAACGCAAAATTTTCAATAATTCCTTTGAATCAATTTGTGCTCAAAACAACTTATCATCGCTCAAAAATTGCCTACAATCATTGCACAACCCTCACTATCTTTCAATTTTGCTCCTGAGGGGGCATACTCGTGACCTTATGATCTCACATCTTTAAATGTCAAGAAAATTTTCAAATCTTCATCGAAAGTCGAGCAAAAAAAAATCTTTTTCAACTAAAGAAAATCAATCAATCAAATCCTTAATGTTAAGGGGCATCTAATCTTCATCACTTTATATCAAGTTGAGATTTGTCGATCATCTGAATTGAATCAATCGCTAGGGGCATATCAGTTTCATCGCTCCAAATCAAGCTGATATTTGCCTTTTGTCTGAATCAATCTCTTAACGTTAATCAGTTTCATCACTTTTCATCAAGCTGATTATTCATTTAAACTCAATCAAGGGTTTAAAGAGTTTCTTTGATCACACTCAATCTAAGCAGGTGTTCAGTATTCATTGCTTTAGATCAAGTTGGACAGTTTATCTTCATCGTATCTTGATCAATCAAGTTCAAGTTCGATTTTTTTTTAATCATCACTCACTATGTCTAGATCAATCAAGTTCTAGATCAGTAAGATCCACTTCTTGATCAATTAAGTTCAAGTTCGGTATCTTTGTTTTCTATTGTTCCTAGTTCAATCAAGTTCGGGACCAGTATCGCTTTAATCAGACTTCATTCAACTTCATTGCTTTGAAACAAGCTAAATGCCTTGTTTTTCATCTAGTTCGTGATCAATCAAGTTCAGAACTGGTATCTCCTAGACATCAACTTTTCTTTGCACCAATGCGTTGCTCGCACATTAATTCAAAGAGGGGCAAATGTAATACCCTAAAAATGGTCATCTAAACCATGAGCCCCTAATCTTGACAACATCACCAAGGTCCTAACCAAAGGCAATTAAATCAATCTTGAGCACACAATTAATTAATTCTTTAATCATCAAATGTCACATGGCAAAATCAATCACTCAATATTAATTAAATATTTATTTAATTAATTAATCATTCCAAGTAAATCATTTT
Organism: Cryptomeria japonica; assembly: GCF_030272615.1. NCBI lineage: Eukaryota > Viridiplantae > Streptophyta > Pinopsida > Cupressales > Cupressaceae > Cryptomeria > Cryptomeria japonica. The sequence goes on from NC_081407.1 coordinate 858,679,542, forward strand.
AAACAATTATCTTATTTATTTTAGTTGAATATCCTAGCATATTTAATTAAATAAATCAATTTGCCATAAATCTGCAAAAAAGGAAACAATCAAAAAAGAGGAATTGGAAATTATGAGCACAAATCTTCAAAAAAGGAAACAAATAAAAAAAGGAATTAATTGACAAAAAAAGAATTAAAAATTGAGAAAAGAAATCAATTGGAGATAATCTTGAAAAAACAAATTAAAAATTGATAAATAATCTCAAGGAAAGCAATTAAAACAATTAAATATTAAAATTGAATGAAATAGAGAATAAATCAGTTTTTTCTGATTTTATCTTAATTCAATTTCCTTTAAAACTGAGAAAAGCATCCAATCACATTAATTCACCTGGATTGTGCTTCCTCTTGGAAAATCTTGACCGCTCTTCATCATTTGATCTCAACCTTTGGTTTCTTTCTGAATTTTCTATAAATTCAGGTCTTCATCTCTCATTTAAGAAAATCCTGGAGAATATATTGTTATTATGTTGTTTTTGTTCTAGGTTCATTGTTAAATTAATCTTGCATCCATCTAGCTTAATATCATGTTCATCTAGATTTAAAATCCTTCGTTTAGGTGTTGTCTAGTCACTAGATAGCTAAACAATCTGAGAGAAATCTAAACTCGCATCTACTAGAAGGCAATGGGTCGATTTGTTATGGTTTTATTATTCATGTTTATATCTGTCTAACCATGCATGTAATGACTTAATTGAAGTGTTGTTCTTGCAGATACAGGTCCACTTTTCACACACACAACTTCTTGTAACTAAAGTTAGAATTTGGACTTGATTTTGTAAAAGTTAGTTCCTAAAAGTAATCACTTAGGTAGTTATTCTAAGTCGTTATCTTAGGTGGCTATGCTAAGTGGTTTTAAGGTAGTTGTTTTTGAAAAGTCTATAAATATAGGCTATTGGCATTGTAAAAAGGGAGACTATTACAAGAGGGGAAACTCAAGAGAATTTTTTAGAGAAATTTTTTGAGAACTTTTATGTTCACACAAGTTGTATCTAAGGACTTAAATTGAACTTGTATATTTTTGAAAGATAATAAAGAATTCATGTTTGATTCGTCTGTCTTAAATGTGTTTTCATATTACTGTTTTCAATTTTTCATATGTTAAATTGATACTCCCTTCGTGTATCTATGTGATCCATTGGTTTTCAATTCGATGATATATGTAAATGATGAAACACAATCATACTCTGGTATCTTGGTTTGAATGTGATAAGATAACATGTTTCCTCGTATGTTAAGATTCGTTATCCTTCTTTTGTCATTGCATATCAAAACTTACCTTATGCTTAAAATCCCTTTGTAATCATTATCTATTGTGAAATCTCAGTCGATATTCGCATGTCTAATGTTGAGGTTTTTGCTATTCATCCCTTTAAGTCTTGTTTTCCTTCTTTTTTGTACTTTCAAGTCAAAAGTACACAAAAATCCCAAATACCCTCATCATACGAGGGAGCTACCCCTCTCAAACACATAGGATTATTGTGGTTTTTTTGCAATCTCTCCAACTGTTGGAACGATTGTCACTACTCTTCAGGTGAACATGGTAATATTTGGAGAATCAATCACAATGACAAATTTGTTTACCAACAAAATCTAAAACATAATTATCATGGACAATGCTAAGACATTCACTAGATAAATGATCATTAACTTTTCCCTAAAATATTGGATGCATATAAGGCCTCCTCCAACTACTAATCTATAGGGAATAGATTGTTTTTGTTTTTTTAAATTATCATAATTAATAGAAATAATTAAATTAAAAATTAATAAAAATAGCACAAACATATTAATAAATCCTTATGGGAAAACATAAGTACTTCAAAGAGATAGCTAATGTGTTCCCTTTTTACTTTGGTAAATAGAATAGAGGCTTAAATGCCCATGTCAACAAAGCTTCTACCTTTGGAACTAATCCACCAAATAGAGTCAGAAGAAAATGATATCTATGTTAGATATTTGGTTAACCCCAAAGACATTGAGGGGGGGGGGGGTGTGAATCAGTGTCTAACCGGTAGATGAAAGATTTAAACTTATTTGCAACTTTATAACTGAAATTAATATACCAGTAAGCAGATAATAATGCAGCAAAGAGAAACAAAAGAATCAACATCAATGCACACCATAACACATATATTTTTTGCGAGGAAACCCAGTAGGGGAAAATCCTCGGTGGGATTTGTGACCCAAAATATTTACTCACTGGCCACTATGAATAAATATTACTTGGTACAATAGGGGCCTGCACATGCAAAAAGGCCAACTACCTAGAGATCACTGCTCAACAACAAAATGGAGTCCCATTGACTACACAATTGGATGGTTAAATCCAATAACAATGTACTGCTTCAAAATAGCATCTACAATGCTGGATTCGGTACCAGTTTAAGCTCTGTCTGATACCTCTACTAAAACCTTGCCGGTAAATGATTCCTCTTTCACAGAATAGTCTTTTCTCTACTCTACTTCTTATTCACTCTCAAAATAAATACATCAAAGTGCATAAACAACTATCCGGTATCATATCCCTATCTCATCTCAAATATCGCTTACATACACACATACCTACATACATTACTTACTTCTACACATACCAAATGACCTACAAGATCTCATACATATATGAGTCTTTACAATACATCATGTCGGTCATACAAATATAATTTACATTACAAAAAATATTATTTCCAAGTCGTCTTAGACTGTCGATATAATCTTTTGTCAGTGTAAATTGCAGCTGGTGTAAACTAGATGTCAGTGCCGGTAGGTGAAGTTTGTTGCCAGTATAACTTGTGAACCATTTTTCCAGTTAGTTGCCATTGTATTTCCATAAATGACAACATCTACCATTATCATCTAAGTCTATAATGCCAACAATCTCCCCCTTTGGCATTAATGGCAACACTCATGAGAAAAATCAAAACTGAAATCCAAAACTGAAAGTACTCCCCCTGAGCAGATGATCTCCTTCTGTTCACTTGTCACCATGCCCTACTTTGTACATTTTTCTCATTATACCACTCCCCCTTTGACGTCGATGACAAAGGATTTCAAAAGCATCAAAAATTCAAAAATTTACCTAGATACCTATAGTCGGTTATATACAATCTGAAAAATATCTGCCAAAACTAAGTTAAGACCCTACAAAAACTTTGTACTGTCAAAAATTATTGTCTCTATCTACCTGATCATCCTAATGAGATAATGCATCTATTTCTCTAGTGATCTTTCTCCTTGAATTTTTGCCTTGGATAGTGCATTCCGGTTTGTTAATAGATTATCCAATCTAGGACCAAGTTTATGCTTCAACTCCCAAGTTTTCATCTTCAACCTTGCTTTCTCTTTTTTTGGATTTTCAATTTTCTCTTCATATGTAGCCATTTCCTAATCCAAAACTGATGTTAGTTCTGAAGAACCAATCACGTTATCTACAATGTCATCAACTTCCTTCTGAGTTTTCTTTATTTGTTCATCAATGTCTTCTGTTAAATCATGAGGTTTGCAGGCTTCCCAGTACAATTCCTTGTATTCCAAAATGGTGGAATTCAATTTTGGTATCAATGAATCAATCTGTATTGTACAATCCTTTATTATTTTATCAAATAAATATTCCTTTTCCTTATTAACTCTTTCTTGAATAGTTTCCTCATTTATTTTATCTACTTTTTGAATGTTAGAAGAAATGAATTTGGAGAATGTGTCCAATTTACCTATTGAACCAACAATGTGATCTACCTTGCACGTCGATGCAATCATTTGCAAAATCGATAGAGATTCATCAATAGCCTTAAATGCTAAGGCATTGCATTCAATTATCTTCTTTATTGAATCCAATAATACATCTATTATAGTTGTCGGTTTGAAATCCACAATAGAAGTACAGGGAGAAGTGCTAGGTTTTGCAATAATTTTCTTCTCTTCTCCAGATACCTGTTCAACCACCTTAACCACTTCCTTATTCACTTTCTCTTCCTTATTCTCACTCTTATTCTTTTTCGGTTTAGATTTTGTCTATTCTTGTTTTTTCGGTATCCCAATATTCATCTTAATGTCAACAGTCTTGACCAGTGAGTCGACATTTTCAACATTTATAGATTCAAATTTCTTCTCCTCAGTAGTTTCCTTATCCATTACAATATTGATGTCCTAAGTGTCAACATTCATTGTGAATAGAATGTTTGACTCGGGATCAACATAATTTGCTTTCACTTCCTCTGACTTCTCTTCAGGCTGACTATGCAATTCTGTTGGTGCCTCTGCTACGGCCAGTGGGGTGTCCTGTGTTGGTGGAGGTAAGTTATCTTTTATTGTGAAATCAAGAATGCTGCCAACCTTACTCTTACCCTTATCTTATTTCTGATATACCTTAGTGAAGGATTTATCAACTTTTGGTCTATCTTTTTCTTCCCTTTTCTCTTTCTCAACAAAGAATATGTCCCACTTATCTGTTGTTTCATCTGCTTTCTCTTTTATTCTGTCGGCCATGAGGCTAACTTGTCGGTGACCACTTGCAAAAATAGTTCTGTTAGCTTCAGCTATCAAATCATCTATTTCTTGTTTAGATTCAACAAGATGAGCAACCAATAGTGCTTCAACTTTTAATTTCTTATCCAATTCCACAATAGACATTCTCTTGGATTCAAGTCTTAGATATAAATCATTTGGGAGAACATCTATAACTTCAATAAGAACCTTCTTATATATATATCTAGATACAAAATTATACTCTCCTCAATAGTATCCTTATCAGAATCTTTGAAAGAATGATAGAACTTACTAACATTTCCAAGATTTCCATCCTGAGTTATTTCATTGATATGCTCTTCCGGTGAAAGTGTATCAGGTTCCTTTTGATCCAGTTTCTTCTGTGTAACTTTCTTCTTGGGACCATTGGGCTCTCTCACAACCTGTTGTTTCTTTCTTAGAGTCCTTGATTTCTTCGGTGATGGAGTAGGCATCAGTGAGGATTTTCTCTTCTTCTCCCTATCCACCCTTTTGAATTCAATAGCCTTGTCATTATCAGAATCAGATGAGATAGAAACAAGAGAAATATTTACTACTGGTTGTTGTTCTGATTTTCTTTCTTGTGCACCAACACCACTCATCAGATCAAATCTCAACAAGTAACAACTTCAACAAACTTCGAAGCATCTTTTATTATTGTGTCTCTTTTCTTCCTTTGCTTCTAAATTTCAACATCTTTTTCAATAGTATCAATATTTCAAAAGATCTTTTCAGTCGGTTTTGGTTGAGCATCTAGGAGTATCTTGGCATAAGATTCCAAGATGTGTGAATCCACTTCATAACCCATCTCAATTATTGAGATAGTTCTAGGTCTAACTACCTCCATCCATACTTCATCTCTCTTAATGACAAACCATATTTGTTTGTCATATTTGTCAACAATGCTTTGAGGGAATCTTTCCCTTTGTCTCATTTTTGCTTGAAAATATTTGAATTACTTGCTTGTCACCATCGGAGCCCATATCGGTAATTGCCTCCTTTATTCATTTTCCAACAGAAATATCATAGGCAAAGTCTTTGTAACCTATATGGGGAATATCCTTTGAAAAATATAGCATTAAACATACAAGTAAATTGCCAAACTTGAAAGTTCCCTTCTTATCACCTTTAATCTTATCCAAATTTTCTATCAATTCATCTTTCAACCACTCACAAATATCAATTTTAGCATTGTTCTTTACCATCTCATAGGCACTATGAATACATAGACTAGAAACACAATTCAGCCTATTAGTATGAGCAACTTTGTATCCAATAACCATACTTGCATATTTGACATTGTTATCAGTTATATCGCTAACCCTAAGTGATCTGTTGTTTGATGTTGCACCAGTTAAGTTCATAATCTCTTTGTTTGGAATTTTCTTTTTCTTCTCAGACCTAGTGCCAGTAGAAGGTAAACCAGTAACAACCTTAATCTCTTCCTTAGTGATTTTCAAAACTGAGTCTAGCCATAAAAATTCACCGTGAACTCTACTAAGAACATAACGGACAATCTCATCTGAAAAATTCAGGAATCTGAAGGATGTCTACAAACCCTGAATCTTCCACAATCTTGTGTTCTAGTTTGACTACACCTTGTTTATCAGTGATAACATTCATGAACATGTTCTTTAAATCCTTAGACCCTAAATCTTCAATGTTACAATGAATGTATGCCCAAGGGTCTTCAACAAATTCAACTTCCTTCGGGATTTTTGAAAATGCACCAATGGAGTCATCCAATTGGTCTAGGATGCTTGATATTTTCCACAATAGTAGGGTTTTCAATGAATTCAGGAATGAAAGAAGAGGAAGCCATTTTGTAAGATAAATACCTTTTAACTGAAAACCTTGGATGTCCTGAAAAATCTTGTTGCTTTGCTTCTTGAATGTCGGTACTTAACTTATGCGCTCTTCGAATACTTGAATGCTTGGTAAGTCAAAATGAGAAATTAGCGTGCTTTATAAAAATGTTAACTTACAACCGCAATAAATGCTTTGTTGGCCAAGTGAATACTCAACATATCTGCTGGTAATGAAGAATTATGACTTCTTACCACCATTTGAGGGTAAAATGCATGATCTTCAATTAGTTGCCTTACCCCTAAGGATTATTCCTTAGTTAGATGAAGAATCTCCTACTGGTGCAGGATTGCTCTATTCTAGCAATGCAGAGACAGATTCATCATTTCTCTGATCTCTCTTCTTGACCCATTGTTTAGTGAATTCTTGTTTGATTTCATTTACCTTTTCCTTGCCTTTGTCATTAGGTCCTTTGTTGTTTGTCGGTACATTCTTGCTTCTTTAAAATCTTGCAATATGCCCAATCTTGTTACATGCATAATAAGTTACTTTGTTTCTTTGAATAGATTTTCCATAACCTTGCCCAATTTAAGTTCTATATTGATTATATAGATGTACAAATCTACCACAAGCATAACATTTTACATTGATTCTGCAATTGTTTGAGTTATGACCATATTTATTGCATTTGGAACATTGACCGATGGATGAGTTTGTCTTCTAATTATTCCTAAATCTGCATTGATTTTATCTATGACCAAATTTGTTACAATTAAAACATTTACCATTCAATTTATAAGCATTAGGTTGCCTTACCGGTTTGCTATGATCATGATTGTTTGCAATTCTAGAACTTTCTCCATGTTCAAATCCAAGTCCAACTATTTCTCCATCAGGTTTTTGATTCTTCAGCATATCATCAAGCTTGTCTGAGCTCTTTTTGAATTTTTCTTTGTATTCATTTGCAATGACCAACTCACTTCCCAAAGTGCCAACTTGTCTCATAAGTTCCTCTTTGTCATGTTGCATGTGAGTCAACTCTGTTTTAAGAATATCATTATCATAACTAAGCCTTAGAGATTCATCTTATCTTTCATTAAGTCTTCTGACCAAATCTTTCTCATTCTTCTTTCTATCTTCAATATCCTTACATAGTCTCATGGTTGAATCTTGCATCTCATTCTTCATGTTACTGTTCTCTTGTCTCAGTTTCTCTGCAATATCTAAGAGTTTATTTTTCTTCATCATCTTGTTTTTGTAGTTGCACATGTAATTCTTTTGTCTTATTCTTTTCTATGACCAGGTTTTCTTGAAGTGCTTTGATGAATTCTCGAGCAGATCTGAGTTCATCTTCCAATCTGATATTCTTCATTTTTTCTACGTCAAAATCTTCAAGAGCCACTTCCAACTGTTGTCTCAAACTTTCCATCGGTACCAGTTTCAGAATCTTCCTCAATCTATTAGGCTTCTGCAAATAGAGGACCAAGCTCTGATACCAATTGTTAGATATTTGGTTAACCCCAAAGACACTGAGGGGGGGGGGGGTGAATCAGTGTCTAACCGGTAGATGAAAGATTTAAACTTATTTGCAACTTTATAACTGAAATTAATATACATGTAAGCAAATAATAATGCAATAGAGAGAAACAAAAGAATCAACATCAATGCACACCATAGCACAGATATTTTTGGTGAGGAAACTCGGTAGGGGAAAAACCTCGGTGGGATTTGTGACCCACAATATTTACTCACTGGCCAATATGAATAAATATTAATTAGTACAATAGGGGTCTGCACATGCAGGAAGGACAAATGACTACACAATTGGATGGTTAAATCCAATAACAATGTACTACTTCAAAATAGCATTGACAATGCTAGATTCAGTACCGGTTTAAGCTTTGTCTAATACCTCTACCAAAACCTTGCCAATAAATGATTCTTCTTTCACAAAATAGTATTCTCTCTTCTCTGCTTCTTATTCGCTCTCAAAATAAATACATCAAAGTGCATAAACAACTATCTGGTATGGGTATGTGCAGGATCATGGTGTGCCAAAATAGGCCCTTAAGTGGCAATGAAATTTTAGAAAATCAGAGTTATGCAACTTGACATGAAAATTTGAATAAGTTGTGAATATTATTTTTAAAATATGTAAGAAGAGAATATATAGAAAATTGAATTTAGTTTCTAAACTACTAGTTGTTTTTTGGAAAAAAAAATCCTATTTGATGAAAATTTCAAATATCAATGCAGTGGTACTAAAATTTGAGGAAAAAAATAAGAAGTAGACATATGTATGACCAACCTAATCATAATCAGATCATAATATTTTTTTATAATATTTATAATATAAGTATTAGACTCATGTCCGGATGTGACACATATTTTTTTAAAATTTTTATAAAGTAAATAATTATTTATGAATTTTTTACTACAGCTTTGGAGAAATTCAGAAACTCCTACATCTGACCACCTTAACTTGGTCAAAACCTTATGAAATTTAATTTTTTTTAATTTTTCCCTATAGTAGACAAAGCATAGGATGTGATGCATGTTTCAGATTCAAAAAATGTTACACCGTTTGAAAGTTATGAGTGTTTTTCAATTAGTATATCAATCAGGACTATTATCAGAATTCAATTAGAAAATACATAATAATTATTTATTAAAGTCAAAATAAGACAAGCCTTATAATGTTGGAAAGTTGGGAACGTCCTTAAAAAACCCTTTTCGTTTTATCAATTTTGGCTACAAAAAAAGTCGTCAACCACTAGTGTAAAGTCTGGAAAATCAAGGAATACTGAAAAACGCGCTTTTTTAGTTGACTTTCTAGGCTTGTCACTTCCAAGCCAAATACCAATGCATTCCCGAGCTGAAATTTGAAATTTAAAAATTTGACTACAAAAATTGGATATCCGATTAATCAGTAAATTCTCTAACTAGATTTGCCCATAATTAATCTAATGTGTATTAATATATTAATATATTAATTTATAAATAAATTAGTAGAGAGAGAGAGGGGGGGAGAGAGAGAGAGAGAGAGAGAGAGAGAGAGAGAGAGAGAGAGAGAGACAGATAGATAGACAGACAGACAAACAGAGAGATAGAGAGAGAGACAGAGAGAGACAAAGACAGAGAGAGACAGAGAGAGACAAAGAGATGGGGAGGGGGAAGGGAGAGAGAGATAGAGAGAGATTAGGGAGAGATAGATAGATGGAGAGATTAGGGGAGAGGGATAGAGAGAGATTAGGGGAGAGAGAGAAGGAGAGGAAGAGAGAGATTAGGGGAGAGAGAGAGATTAAGACACCATAGGACCCAAAGTGACCCAATATGGTGTCATAATGGGTCGTATGGCATTCTAAGGGGTCATAAGGGTTCATAGGACACCATATGACCCCTAAGGACAACATACAACCCCTTATGACACCATATGGTGTCATTAAGGGGCATATGGTGTCCATAGGTGTCATATGGTGTCCTAGTACACCATATGACCCCTTAAGACACCAAATTATGTCATTATGGGTCATATGTTGTCCTAAGGGGTTGTAAGACACAATATGACCCAAAGCGGCCCAATATGGTGCCATTAGGGGTCATATGGTGTCCTAAGGGGTCATATGATGTCTTAAAGGGGTCATATGATACAATATGACCCACTAGGACATAATATGATCCATAACGACCAAATATAGTGTCTCATGGGGTCATATGGTGTCCTAAGGGGTCGTAGGACACCATATGACCCCTATGGACACCATAGGACCCCTTATGACACCACATGGTGTTGTAAGGGGTTATATGGTGTCCTAAGGTGTCATATAGTGTCCTAAGGGGTCGTAGGACACAATATGACCCAAAGCGACCCAATATGGTGTCATAACGGGTCGTATGGTGTCCCAAGACACCATATGACCCCTATGGACACCATAGGACCCCTTAAGATACCAAATTGTGTCGTTAGGGGTCATATGATGTCCTAAGGGGTCATATGGTGTCCCATGAACCTTGATGACCTCTTAGGACACCATATGACCCCTAATGACACCAAATTGGGTCGCTTTGGGTTATATTATGTCCTAAGGGGTCATATTGTGTCCTACAAACCCTTACGACACCATATGACCCCTAACAACATGATTTGGTGTATTAAGGGGTCCTATGGTATCGTTAAGGGTCATATGGTGTCCATAGGGGTCATATGGTGTCTTGGGACACCATATGACCCCTAATGACACCATATTGGGTCGCTTTGGGTCATATTGTGTCCTAAGGGGTCGTAAGAAACAATATGACCCCTTAGGAGATAATATGACCCAAAGCGACCCAATATAGTGTCATTAGGGGTCATATGGTGTCCCAAGCCATCATATGACCCCTAATGACACTATATTGGGTCGCTTTGGGTCATATTATCTCCTAAGGGGTCATATTGTTTCTCACAACCCCATCATATGACCCCTAACGACACAATAGGACCCCTTAAGACACCAAATTGTGTCGTTAGGGGTCATATGATGATCTAAGGGGTTGCAGGACACAATATGACCCCTTAGGACACAATATGACCCAAAGAGACCCAATATGGTGTCATTAGGGGTCATATGGTGTCCTAAGAGGTTATAAGGGTTCATGGGACACCATATGACCCCTTAAGACTGTTAGGCCCAATATGGAAAGCTAATATACTAAGAGGGGAGGGGTGAATCAGTACTCCAAAACTTTTCTTTAATAATAACCTTACTGTTATGCATAAACAGAATAGTGCAGTAACATAAAATAAAGTTAAAACAAACAGATAACAATCATACATGATTCACTCCATAACACATATATTTTGGTTATGCAAAAACTCTTGGTTAGAGAGAAAAACTGCAGTGGGGATGGCACCCACAACTTCACTACTGCAATCAAAAAGAGTGCTCAGTTAGAGCTACATATTTAGCTATTTCTGATAGCTTACCCTTTTAGGAGTAATAAGATCTGTTAGATCTCCCTTGCTAAAGGATTTTACAACACTTTATATAAATGTTGCACCTGGTTAGAGGCTTTACAATTTATAGACTTGATTAGAGTCTTTTACCTTGTTAAAGGTTTCTCTTACAACTTCAAAATATTACAATAAGACTTTACAAATATCTGCAACTTTACATCTAAAATGTTGTAGCAGATTCTATGTGCTCAAAATAAGATTACCTTGCCTATAGCATACCTCGGTAACTCATAAAGTAACTTGGTAAACCCTTCTGTTTACTCTATTCTTGACTGTTCTCTAAAAACCTTCTTGATGACCTCTGTGTCTCTGTAATAGTCATAATACTCTGTGATTTCTCATGTATCACATAAGTCTTGCTTCATACACATATCCACACACATTTCTCTCATTCACATATATCTCTAACCCTAAATTCATGTTGTATAAATAGATTTCTTATGTCGGTGATCTGATTCATTGCTTCAATCTTACAAACATGATTTCTCGAATGAATAACCATGCAAAATATTTCATTGGTTAGATGACCTCAAAATTATACAAAATCTACATGTGCAATTTCCAATGCGATAACGGTTCTATGTGCCTCGATCTTGTAACACATTTTCATGTGTGTGTCTAGGTTCAATGAATCTGGTAACACGTTTCACTCGGTGTATTATCTTTACTGCTCGGTAGACATGAAAAATCACTTGGTAGACAGCTTGATGTATACTGGGCTTTACGACTATTTTCTTTCTGTAACTGACCAGACTGTTCATATCGACTAAATATTTCGGTAGTAGTAACCGACTAGAGTATATAGAATGACTTTGGATATAAAACTAATGGCAATTTGATAAGTAGTAACAATCTCCCCTTTTGACATTAGTTGAGATGTTTGACAAAACTACTTTCAAAGTCATTACTCAAAAATCTGTATACTTTACAAAATTTGACTAAACATACAGTATATACATTAGTCAATGAAATAGCATAATAAAATATACTCCCCTTATCAATATGCTATACAAAACTCTGATTATGTGTGCTCGGTGATCAATACTCTGTAATCACTGTTCTTTCCTTTCTTCACTACTCGGTTCACTGCTCTTGGATACTCTACTTATTTTGCTCATTCTACTAAGTATACTCCCCCTATATACTACACTCCGATTGTTTGATACTTTGAATACTATACACTCCCCCTGTGTACTTTGATACTATATATACTCTGATGATATACTCCCCCTTTTTGACAAACATCAAAATTTAGTTACCATTTGGAGGTGGCAACTGATCAAAAATGGATTTGTACTTTGTCTTGGCTTCGGTGAGAGCGACAGAGAGTGCATCCTTTACACTATCCATTAAAGAATTTTGTGCATTAATATCAGCCAATAATGAAATTAAGCCATCTAAAGTGCTTCCCTCTTGTGTAGTAGAGAGGTAAGTGGCTCGATTGAGCTGTTCTTGAATGGATGAAAGATGAGGAAGGAATAATGTTTGAAGTGTCATTATGTCCATCCTGATCTTGTGTTCTTCATTCCTCAGTTCCAATTGTTGAGCCATGAGCTGTTGTAGCTTAGTATAAAAATTCTGAACTGAATTGGGCTTGGGGGTCAACTTATTTGAGAGATCGGTGATCTCTTTCTCAATTGCTTCTATTTTATTTTTAATGTCCTTAATGAATAAAGAAAATGTGCAGAGTTTCTGAAATAATGAAAGAATGTTCTTGAGTTGAGGGGACAACTCAGCAATAAATTTGACAAGTTTTACCTTGCCAACAACAATGGATTTCTGTACTTCCTCTATCATTTTAGCAGTTAGCTCCTTATCTTTTAGTTTTCTCAAGTATTTGGATGCATCTACTCCAGATGTCTCAATCTGATTTAGGAGTTCATCCAATTGAATATGGATGGCTGCATCGGTTGATACTATAGCTAAAGGTAGCATATCTGATAGTAAGGTCTTTACCTTCTGAAGTACTTTATTCTTCTTTTGTATGGCTAGTTGCTTCTCCTATTTGGCCTTTGCTTTGCACAGTTCACCAAATTCAGTGAGTGCTTGCCCTTTCAATTTAGAGATGTCTACATTGGGCAACACTATCGGTTTCGATAAATCTATTTTCAAACTATGCTTTTTCAACTTCTTTTCTTTACCTTTCACTGGGTGAACCACTACAATAGCTTGAGAGGCTTGAGGACCCTCGGTAGGTTGCTCGGTAGAGACAACACTTTGGTCAGTTTCTTTAGCCTCGGTAGTGTCCTTCGGTGTCTCGGTGCTTGGTGTCTCAGCTGTAACATTTTCTGTGCTAGAAGGTGCTTGAGAGGTTTGTTCTTGTGAAGTACCTTCTGTTGTAGACTTTTAACCTTCGGTTCCTTCATCTATATCCTGAGGAGATTCGGTTGTAGTAGGTTGATTGATCGGTGGGTAAGGTTGAACTTGTTCCAAAACAGATTCACTAGAGACAAGTTTTGCATAAGCATTGCCTTCTATCATTTCTTGTTCAGGTGCCTCTGCATCCATGATATCTTCATCTATTTGAATGGTGTCAATAGGGTCTTGCTCAGTGACATCAAGCTCTTGGTCAGTGACATCGACTATTTCCACTGTAGATTGTTCACCAGCATTCTTTCTTCGAAAGATGTCCTGCCATTGCTCTTTTGTTTCCTTCTCCACTTCTATATACAGGCCATTCATCAATTTCAAGGCCTTTTGTTTTACTGTAAATTGTGTTTGGCTATTTGTCAGATGTTCTTTTATTTCATCAACCAACATATCAGGAAAGAGATGTACCAGACTTCTTTCTCTAATTTGTTTCTCCAAGTCTAGGGCATATTGCCATTTGGTTTCAATATGTGCATATAATTCCTTAGGAATAGAATTACATACTTCTAATGGGACCACTCAGAATTTTAGAAGTGTGCAAATGATAGCTTCTTCAATTTGCCTCTTTTCATTAGCAGATCTGGATTCATATTTGACAAATCTGAATCCACCAAATCCACCATATTCCTTTAGATTATTACAAAAAATTTCTACACTATGTACATCTACCTTCTTTCTTTTCACAATCTAAAATTTACTTGTACCTTCAGATTCGGTATCACTTGACTCTTTTGGCAAAATGAGTCTCCAAGTAGATTTCTTGTAAGTTCTAGTTACCTTAGGAATGGCAACAGTCTTTTGTTTCTTACTCAGTGATGCAGTAGATGCCCTTGTGTTAGGTCTCTTTGTTGGAGGAGTCAGTAGGGCCATTGAAGTGTCCAGTTTCTTTCTCTTCAACACTTTTCCCTTAGGCAATTCAATGCTAAGTGTTATGGCTGCTTCTTGGGCTTCTGTCTCCTCTTCGGTGATGGCTAGAATGCCTTTGACAGGTGTGGAGGAAGACTCTTCTTTGAATTTCTCAGTTAATGCCTTAATCATCTTTGATGCCTTCCTTGTAGCTTTGGGTACTACAATGCTCATCTTTACTTTTTCTTTCACCTCTTCATAGGTTCCATACCTCAGCTCGGTAGCATGCCTTGGTAGTGTTAGAAATGCATCGATTTGCTGTTGTGTGATATCAAAATCAATCTCGTAACCCATAGGTGACAAAGATTGAATCCTCGGTTCCATAGCATTCACATAACAGTAATCAGTGTCAACTTCAAAACATATTTCATCTTTGTATTTTTCTACTAGCTGGGGTGGAATCCGGTACCTATTATGCATTTTCTCTTGGAACTTGCTGAAGTAATCATCCATTATATCATTAAAGTTATCACCTAACTTCTTGATGAAGTCATTGATCTGATGGGTGATTGGTCGGTGTAGTTCCCAAACAACTTTACCGACTATTGGAAAAACTTCTCAAAGTAGAAAAACATACATACAAGTAGTGATCCAAATTTTAGAGTATTTGCTGAGTTGTTCTTCTTCGGCTTCCTGATTGTGTTCAGACTTTCAAACAAGTTCTTCAACAATACTTCACACAAGTCAATTTTCATGCCTTTCTTAACACTTTTGTATGCTAAGTCCACTGCTGCACAGGGCACATTGTTTTCCCTTGCCGATTGGAAGAAACAGTAACCAATTACTCTAATGGAAAATTTGAGTTCAAGATCAGTGACATTGTTCAACTTCAGACCTCTGCAATCAGATTCTACTCCAGTCAAACTGATCAATTCCTTCTGTGATATCATTTTCTGTGCTTGAGCATGATCATAGATAGGATAACCAGTGATCAGATGAATGATTTCTTTAGTGATCTTAAATGGTTTCTCTTGTAGCCACATGAAATCATCATGCACTTGGCTTAGTACAAACTTGACCCGCTAGGGTTTGAACACATGGGGATAGGTTAGGGCTTTAGTCAATCCCTTGATTTTGATGTGCTCATACTTGCTATCCATTTTACCATCTGTGCATAGTTCATCATATGCATCTTTGATCTCAACATGACCGAGTTCTTCAACATGACATTTGGTGAAGAATCTCACATCCCCGACTAACAAGACTCGATTCGGGATGAGTGAAAAGGCAGTTTTGTCATCCAGTTCAGATGTAATTTTGGGAGTCAAAGAGTATTTTAGTGAGGGCTTCTCTACATTCTTGACAACAATGGGGTCTTGGATCTTAGGTGCCATTTTGATTTCAGATAAAAATTGACATAGGAACCTTAGGGTTTGAGAACTTAACAAACAGCAGATACTTCACACTTAGCAGATAATAACAACTTAATGAGTTCAGTAAACCAGCTTAGCAATGCGATGAGATTTGATGTAAATACATTAGATTTCACTTTGAAGATGGGTTGATCGCGTTGATTCACTCTACTCTACTTCTTGAAAACTTGGTGAATTGAAATGACCTCGAAGAATGCTTTAAGTACATAATAAACCTTATCGGGCTCCGTCCAAGTTCGGTCAAAGACATTAAATGCACTCAGTTCTACTTAACTTTCTTTCTCTTTTTGCGCTTTAACCGAGTAACCAAATTTCCTTCATATACCGACTTGACAGGCTTCCTGAATTCACCGACTTGGCAGATTTCCTGTAAAGTGCTCCAAAAGACTTTGATAGAATTTCAAACTTACTACTACATCTTACTATGCAGATTTTGAATTCAGTACATACTAAAATAGGAACTGTTTAAGATTTAACCTTGTGAAAATGCAATCCCTTCATACCTTTACCGATTAATTTGGAGTGGAAGCACCTAACTCAGTAGGTAAGGTGCTTTCTTTATTTGACACAATTTCCTTCTTTCTCCAAATCATATTTAATTTCTCTTTTATTTCCTCAGTGTCTTCTCTAGTTTGATCTCTGCAATCTCCAGCCAAGTGTCCAACTTTGTGACAATGAAAACATGCCATACCAGGATTTCTCCATGATCTTCGGTTGTTCATTCCTAACCTTATAAAGCAGTTGGCACTTATATGTCCATATCTTCCACAACATTCACACTATATCCTTGTATTGTAATCCCATGGTACTGCAGAATATTATCGGTAAGGATCTGTGTGAGTTCGGTAACCTCTAGTATTTGCTCTGTGTGTAGACCACATGTGGTTCTTTTGCTTAAACCAACACTTCTCGGTACTATGTTCATATCTATTGTAGTTTTTACAAAACCCTTTGAATTTTGCCTTCTGATAATTGTTAACAGACTTTGTCCTACATTGATTAGATGTGTGACCATATTTATTGCAATTGTAACAATAACCACTGGTCTTAGTGGCATTCGGTTGCTTACCTTTTCTGATTTGACACATGTTGGCAGTATGACCTTGATTTCCATAGTAGTTGCAAATAGGCTTCTTTCTTTTGATGTTCTTCTTGATTCCAGCTTGCTATGATGATTCTCCTCTCTCGGTAGTGTAGATTCCCTTCTCAGTAGAGTCTTTTCCTTTGTAACTGAGTCTTCCTTCTTTGTAGGGTCATCTTGTATTCAGTTGCTCATCCAACATCTTTGATGCTTCATAACTCTTCTTCAGTGTTTCCTTGGATTTCTTCTCTGTTTCAAGTTCATTGCTCAACCTTGATACTTCAAGTTTCAATGCTTGATTCTCATCATCTTTTAGATTTCCTTCATGATGTGCATAACCTAGTTGATCTGACAAATTTTGTTGAATCCCAGTCAACCTTATGATTTCATCATCCTTATCAGATACTAAAGTTTCAAGTTGTTGTTTCTCTCTTTCTAGATCTCTTACTTTGTCCTCGGTTGTCCTCAATGCATCAAGATTTTCAGTCATCTGTGTGCTGAAATGTTCATGTTCTCTTTTCATTGCTTTTAGTTGATCAGCAAGTGCTTTGTTCTTTTCTTTCAATTGTCCAATCATTTCTTCACTCTCTTCAGACATACTGTTCTTAGATGATGTCTCAATTTGTTCCACTAACTCTTGAGAGTCTTGCAAATCATCAGACAATCTTCTTCTCACTTTCAGAGATTTTTGCATTTGCCTTTGCATGTCTGCAATCACTTGATTAGCATGATCTAGTTCTTCTTGTAGATACACAATCCTTCGAGATTGTTTGTAGCCTTCCATCGATAAGATCTTTCTCTTTAGGCAGTTAAACCCTTTTCAAGATTCAAGCTCTGATACCAATTGTTAGGCCCAATATGGAAAGCTAATGTACTTAGAGGGGAGGGGTGAATCACTACTCCAAAAAATTTCTTTAATAATAACCTTACTGTTATGCATAAACAGAATAGTGCAGTAACATAAAATAAAGTTAAAACAAACAGATAACAATCATACATGATTCACTCCATAACACATATATTTTGGTTACGCAAAAAATCTTGGTTAGAGAGAAAAACTGTGGTGGGGATGGCACCCACAACTTCACTACTGCAATAATAAAGAGTGCTCGATTAGAGCTACATATTTAGCTATTAATGATAGCTTACCCTGTTAGGAGTAACAAGATCTATTAGATATACCTTGCTAAAGGCTTTTACAACACTTTATATAAATGTTGCACCTGGTTAGAGGATTTACAATTTATAGACTTGATTAGAGTCTTTTACCCTGTTAAAGGTTTCTCTTACAACTTCAAAATATTACAATAAGACTTTACAAATATCTACAACTTTACATCTGAAATGCTATAGTAGATTCTATGTGCTCAAAATAAGATTACCTTGCCTATAGCATACCTCGGTAACTCATAAAGTAACTTGGTAAACCCTTTTGTTTACTCTGTTCTTTGACTGTTCTCTAAAAACCTTCTCGGTGACCTCTGTGTCTCTATAACAATCATAATACTCTGTGATTTCTCATGTATCACATAAGTCTTGCTTCATACACATATCCACACACATTTCTCTCATTCACATATATCTCTAACCCTAAATTCATGCTGTATAAATAGATTTCTTATGTTGGTGATTGATTCATTGCTTCGATCTTACAAACATGATTTCTCGAATGAATAACCATGCAAAATATTTCATTGGTTAGATGACCTCAAAATTATATAAAATCTATATGTGCAATTTCCAATGCGATAACGGTTCTATGTGCCTCGATCTTGTAACACGTTTTCATGTGTGTGTCTAGGTTCAGTGAATCTGGTAACACGTTTCACTTGGTGTATATCAACTCAGTGTATTATCTTTACTGCTCGGTAGACAACTTGGTGTATGCTAGGCTTTGTGACTATTTTCCTTCTGTAACCGACTAGACTGTTCATACCGACTAAATATTTCGGTAGTAGTAACCGACTAGAGTATATAGAATGACTTTGGATATAAAACTAATGGCAATTTGATAAGTAGTAACAAAGACACCAAATTGTGTCGTTATGGGTCATATGTTGTCATGCCCAAAATTTAGGGCAAAAATGGAACGATTTTTTTTTTTTAAAATACTAATTTAATTAACAAGTTCGCTCACACGACAAGCGTTAATGAAATTCCCATAATTATATTCGAGCTAATTCTAAAACGAACCAAGCATCGATAATTTGTTTAATTCTATTTGCGGAAAACTAACTGGTTTAAAATTTATCTCCACGAGATACCTAGTCATTAAGTTTATTAAATCCATCATGATAAAGGAATAGGAGAGGAAAATTAATTCAATCTCCAAAATGACTATAAAGTCTAAACAATCATATTTAAATTTCTGTTAATTACTTCTCCAAATTATAACCAGAATTATATATATATATATATATATATATATATATATATATATATATATATATATATTATCAACTCTTAAACTATCATATTATTTTATTTCCTTTAACCCTAACCCTACTCGGGCTAGGGTTTAATCTCTTTTTTTTTGTTTACCACTGAATTTTTTTAACAGGGCCGAAACCCCAAGGCGGCAGCCATTTTTAATTGCAGGTTCGAAGTAGGCGACAGGGAGGGCCGAGGCACCACTGTGTGGGCGCACAGTGGGCGCCGCGGCACCACTATATGTCCACACAATGGGCACCACTAGCGGCTCACACCACTGCGTGGCCACACAGTGGCGGCCGCGGGCATCCACTGTGTGTCCACTCAGTGGGAGCCGAGCGGCCCGCACTGTGTGTGCACACAGTGGGCGCCGCGTGGCCCTCACTGTGCGTACACACAGTGGGGCCCGCGTGGAACCCAATTTCCCCTTTTTTTTAAAATTTTTTTAAAAAAATATATATATTATATATAAATATATATATATGTATATATATATATATGTATATATATATATATATGTATATATATTTATATATATATATATATTTATATTTATATAAATTTATATATATAAAAGTTTTAAGGGTGAAAATATATAAAAATATATATATTTTTTTAAATAAGATTTACATACAAATTTGAAACAAAATAACAATGGGAAACACATTATGTAAATCCAAAATTACATGTGCACAAATAAACATATATATATATATAATTGATATAAAACTTAGGCTCTTTTATTTATTTATTCTAATTGCTGATAAAAGAAATAGAAGTAGATCTTTTGCTAAACTTTTATTCTAACACTTTTTCTTTTTCTTAAAATACATCATTCTATTCTGAATAAAACACTTTTATTGATTTTTCCACTAATAAAACAATTACTTAAAACACTCTTATTATTTTTTTTTTACTTAGAATTCTTCAGCAAAATAACCCATACTTTTCAACAAGTAGAATATAGATAAAATTCATTTGAAACTAAATTTTCCATAATACAAAAGAAGCTTTTACATGCAACTCAAAGAAGCTTTTCTTTTTCTGAAAAACAAATAGAAGTAGAAATTAAACAAACTTTTACAACTCTAAGATATTCTGCATATTTACAGGATGTTTCTTTGCTTAGCTATGACAATAAATCTCAAGTCTATTTTCAAGAATTACAACTTGCTTCTCTTTTCTATGAAAGAGGCATACTTCTATAACAAATTTAAACATATATTTGCAACTGGATTTAAGTATCTTCAACAATAATCTTCTGTGTCTTTTCATGGTTCCTATTCTCTTTCTCCTGACTTTCCTGAATAATAGAAAACACAAATATGACCATGGAGTGCTCACCTCCCAGCCTAGGCTAACTGGTAGCCACCCCCGAGCTCGAAGAACCAATTCCTAGACGGGTAACATACAGGCAAACACATAGAAGGCAATGCATACAAATTTTCAAACACACTCCCAACTTGGCTTCACAGCACCACACTTTGGTGATGATCTTTTCAAAGGGTGGTAGTGGACCAATACCCTGAGGAGAATTGCAAGTATGAAATAAACAAGAAGCCACCTCATGGCATAATAAATATATCAAGAATCTCAACCCCTTATTCCTTATGCCCCCCAAAGGCATTCTAGCCTTATATCCCTCCTTATGACCCCCATTGCACAAATAGGCCATGCAGCAAGGGTCACACAAGATCCCTTGTGTTCGCTCTCAAAAGAGAGTCTCTCACTCGAGGGTTGTCACTGCTACCACCCACAAGATCCTCTTCTCTCCAAAGAGAAAGAGGTCTTGAGGAAACTCCCAAAACACAACACAAATCATAATGCAAAAATACCAAAAGATTTTTCAACAAATACATTCAAGAAACACAGATTTCTTACATCAACAAACTTCCAGACATAAGCAAGAAGAAGACATTATAATAAATAACTGAAACCAACCTTAATCTGCCCAAAGGTATTATGATATTTGATGAAGAGCTGCCCAATCCACGAATCTTTTTCCTTCTACCCTTAATCAATTTTTCTATTCCATTACATTATTATTATTTTTTTCAAAATTTCTCGTCTCCAAAAATGGAGAGTGGGTGATTACCCTTCAATTCCCAAAAATCTTGCTTAAGAAGCTCATTCTCTGAGTTCTCACAAGTTTCCAAAACTAAAAGGGAAAGAAAGCAAAAATGCAAAAAGACTCCCATTCAAATAAGAAAAATCTAAATTAGATTTAACTTCTAAAATTTCAATTTTCGCACAACTCAAAAAAAGCCAATTTTTAAAGCGTTAAAAAGATCATTATAAAGTAGAAACTTGCCTAAAATTACCCCTAACCCCTAGGTATACCTTATGGGCTTTAGGAAACCCTATTAAACTACCCCTAGGTGTTCATTTAACCCATTTTAAACCCCTCTGAAGTTTATTTTCGGGTCAAACATAAGTTGACCACCCCAAATATTATATTCCCAAAGTATTTATGACAACACATTATTTTATTTAAGAAGAACTATAATTAAACACTTTCCCACCAAGAGACAAAATAAAACATTTAAATTTAAATCCACACATGTGTCAAGTGACACAAATAAAACACTTTTACAAAAATAAAACATGAAATTGTCTCTTGTGGTTTTTACACAATAAATTTAAATAACACTTAACACTCATGCAGCATATACTGTTACGAATAAAATACAACACAAACGGGGTGTTGTCTCTCCAAATAGACAAACCCTGGCTTACAAACATACATAAGTCTAGGTTTGATTCTCCGTAATTTCCATGGTCACATGGTAAATTTCCTGCGCATCTCAATTTACACATTAGTACTTCCAAATATCCATATATAATACAATTCAATAATATAACAATGCACATCATTACTTGCATACAATTTCATTTGCACAGATTGAATACATCTTTAATCAAGCAAATTCACATAAGCAATTTCATCCCAATTCACATAAACTAAACATACATCATAGTTCTATATTCAGAGTAAAGTCCTGCAAATTCAATAACGACATCTATCATTGCAATATCATCTTATCTAACAATCATGTAGTGTTCTATCACAAAAGCATATAAGTAAAATCATCAAATCATAGCAATGTTATCCCAAATCCTGAAATCATATAAGTTCTAAGTCTCAAAAAGCATCAAAATAAAGTATCCATAATAGTCTAAATATAAAATCCACTAAATGTCAGACTGAGTCGAGGTGAGGCCTCACATATGTTGTCCTAAGGGGTCGTAAGACACAATATGACCCAAAGCAACCCAATATGGTGTCATTAGGAGTCATATGGTATCCTAAGGAGTCATATGATGTCCTAGGATACCATATGACCCCTAATGACACCATATTGGGTCGCTTTGGGTCATATTGTGTCCTATGACCTCTTAGGACACCATATGACCCCTAGTGACATGATTTGGTGTCTTAAGGGGTCTTATGGTGTCATTAGGGGTCATATGGTGTCCATAGGCATCATATGGTGTCTTGGGACACCATATGACCCCTATGGACACAAATATGGTGTGTTAAGGGGTCATATGGTGTTCTAAGGGGTCGTAGGACACCATATGACCCCTAATCTCTCTCCATCTCCCTCTCCCTCTCTCTCTCCCTCTCTCTCTCTCTCTCTCTCTCTCTCCCCCTCTCCTCTCTCTCTCTCTCTCTCCTTCTCTCTCTCTAAAATATTACTAATAAAATCTGATATCGGATATCGGATTTATTCCATCACCATTAATGTGGTAGTTCAATAAATAAAAGGCAGCAACGGGAAAATTTTTGGGGACCACAAATTTATACATTAAAATCGGATATCTGATTTTTGTACAAAAAAAAGACAAAAAAAGCCTTGTGGGCCATTTTGTGGATTCCAATGGCCCACAGTTTGCATATTCTGTTTTCTATCGAGGATCACGGGTTTTCAGACAGGTTGAGACAAATTTGTGCTTTTGGGAGATTCTTAAAGTGAAAACTTACGTTGTCAATCACGTAGGAGCATATGTGTGGAGGGAAATGGGGAGTAGTAGTTGTTGGAAGTCTAAATGCAAAAGAAAACTTTCAAATGACCAAATTGAAGTGTATAGAGAAAGAGATAGAGAATGTCATAGGAGGAGAAGACAAGGTATGTTAAATATTGCTAATGTTACTTCAAGTGAAGAGGAAATTGAATTTGAAAATGTGCCACAAGTTATTGAAAATGAAAATGTAGATTTTGAAAGTGAAAATATTGAAAATTTTGAAAATGTTGAAAGTGATAATGAAAATGCTCAACATGTGGAAAATTTTGACATAGGAAGTGGAAATGTGGAAAACTTTAACATTGAAGGTGGAATTGCTCAACCAAGTGAACCATATGTAACATCTAATTACTTTAGAAATGAAGACCCTCTCATGGATGAAAGATAAATTCCAAATCCAAGACCTTCAAGAACCCCAAAATGGTTATTTGAAATCGATGAGAACATTATTGTGAATATTGAAGGCAAGAGGTCAAGAAGAACCGTTCGGTTGTGGGCTACATGATTTTTCAACCAAAATTTTAGAAATAAGACATTGACCGAGCAATGCCAACTCTTTGTTCAATTGCTAAAGATGATAAAGATGAGACCATTGCTAAATAAATTGAAGATTCGTATGAACAAGAAGATGGAGAGAA
This sequence comes from Cryptomeria japonica, assembly GCF_030272615.1. Classification (NCBI taxonomy): domain Eukaryota; kingdom Viridiplantae; phylum Streptophyta; class Pinopsida; order Cupressales; family Cupressaceae; genus Cryptomeria; species Cryptomeria japonica. The sequence goes on from NC_081407.1 coordinate 858,703,712, forward strand.
ATTAGATTATTACAAAAAATCTATTTGACGCTCTCAATTCTATTGGAAAGAATACCAAAGAAAGAGATAAGAGATCCGCTCGAAGAGTGATTACAACCTCCTTAGTAAGCCATCAATTGAGGAAGGCTCGTAAAATGAGACAAACTTGTGTTGATTTTAACATAAACCGTAAAACTTTGGATAGAGCACTTGCACGAAGACAAAGACTTGACGATCCACTTCAACAAGATACATGAGCATTTGGTGGGAGGCTTCCACATGTTGATAGAAAGTTGACTGACAATGTGAAGGAGGAGATTCAACAATTTTGGCACTCTAATTCTAGAGTGTCACCCAATGTAAAGGACATTTTAAAATTAAGAGTCGGCAACCGAGATTGCACACCGCATCCCAAACATTTCTTGGAATCAAGCCAAACAATGTTGTACAATTTTTTTTGTGAATTACATCCAACTTTGCAAATATCACAAAGGGCCTTTGAATCTTTGAAACCATTTTATTGTGTTCCTCTTAAGATTTGAAATACTTGTTGTTGCAAGTACCATGTGGAGTTTTCAATGTACCATGAACTTTTATGTCATATTTGTTCTATGATGCATACTAATGAGATGTTGCAGGAGTGTGGTGCAATGCTATTTCCAAGATCATCAAGAGACTTGCAAGATCTATTTTTATGCCCTAGAGATGATGGCTACTATTTCTGTAGAAATGATTGTTTGAATAAGAAGTGCTTAGAATGTGGTGGGTTGTGAAAGTTTGTTTCATATTTTCATGAGGGCAGCGAACACAAGTTTGGAAAGAATTATGTTGAGAAAAAAAGATACGAGGCAGTGAAATATAGTTTGAAGAGTGGAGGTGAAGGTTCTAGATGCGAATTAGTCTCAAGAGAAGTGAGTATTGCTGATTTTATTTTGGATTTTAAGGAAAATATTTTCTACAAGTATACAAGGCATACCCATAGGTCTCAGTGGTTGGATTAACAATTCAGGATGTGTAAGAACTCTTTCCCGGTTGGCACTATTGTATTGGTGGCTGATTTTGTAGAGAACTATACATTGCAACCACAGAATGAGGTACAGTCTCCGTACTACAATTCAGACTAGATTGCTATTTTTGTTCACATTACATATAGACATGCTCCTGATAGTACAGAAGAGGACAGGAAGATAATCAGGGAGTATCATTTTTATATGAGTGATGATAGATCACACTCCTCCAAGTATGTGCAACATTCTTTTGAGAATTTTTTTGAGTTCTTGCATGAGAAAGATATTGCAATTGATCAACATATAATATGGTCAGATAACTGTACGGGTCAATTAAAGAATGCCCGTATGTTTTATTGGTTGAGTAGAATGCATGTAGAGAGGCATGTACCTCATATTTGGTGTTTTTTGGAGGCAGGGCATGGGAAGGGAGAGCATGATGGAGCAGGTGCATGTTTGAAGAGAGCTCTAGTTAAGGAGAAATTGAAGATTTTAGGTGCAAATTTCTCTGATGCACGTTTTATTGTTGATTGGTGTAGTTCAACATTGTCACATGGAGGTACTCTTGATTCAGAAGTGAGCATATTCTTTTGGTTGGTTGAGGAGGGAACAGTGGGAGATAGATTGGATTGTCAAACAATTAAAGATTCTTCAAAGATGCATTCATTTCTCAGCTCAGATGCAAGTACATGGACCATTTGGACACGAGCATTGGCTTGTTTTTATCAGATTTGTGTTCGGTGTGATTGGGATTAGTGTGAGTCAAGTGAGTGGGTTGATACGTGGGTTCCCCACTATCTAACTCCTTTATCTCAAACAATATCCTTGTCAAACAATGACATGGAAAGTTCACTTGACTATGATCGTCTATCAGATCTTGTACGACCAGGACATGTTTTTGCAGTTGTCGCACCGCAAGGGAATGAAGAGAGATCATAATATTGGTTGGCACGATGTGTACAAGGAAAATAAAAGCTAACACAACCAGTGATAGATGATGATGGTTTCACATATCCTACAGGTTCATTTGTTGTTGTGGGAACTTGTTTGCGAACATACATGATTAGAAAGATTGGCATACCTGCATTTGAAGACTATGAGAGACACAAAACAATTATAATGTATTCACACCTTATTATAGCTACAAATGTCAAGTTGTTGAAGCATCAAGCAAAACCAAAGACCAAAGAGCTATGGACAGTGACTACTGCTGATCATGAAGTAATACTGGATACTCTTAAGCAAAGAGATGACCCTTCAGGCACACTTGAGTAGTAGGTCTTTAATGGTGCCTTATTTTTTTTTATCATGCATTTCATTTCAAACAATGACCATTAAACCTTAATGATCAAGTTTGTTACTTGTATATTAATGATGTGTTGAAAATGCAGGTCTATTGATGAACATTTTTTGTGGCAACACGGTTTTTGCATGCACATAGCGGGTACACTCGATATAATCGAAAGGGATGTATTTTTGCAACATGACTTATTATCATGCATTTGATGAGCTTTACAATTTTTGTTATTAGAGAACACTATTTGACAATCTTTGATGATATAATTATCGCAAAACCTTTATGCTCGTGTAGGTCTTTTTTGATGATATACAATAGTATCACATTATGATTTTTGCATCAACATAGTGGGTTCTATTGATATAATTCGAAGGGACGTATTTTTGTGGTATATAATTTGACCTTTTAATTTATTATCATGCATTTTAGTTAAAGTTATTATCATAAAGCCTTTATGTTCATCCATGCATTTTTTGTGTAGACTAACAATTCTTAAAAATACAGGTTCATGCTAGATCATTCGCCATTGACAAGACCCTCTCTTGGTGATGGTACATATTCCTTTGTGCATTAATGAGATAAAATTTTGTGCATAAACATTAAGTCAAGTGAATGCATTGCTATTTAGAAATGACCATATCTACCATCATCTTCAACCATGCAGAGAAATGCAGTGAGAAGGGCTTTAATCAACATGAGTCTTTCTTCAAAGTTATGCTTGTCTACTTTGCAAAGAAACTGGTAAGTTTCATAATTATAAAACCTTGTGCATCTTAAAAATGTTTCAAATGATCTATTTATAATTTGACAAACTAATTTGTATTAAGTGTTATAATTTGTTTCTTGTAGCACATTCATTCCGCATAAAAAGGTTACTTATTTTGGTCTTCATTTATATGCAGACATTGTTGTACGTAAGCTTTTCTCTTAGGACATGAGGATGTCTGATGTATATGAAGTAGGATGTTGTATTTGTATATGGATGTGAATTGATGTAACATTATTATGATGATATACAATGTCCATGAGAAAATTGGTTTAGTTATATTGATGATAATGTCCATGTACTTGTACATGAGTACATTGGTGTAGTTGTATTGATAATGAAAAAAAAATCATGTTTGCATATCCCTTCATGGATGTCACATGCAAGTGTAATGATAATTATGTGTATACAATACATGGAAATATTGATGATCATTATGTGTCTACAGTGTAATGCTTGTTTATATATAATTTTAGCACTTAGGGCGCTCAAGGGACAATGTCGGTAGGGTATGACCTCGAGCATTCGATCGAGTGGGGTGAAAAATAGGAGCATGCATAGGGTAATAATGCCTAAATAGACATGTCAAAGCTGACAGTTCATCATCACGACAAGTAGAATGAGAAATTGGCCACGCGACAACATTTGATTGAGTGAGACTGACGATTTTTTTGCCAACCGAAAAATTGTTGCCCTAATAAAACCGAGATAGGCTTTTGTAGGGACCCCTCTCGTGGCCTCATAGGTTTAAACAGATCATTCACAGGTGCCATGGATTTTGAGTTAGGGCCTGTCAAAGTTTGACAATTTTGAGCACTTAGGGTACTCAAGGGACTACGTCGGTAGGGTATGACCCTGAGTGTTCGATCTAGTTGGGGGGGAAAAATAGGAGCATGCATAGAGTAATAATTCCTAACTAGACATGTTGGAGCTGATGGTTCATCATCGCGATGAGCAGAACAAGAAATTGGCCACGCGACAACATTCGATTGAGTGAGACTGACGATTTTTTCGCCAACCGAAAAATTGCTACCCTAATAAAACCGTAGGGCAACTTGAAAAACCGCGATAGGCTTTTGTAGGAACCCATCTCGTGTCCCCATAGGTTCAAATAGATTATTCTAAGGTGCCATGGATTCTGAGTTAGGGCCCGTCAAAGTTTGACAATTTTGAGCACTTAGGGCGGTCAAGGGATGACATCGGTAGGGTATGACCCCGAGCATTCGACCGAGTGGGGGGGAAAATAGGAGCATGCATAGGGTAATAATGCCTAATTGGATATGTCAGAGCTGGTGGTTTGTCATCGTGACTAGAAGAACGAGAAATTGGCCACGCGACAACATTTGATTGAGTGAGAGTGACGATTTTTTCACCAACCAAAAAATTGCTGCCTTAATAAAATAATAGGGCAACTTGAAAAACTGAGATAGGATTTTGTAGGGACCCCTCTCATGGCCTCGTAGGTTCAAACAGATCATTCACAGGTGCCACGGATTCTGAGTTAGGGCCTGTCAAAGTTTGAAAATTTTGAGCACTTAGGTCGCTCAAGGGACGACGCTAGTAGGGCATGACCCCGAGCGTTTGACCAAGTGGGGGGGAAATAGGAGAATGCATAGGGTAATAATGCCTAACTGGACATGTCAGAGCCAACAGTTCATCATTGCAATGAGCTGAATGAGAAATTGGCCACGTGACAACATTCAATTGAGTGAGATTGACGATTTTTTTGCCAACCGAAAAATTGCTGCCCTAATAAAACCGTAGGGAAACTTGAAAAAATAAGATAGGCTTTTGTAGGGACCCCTCTTGTGGACTTGTAGGTTCAAATGGATCATTCACATGTGCCACGCATTCCGATTTAGGGCCCGTCAAAGTTTGACAATTTTGAGCACTTAGGGTGCTCAAGGGACGAGGCTAGTAGGGTATGACCATGAGCGTTCGACCAAATGGGGGGGGGAATAGGAGTATACATAGGGTAATAATGCCTAACTAGACATGTCATAGTTGATGGTTCATCATCACGATGAGCTGAATGAGAAATTGGCCACGCGACAACATTCGATTGAGTGAGACTGACGATTTTTTTGCCAACCGAAAAATTGTTTTCCTAATAAAACCATAGGGCAAATTGAAAAACCGAGATAGGATTTTGTAGGGACCCCTCTCGTGGCCCCGTAGGTTTAAATGGATCATTCACAGGTGCCACAGATTCCAAGTTAGGGCCCGTCAAAGTTTGATAATTTTGAGCACTTAGGGTGCTCAAGGGACGACGCCAGTAGGGTATGACCCCGAGCGTTCGACTGAGTGGGGGGGAAAAATAGGAGCATGTATAGGGTAATAATGCCTAACTGGACATGTTAGAGTTGATGGTTCATCATCGTGATGAGCTAAATGAGAAATTGGCAACATGACAACATTCGATTGAGTGAGACTAACGATTTTTTTGCCAACTGAAAAATTGATTCCCTAATAAAACCGTAGGGAAACTTGAAAAACCGAGATAGGCTTTTGTAGGGACCCCTTTTGTGGCCTCGTAGGTTCAAATGGATTGTTTGCAGGTACCACAGATTTCAAGTTAGGGCCCATCAAAGTTTGATAATTTTGAGCACTTAGGGCGCTCAAGGCATGATGCTGGTAGGGTATGACCCCGAGTGTTCAACCGAGTGGGGGGGAAAATAGGAGCATGCATAGGGTAATAATGCCTAACTAGACATGTCGGAGTTGACAGTTCATCATCGCAACTAGATAAACAAGAAATTGGCCACGTGACAACATTCGATTGAGTGAGACTGACGATTTTTTCGCCAATCGAAAAATTGCTGCCCTAATAAAACCTCGAGCTTTCGAACGAAGTGGGGGGCAAAATAGGACCATGCATAGGGTAATAATGAATTGTATCAAGTATTGTTCATTAAATGAATTGTATTGTATTGTTCATTAAATGAATTGTATTGTTCATTGAATGAATTGTATTGTATTATTGATTAAATGAATTATATTGTTCATAAATTGTATTGTTCATTAAATGAATTGTATTGAATTGTTCATTAAATGAATTGTATTGTATTGTTCATTAAATGAATTATATTGTTCATTATACAAACAACACTTACAATGAAATGAAATGAATTGTATTGTTCATTAAATAACCATTATTAACCATTGTTAATTATTGGAATGAAGATTAAAGATTTCCATGATAACACCATGCACAGATGAGCAACAATTTATATGATCGAATATCAACTTCTGTATATATAAAAATGTCAAATGATTACAAATGTATGTCCATACACTAATATGGCATAAACGCCAACTGAAACAAAATGCATGTCTAAATATGTGAATGTATGTCCATATGCAAAATATACATGCCAACTAGACATGTAAGAATACCAAAACTATCTAGAACATCCTAAGCTATTGATGGATCATCAAAATCAATCCTCTTCACCGCATTGCTCGGCTCTGAAGGATCCTGCACAAGAAAAACAAACCACGATTAATATTAGTTATATTATATAATTCACACTCAAAAAGTTAACATAAAAATGAACTATAATTGAACTATTCATGTTTACCTCATCTCCACATTTTCTCTTTATCTTTGTAGGGATCTTGATGTATGTCTTTGGTAGAGGAGGTGTGTTTTGAATATTTTCATACACAACCTAGATATGTTCAGAAAAATGACATTGATACAAGCTGGCATATAATTGTCACTGATAATAACAAATTATATCTACTAATCAAAAAATAAAATAAACACACATCTACTCGAGGCATCTCTTCTTCTTCTTCAAGTATACTGGGTGTAGTCATCAAGGATGTGAATCCAAGAAATCTCTATATACATACACAACAAGTATATGAAACTATCAATCTATTTCTAGACATGTATAATCACTATAAGTTATTTAAACTATTCATTCAATCATATTTGCATTCAATTACCTTTCCCTTATCTCCAACTGCACTACCAGATCCTAAATCACACTGCCCCGCACTCGTGTTGCTTGTGCCCTACAAGAGTAAAATAAGATATACATGCAAGTTACTACATAATCTAATTAATACCAATATAAATGATGAGCATGTATGTACAATAAAATACAAATGACTAGGTGCAATAATATATGTACCGTCAAGCTATCAAGGCCAAATGAAATGGCCGACAAGGTGCCCTCCTGAATCTGTCTCAACTCCTCCTCAGTCATCAACTATTAAATAGACCATGTAAATAAAAATTAGTACTTAATATTATCTAGATTATAAATATTTTATTAAAATATAACATGAACTATGAAAATAATAATCTTACCACTACATCATCAATGTATGATGACGGTGCCTCCTCACCTCTAGCATTTGAGGACTCTCCAGGATATCCTCCAGTCTGTGTAATAATATCTGGTGCATCATGCATCTCATGAACCTTATAATCTGCATTGTCCATAAGAGGATCAATGGGTTGTCCAACTGGACCCAAGCATACATGCCCACACATGACACAACTATGGGGCACGCATATGAGTGGAGCTGAGGATGACGTATCAATGCCACCGAATGCACCGCTACCATCAAGAGTAGGCTGAGCTACTGACCCAACCTAAGAAACCAAAAGGCTACTCAAAGAGTGAATAGCCGATATGGTCTGTGAAGCCACCTCACAAATGATATCAAGTGTTAGCATTTGGCATTATAACAGACAATGGAAGATTGTTGGCATTTCAATAAGGATATTGAGAAGGTTTTTGATGATTATGGATATAGCTGATTAAGGATCTTTACTGTCTTAATATTATTATTTTGTCATTGATGTCAAGAAATTGATTTTCTAATTCAATATGATGTTGCCATATCTTGAGAAGTATGATTTGAAGAATATAAAGATGTCGGTAAAAGACACAGGAAAGAATATGATGAATAAGAGGATGAATAAGGTATTCAAAGGGAAACTATTACCAAGTCAGACAATGATGAGATCATGATGTTTAGATTGTTTTGACATCATACATATGTTTTAAATTGTAAGGTTAATACTATACTATGTTACCAAGCAAAGAACCTAGTCGGTAAACCCTAAGGTTATCACTATCGGTTAATGAAGGTGGAATGTCTACCGAGTGAAGTTTAGTATTTACCAAGTTGTAACCGAGCTGTAACAGAATGCATTAAATGTTTACATGCGTTATTTAATGAAGGAAGATAATGAGCTAGAACTGATTAAATGATTGGTATGCCGTAAATAAAGTTTGTTAAGAATCTATGGCAATGGAAGATCGACAGGAAGATCTACAGATCAGATTGAACCGCAATACCCGAGCACAAGTTCCTAGGCAGGGTAAAACATTTTTAGATCGAAAGATGCATTGAACCTCGTCAAGCATGAAGATTGGATGGCTATGATTGATCATGGGAAATGTGATCAAGGAGATTAAGCGGTTAGCTAATTTTTTATAAATAGGGAACTATTGATAAACAATGTATGTGGGCAAGTGTATGCACATGGATGCTACATAGTGATTACCGAGCACAGAAGCTTGAAGACCTATTTGAATAATAGAGTATAGAAGCCTAGCAGATGGACAAGATTAGTTCTATGTCTAGATTGTATTAAACAAATAAGAATCTGCTTTAGCATTTTAGATTTGAAGTTGCAGATAGATTTTTATTACTGTTATTTTGTGAAAGTGACAGAAAATCTCTTAACCAAGTGGACTTAACAGTCTTATTTGTAAAACCCTCTAGCAAGGTGACATTCTGATTGAGTGTTTGAAATCCTTTAACAAGGTCTTCTAACAAGGTGAAGAGCCTAACAGATCTGAGGGAAATCCCTTAACTGGGTCACATCTAGCAATGTGTTTGTAATCTTTAACGGGATTTGCTTTTAACTGAGCATACTCTAGAAGAGTATATTTCTTAGTGGGTCTGAAATCCCACAGTGGTTTTTCCCTATTTGTGTTTCCACGTTAAATCTGGTGTTCTGAGGTTTATGATGTTTATATGCTTTTGAGTTTGTATGTTTAGCAGTTTTGGTTACATTACTGAAGTATATGTTATCGAGGTTGAATCTGATGTTTTTATGGAAGATTAAGTTTGTATGATTCACCCCCCCCTCTCATCTTGTTGGCTATTGGATCTATACTTATATTAAGTATCAGAACTATCAATTGGTATCAGATCTTTGGACTCCAGAAGAAAAGTTTAAAGGCACTTGAGTTAAAGATCCAAAGATGTATAAGAGGGATGCATCGAAGCTGAACAAGTCAAGTTTCTCTGCATGGCAGAAAAGGATGAAGCTGCACCTATCAGGAGTTGGATAATATGCTGTATATTATCTGGAGAATGATTTCATCACACCGAGCACCTATCCATTGACAATGGAAGAGATAAAGGCAAAGCAAGAACATATCCAAGCAATGATTGAAATAACATCTACATTGACTGACTCAGAGTTTAATGATCTAGAAGGCTGCAATGACGCAAAGGCAATGTGGGATAAGCTCATATCTGTGTATGGAGGAGATGAACATGTTCAAAGAGCAAAAGTAAAAAGTCTAAGAGGACAACTTGAATCCATGAGGATGAGTGAAGGTGAGAACATAACTCAGTATAGTACAAGACTAAAGGAGATTGTCAATCAAATCAAATGAACAAGTGGAACTATTGAAGAAAAGGATATAACAAGTAAGTTGTTAAGAACCCTTCTACCATCTTATGCAATCTAAGTCTCTGCAATCAATGAATTGAGGTCTGTACCGAATATGCTAGTTTATTTAGATGCTACTACTGGTAAGCTACATGCATTTGAGTTAAGTAACTTTGATAACAGTGGATCTTCGGTAAATAAAGTTGAATATGCATTTAGTTCTTTTCATCTTGATGAATCTAATGATTACAATGAAAGAAAGTATAAGTACTCTGAAGGAGATCACAGTGGAGCAAGTGAAAGATTTCATAAGAACATGGAAGAAGTACACAAACTGTATGAGGAAATCAGAAAGCAAGAAGAGTTTGAAGCACTATTAGCCAGAAGGTTACCGAGAGGCAAAGGTAAGTATAAAGGAAAACTACCTTTGAAATGTTTCAATTGTGATAAAATAGGACATATGGCTTCTAACTGTCCTGACAAAGATTCTACTGAAAAGAGAGATTACCGAGATGACAGATAGAAAGATAATCATTACAATGGACACCGAGACTTCAGAAGAAGAGATAGAAAGACATGCTTAATAGTTGATGAGGAATCCAATGATGATAAATCAGATGAAACTGATACAAAGGAAGTAGTTTATGTGGCTATCAAAGATGGATCAGATGAAGAAAGATATGAACAAAAAGCCCTAATATCTCACATAAACACTAATGATTCTTGGATCATAGATAGTGGATGCTCACATCATATGATAGGAGATAAACACAATTTTGTTATATTAGAAGATTATGATGAAGGCTATGTAAGATTTGGTAATGATGCACCATGTCTGGTGAAAGGTAAAGGATCTATAACACTTCTTGACAATGCAAGATGTAAGGATGTTTATTTGGTTGAAGGTTTGAAATACAATTTGTTGAGTGTAGCATAGGTAAACAACACAAGTTACCGAATAGAATTTCAGAAAGGAATTGTCAAAGTTCATGACAAGAATGGAAAGTTAGCTGCTACCAGGACACAAACAAAAGGTAACACATTTCACCTTGACTCAACTCGTAACAAGTGTTTGTATGCAAAGATAGATGAGACCTGGTTATGGCATAAAAGGTTTTTTCATGTAAATTTTGATAATCTGATCAAAATAAGTAAGAAGCACCGAGTAAGAGGTCTACCGAGTCTTGAAAAACCTGAGAATGCTATGTGCCGAGGATGCCAGATGGGTAAGATGACATGATCAAGCTTTACAAGTAAGTCTTACACTTCTAAGGGAATTTTAGATCTTGTGCACACTGATCTTTGTGGTCCTATGAAAGTTCAAAGTTATTATGGTGATAAATATTTTATATTATTTGTGGATGACTATTCAAGGATGATGTCAATAATGTTTTTAAAAGATAAATTAGAAGCTTTTCAAATGTTTAAATGGTACAAGGAACAAGAGTTGAAAATGAAACAGGAAGACAACTGAAATGTCTTAGATCAGATAGAGGAGGAGAGTTCACATCTGATGAATTCAACTTATTCTACAATGATCATGGTATTAAAAGACAAGTCTCTGCACCGAGAACTCCACATTAGAATGGAATAGCTGAGAGAAGAAATAGATCTATTGTGGATTGTGCTAGAACACTGATGATTGAAAAGAAAGCGTCACAAACATTTTGGAGAGAAGCAATAAGCACAACAGTTTACACCGTGAACCGAGTACAATTGAAGAAAGGTACTTTGAAGACACCATATGAAATCTGGTATGATAAGAAACCTAATGTAAGTTATTTTAAAATCTTTGGAAGTAGATGGTATGTTCACAAAGATGATAGAAATGTCAAGTTTGATCAAAAGAGTGAAGAAGGAACATTTCTAGATTATTCTTCTAGAAGCAAAGCATTTAAATCTTTGATCAAATCATCTAACAAAATAGTAGAAAGTGCAAATGTGAAAATTGATGAACTTGCAGAAAGAAATGATGAAGGAAATTCCAAGGAACCAGAAGACTATGATGAATTTGTCTATGTTCAACCGACAAGTCTTACCGAGAAGACTGTTGAAGAAAATGAAGAGAATATCCAGTTACCGAGTGATGAAGAAGATCATATAGAGCCTACTGAGCCTGTATTAGCCAAGTATGTTAGAAGACATCATGCACCAACTCAGATTATAGGAGATAAGGATGATCCAGTGATGACAAGGAACAAACTGAGATAGAACACATGTCTGATATCTGAATTTGAACTGAGAATAGTGAAAGAGACATTTAACAGTGAAGATTGGATAAATGCTATGATAGAAGAGATTGATCAAATCAAGAAGAATGACACATGGACACTAATCCCAAGATCGAAGGACAAAAATGTAATTGGTACAAAGTGGATTTTCAGAAACAAGCTAAATGAAAAAGGAGAGGTCATTCGAAACAAATCAAGACTAGTTTGCAAAGGTTATGCTCAAGAAGAAGGAATTGATTATGGTGAAACTTTTGCACCTTTTGCTAGACTTGAAGGAGTAAGAACACTGTTGGCATATGCTGCTTTCAAAAACTTTAAGGTATATCAAACGGATGTCAAATCTGCATTTCTGAATGGAATATTAGAAGAAGAAGGTTTTATTGAACAACCTGAAGGATTTGTTGAAGACAATAATAAAGATCAGGTATGTAAATTAAACAAAGCTTTATATGGTTTGAAACAAGCACCTAGAGCATGGTATGAAAGATTGCACTCTTATTTGATTAAGATTAGTTTTATAAGGACAAGTGAGAACAACAATATGTACATGAAGAATGATGAAAATGGAATACTGATCTCAGCCATATTTGTTGATGATATTATATTTTGTGGAAATGACTCTCTATGTAAGAACTTTGGAAATGAAATGAGCAAAGAATTTGAGATGTCATTAATCGGTGAGATAAAGTATTTTATAGGTTTACAGATACTACAAATGAAAAATGAGATTTTCATTACTCAATCCAAGTACATAAAGGAAATCTTAAAGAAATTTGGAATGGAGGATTCAAAACCAGTAAGTTCTCCTATGACTACCAACTGTAAATTATGAAAGAATGATGAATATGCATCTGTTGATGAGACACTTTACCAATCCATGATTGGAAAGCTACAATATGTTGTTCACATCAGACCAAACATAGCACATGCAGTAGGTATAGTTGCAAGGTTCTCTGCAGATCCTAAGGAAACACACATGACAACAATCAAAAGAATTTTCAGATACTTGAAAGGCACTGAAGATTATGGCTTAGTATATCAAAAAGGAAATGATTTTGATTTAAAAGTTTATATTGATGCTAATTGGGCAGGCAACATTGATGACAGAAAAAGCACAAGTGGAGGAGCTTTCTTTTTAGGAGAAAGACTAGTGAGTTGGCTTAGCAAGAAACAAGGATGTGTTTCACAATCAACAACAGAAGTTGAATACGTTGTTGCAGCATTGAATTGTACCAACATTGCATGGATCAAACAACTATTGGAAGGAATAAATGAGAAAGTTACCGAGCTAGTAACTATATTCTGTGATAATACTAGTGCCATTAACATTTCAAATAATCCTGTTATGCACTCTAAGACAAAGCACATCTCTATCAAATATCATTATCTTAGAGAAGAAGCTCAAGAGAAGAAAGTGGTGTTGGAGTATGTTAGCACAAAGGAACAAATAATAGATATCTTCACCAAGCCACTACCAAGGGACACTTTTGAATATCTCAGAAGTAAGTTAGGGGTCCTACCCCTATCTTCTACTCACTGACCGAGTTCGGCGAAAGCATCAATCCGATGACTCTATCGAATATCTTTTAGGAGTTGATGTTGACTGACACACTTTATGATATTTTCTAAAGGTGTATAGGAAATATTATAGGAAACAATATAGGATACCATACAGGCAACGGGAATTGAAGACAAAATGCTCTAACCGAGACTAAATTGACACATTACAGCAGGAATTCACTTCATACAAGAAGAAATTACGTTTTAGTTCTTTACTTTTTGGCATTGTTGTCAAAGGGGGAGAAAACTAAGAAAGGGGAGAAGATTGAAGATTGGAAAGAAGATTGAAAAAAAAGAGGAGAAGTCTAATGTATGGGGGAGAAGTTTGATGACAGCAAGAGAGCATTTCAGCATTTCAGAATAACAGCAATCCAAATTTTTTTTAAAGGTCAAATCAATTGGTTTTGCCATCAATGCCAAAGGGGGAGATTGTTAGCATTTGGCATTATAACAGACAATGGAAGATTGTTGGCATTTCAATAAGGATATTGAGAAGGTTTTTGATGATTATGGATATAACTGATTAAGGATGTTTACTGTCTTAATATTATTATTTTGTCATTGATGTCAAGAAATTGATTTTCTAATTCAGTATGATGTTGCCATATCTTGAGAAGTATGATTTGAAGAATATAAAGATGTCGGTAAAAGACACAGGAAAGAATATGATGAATAAGAGGATGAATAAGGTATTCAAAGGGAAACTATTACCGAGTCAGACAATGATGAGATCATGATGTTTAGATTGTTTTGACATCATACATATGTTTTAAATTGTAAGGTTAATACTATACTATGTTACCAAGCAAAGAACCTAGTCGGTAAACCCTAAGGAACCTAGTCGGTAAACCCTAAGGTTATCGCTATCGGTTAATGAAGGCGGAATGTCTACCGAGTGAAGTTTAGTATTTACCAAGTTGTAACCGAGCTATAACAGAATGCATTAAATGTTTACATGCGTTATTTAATGAAGGAAGCTAATGAGCTGGAACTGATTAAATGATTAGTATGCCGTACATAAAGTTTGTTAAGAATCTATGGCAACGGAAGATCGGCAGGAAGATCTACAGATCAGATTGAACCGCAATACCTGAGCACAAGTTCCAAGAAATGTATACAAGTTCCTAGGTGGGGTAAAACATTTTGAGATCGAAAGATGCATTAAGCCTGGTCAAGCATGAAGATCTGATGGCTATGATTGATCATGGGAAATGTGATCAAGGAGATTAAGCGGTTAGCTAATTGTTTATAAATAGGGACTTATTGATAAACAATGTATGCGGGCAAGTGCATGCACAGGGATGCTACATAGTGATTACCGAACACAGAAGCTTGAAGACCTATTTGAATAACAGAGTATAGAAGCCCAACAGATGGACAAGATTAGTTCTATGTCTAGATTGTATTGAAAAAATAAGAATTTGCTTTAGCATTTTAGATGTGAAGTTACAGATAGATTTTTATTACTATTATTTTGTGAAACTAACAGAAAATCTCTTAACCAAGTGGACTTAACAGTCTTAATTGTAAAACCCTCTAACAAGGTGACATTCTGATTGAGTGTTTGAAATCCTTTAACAAGGACACTTCTAACAAGGTGAAGATCCTAACAGATCTAAGGGAAATCCCTTAATCGGGTCACATCAAGCAATGTGTTTGTAATCTTTAACAAGATTTACTTTTAACCGAGCATACTCTAGAAGAGTATATTTCTTAGTGGGTCCGAAATCCCACGGTGGTTTTTCCCTATTTGGGTTTCCACGTTAAATCTAGTGTTATGAGGTTTATGATGTTTATATGCTTTTGAGTTTGTATGTTTAGCAGTTTTGGTTATATTACTGAAGTATATGTTACCGAGGTTCAATCTGATGTTTTTATGGAAGATTAAGTTTGTATGATTCACCCCCCCCCCCCCCCTCTCATCTTGTTGGCTATTGGATCTGTACTTATATTAAGTATCAGAACTATCAATCAAGATTCAACATTGCAGGTGGGGGATCAACAGGAGGAGGGGGGACATATGGGCCCTGAACTACTTTGACTGCCCAGGTCTATTTTGGGGCATACCTAAACCTACACCCTAGAAAGGTTGGATGTCAAATTAGTTCACATGTTTGCATAAAACAAATAACATACAATTTTTTTATGAAATAGAAGGGGATATCAAGATTGTTGTTGGGTGGTTTGTCGAAAACCATCCACTAGTGATCCCAAAAGTTTTTCATAATACCATCATTTGTGCACCATTTAATAGAAAGTTTTGTTTTTTTGGGATCTATGGGTTGACCAGTGCGAGGATTGACAAACAATGAGGCGATAGAGGCTTTGGATATCTCGAGATCCTTGATATCCTTATACGACAAGCCATCTGCATATTTTTCCCTCATAGAATCTCACCACAAAAGGGCGGCATTGTGCTCCTCGATCATGGTTTCCATACTCTTTATGATTGATGTGAGAGGATCAAACATTGGGTTTAGACGAGGGATCCTATGATATACTTTTGCAATCCCCCTCAATTCATTCAAATTTTGTGCAATCAAATCCTGAATTGAGGGGGGGTTTGGCAAATGAGGGTTTGGTTGTTGCAGTTGTGGTTGGTCAGTGTTTTCATTGTTATCCCCCATTTTTAAACTAATTGAATGTAAACAATTAAATTTAGTTAACAAATTTAAACAAATAGGTATTTGATTTTAAAAAATCTAGTTTTCATGAAAAAAACCATATTTTCAATGAAAAGTCAAATAAACATTAACAAAAATATAAAAAATGAATGAAAATACTTGAAAACAATAAAATTCTTATCTTTCAATCTATTTTTTAGCATTTTTTGCCAAAACACCGGATATCGGATTTTAATAAAATCGCGTAGCCCGTGAATTAAAAATGATTCATGCGTTGTCACTGTCGAAATATATTTGTCTCAGAAAATCGGATATTCAATTTTTACACTTAAATTATTTTAAAATAACATATATAATATAATAATATAATATAATATTATATATTATAATATATAATATAATATATAATACGTATTATATAATATATTATTATATTATAATATAATATAATAATATATTATATAAAAAAAGGTTGAAGGATGGCGCACGTGATGGGTTTTGCAAGCAGTCAAGCTAGGGTTTTGAAGCCCTAGCTTGCGGGAGGAGTTACAGCTGGTGCAGAGGGGGAGGGAAGTGTAGGGAGTCAGCAGAGAGTGGAGGGCTGGGTGCGGCCAGGGGTGGAAGGGTTGCTTTGTTGTTCATCGGGGGGAGGTTAGGTTGCGAGGGTGTTGGGTTACAGACTGCTATGGGCAGTGGGTACCCCATGGGTCTCTCATGGGGTTGGCAGGTTCATTTGGCTTCTTCAGAGGAGGAGCTTGGAAGGGGTTGAGTCTTGGGGGACTGTGCTTTCTCAAGGGGCTCTTTGGGTTTGGTCCTTGGCTATCTTTTGTCGCCTTATAACTCTTTTTGCATCCTGATGTCAGGTTTTGGTGGTGAGGTCTCATAGGTGGCCCCAGCCATGGACTTCTGTGCTATGGTGGGTTCAAAACCCCCACTTCAGAATATAAAGACATTTTCCAATAATCTTTTCTCCTCTAAATCGGGGTCTAGAAGTGATGGTAGTTCTCACCTCATGAAGATTAATGGGTGTCTTGAGAGATGCAGTGAAAGGCCGAAGCTGGTTATTCCCCTTGAGGTGATAGCTGAAGATGTTGAGTACTATTCAAAACACTCGCTATACTACACATTTTTGGGAATGAGGGTCTCCCTATAGTTCTTGGAAAACTAGGCGCAAAGGACTTGGGCACCGGATGGGGAAATGGAGATTATGCTGCTGGCGAACAACTATTTCATGGTTACTTTCAACTGTATGGAGGATCGCAATAGGGTCTTTGAAGGAGGCCCATATTTTTACAACTAGGTGGGGTTGTTTATCAAACCTTGGCATGAAGGGTTTAACCCTTTGGAGGAGCTCCCAAACAAGGATCCTGTGTGGGTTCGTTTACCACGGTTTCTAGTGGAGTACTGTCGGGAGAAGGTGTTACAGATGTTGGCTGCACTACTTGGGAAACTAGTGGGATCCTCATCACAAATCCTAGGGAGAAAGGTAATGACCTTTGCGGGCATCTGTGTTGAAATTGATCTTAGTAAACCTTTACTAGATGCTATAGATATATGTGTTGATTCTTACTCATGGGTTTAGCAGTTAGATTATGAGACCTTACCTTTCCATCATCGTATGTGCCATGAGTATGGTCATTTACAACATAAGTGCCCTAGATATAAACCAGTGGTGCGCCAACCTCAACAATCGGCCTAGAGCCAAGATAGGGCTGATAAAGGAAAATCTACTATGTCGGCTGAGGTTGTGGGTGCTGATGGTTCTACTTCAATTAAGACAAGGAATAGAAATCATGGCCAGAAGAGGTCCCTTCAGGAGAGATAGGAGGAGGATACCTTTAACAAATTTGAAGCATTAGGTGACCTTAGTCAACAGGAAGTGAATCTGGGGTTAACCCCTTTGGACCAAGGTGCTTCAGGGGGGGTCCGGAAAGAGTTATGGAGGATTCTACCCTGGCCTTGCTAGTGACTGGAAGCCAATAAATGGAGATGGAGCAGATTGCAGGGGCTGAGGTGGGACTCACTCCTCTTTCGAAGGTGAATTTGGTGGGGGGGAGGGCTCCCCGAAAGCTCTGAAAGTGGAACCAGCTAGAGCTAAAGATAATAAGTCTTCTGCTCACCTGGGTCTTCATCAGAAAGATATTAAGAAAAGTGCTTCGAAGAAAATCTCAAAGGCTGACAGAAAGAAGGATTTGGGTAAAATTAAATTGATGGGAGAGAATTTGGTTGAGTCGGGGTCAGTAAAGACTTTGGATTCCCACTTTTTCAATCCTCCTAAATGATTGTGCTTTCATGGAATGTGATGGGCTTGAATAGCGGCCCTAGACAAAAAGTTGTTCAGGAATTGATTAGGAATCATTCACCTGATGTCATATTTTTGCAAGAAACTAAAATTTTGGTGGAGAGTATGATGGGGTTGGTTTCGAAGCTATGGGGGTGAGGCGAGTGTCAATGTATTGGGGCTGCTGGGTCATTTGGAGGAGTGGCATGTCTGTGGAATCCTTCAAAGATCTACCATGTCTGGTGGGTGGCTTCTAGATCGTCATTATCTGGGGTTGCCTCGAGTCTTGAGACTGGAGACCATATCTTATTTACTAATATCTATGCACCCACCGATTTTATGGGCAAGCAAAACTTTTGGTCTCATATTTCTTGTATGCGAAGGTTGGTCCCTTTTCATCCTTGGATTATGGTAGGAGACTTTAATTCTATCATTGAGTTGAGTGAGAAGAAGGGGGGAGTCATGCGACTGGATCCCTCTTCTTATCTCTTTAAGGATAGTATATCTTCCCTGCATCTGGTTAACATTAAGCCTGGCAACGGTTTGTTCACTTGGAATAATAGGAGATTGGGGGAGTATTGGATTGTTGAAAGGCTGGATAGATTCCTGGTTTCCAGTTCTTGGGTTGGTGGGGGGTGGTCCACAAGTTATGAGATTCTTGACTGGAGAGGGTCTGACCACTGACCTATCAAGCTGGTCTCTTCTTCAGCCCAGGTTGCTCACTCTCCTTCCTTCAAATTCCAACTTATGTGGCTTCAAGATCCCGCTCTGTAGGCTCTTGTTGAGCAATGGTGGAGGAAGGGGAGGCCGACCTTTGGCACTGCCATGTATACTTTTGCCAAGAAGCTGTAGTTTGTTAAGTTTTAGCTTAAACAGTGGAATAGGCAGGGTTTCGAGAACATTTTTCACGCTAAGAAAGCTGCCCAAACAGTGTTAAATGGCATTACCAGCAAAATCAGAGAGCAGGGTTTGTCTGAAGCCTTTCTTAGGGAGGAGGACAGGGCTCTCAAGGTTTTAGAGGAATGGGAACTCAAGGAAGAAATTTACTCGAAACAAAGAGCTCGCATTGATTGGCTTCAAGTGAGCGATAAGAACACTACTCTCTTTTTCAACTCTGTGAAGGCAAGACACCATGGGAACTCCATTTCTACTCTGGTCAATGATAGAGGTGAGATGTTATTATCCTTGCAGGAGATTTCTAGGAAGGCTCTTCAGTATTTCCGATCCCTCTTCAGTGAGGATTCTCAGGGGGAATTGGTGGAGGAGAACCAAGTCCTCGCTTGCATTCCTCCTCTTGTGTCTAGGCAGATGAATGAGCAGCTTATGTGTCCTATTTTGTTGGAAGAACTTGAGTGGATTATTTTTCACATGGGGAAAAGAAAAGCTCTAGGACCAGATGGGTTTTCAGTTGAATTCTTTCAAGAGTTCTGGGATATCATCCAATTGGACTTACTTGAAGTAGTCCAAGAGTCCCAGGGGAACAAACAAATGCTTCGGGCCTTGAATGCGACCTTCATTGCACTAATCCCTAAGTGTGATGGAGTCGACAGGAAGGCTAGTTCTGCCATATATCTCTCTACAATGTGATATTCAAGATCATTTCTAAGTTGATAGAAAAGAGGCTGAAGAAGTGTTGGGGGGCTGTTATCTCAGAGGAACAGAGCGGGTTTATGGAAGGGCATCAAATTTTGGATGGTGTGGTCATTGCTACAGAGACCATTCACTCTATGGCATCCTGCAAGAAAAAATCTATGTTTATCAAGTTGGATATGGCTAAGGCTCACAATAGAGTTCGCTGGTCCTTCCTTCTGAAGATCCTCAGGTCTTTTGGCTATTGAGGAATGGAGCCAATGGGTTATGAGTTGTGTCACATCCACCTCTTTCTCAGTGCTTATTAATGGTGATCACACTGAGCTATTTGGTGCGTCTAGGAGCCTTCACCAAGGGGACCCCCTCTCCCCTTACTTATTCATTCTCC
The DNA here is from genome assembly GCF_030272615.1 of Cryptomeria japonica. Taxonomy (NCBI): domain Eukaryota; kingdom Viridiplantae; phylum Streptophyta; class Pinopsida; order Cupressales; family Cupressaceae; genus Cryptomeria; species Cryptomeria japonica. The sequence continues at coordinate 858,724,087 of NC_081407.1, forward strand.
TAGCTGAGGTTCTAGGGAGGGTGATCAGGCATAATGTGGGTCTAGGTAGTATTCAGGGTTGGAGTTAGGGTAATGATTTGCAAACTCAGTCTCATTTGCAGTTTGTTGATGACACAACCTTGATGGGTCTTGCTCGGATCAGAGAAGCTACTAATCTGCGGAAGGTTTTGGATGTCTATCTGGCGGCCTCAGGTCAGTTGATCAATGAAGATAAGTCTTCTATTCTTTTCTTCAACACTCCTGGAGCTATTCAAAGGAGGATTACTCTTATCTTGAGGTTCCAAGTGGGTACTCTGCCCATGACTTATCTGGGTATTCCTATCTCTCCTAGTAATCCTCCTCGGGAGTCATGGCAGGGTATCTTAGATAAATTTTGCTCAAAGGTGGAACATTGGACGCACAAATGGTTATCTTTCACTGGGAGGGTACAGCTGATTCAGTCGGTGGTTCAGGCTCTTCTGATTTATCATTGTATGCTTCAAGTGGCTCCTATGTGGTTCTTGAAGGGATTGGACTCTTTGGCAAGGAAATTCTTATGGGCAGGCAATCTATCCTTCTCCAAATGGAGTTTGGTTAATTGGGACCTGGTGTGTAGCTTGAAATAGTTGGGGGGGCTTGGTTTACGATAGGCTATTTTATTTAGGGAGGCTCTGGTGGCTAAATTGTATTGGAGGTGGTGCGTCGAGCAGGATCGTGGGTGGGCTAAGCTATTGGCTTACAAATATATGCAGAGGATCCCAGTTCAAGAGGTTCCAAGATATCCGCTTGAGGGAAAAGGATTAACGATTTGGTATACTCTCAAGAAGAGGGCATCTCTCATTAAGGAGGGACTCTTTTGGATTTGCAGGAGGGGGGAGGAGGTCCTTTTATGGAATGACTCTTGGGATGGGTACCCCCCCCATCCTTGTTCATTTTCCCAATCTTGGGAACCTTAGCCAAAGATTTTTGGAGGCAGGGTGGTCAAGGGTGAGTGACTTCAAGGCAGTTTACTGATGTGGGCAGTTGGAGATGGAGAGGTGGAAGGCTCCTAGTGAGTGGCCGGTTGTTGGGATGGAGGAAGAGTGTGCTAAGCTGCAAGGCATTCTGGTGAGTAGACACTGTAGTGCTCTCAAGGGTAGGGATGGACTTTCCTAGTCTCTGAATCCTAAGGGCATCTTTACTGTTGCTAGTGGTTACCGAGTACTTTTGAACCGAAGTTTGGAGGGTAGAGAGGTGCACTGGTGGAAACAGGCTTGGAACAGTTTCTCTTGGCCAAAGTGAAATTGCTTCGCTTAGACTCTGGCTTTGAATAGATGCCTAACTTGGGATAATATTCGCAAGAGGACATTCTTGGGGCCTTCTATTTGTGCTTTGTGTGGTAACAGGGAAGAAGACTCCTCACATTTGTTCTTCAGATGTCCCTTCTCTATGCTTATTTGGCACTACTAGTGGGGGGTGTGGAAGTGTCCGTGTGTCCATGCTAATTCTCTGGTGGAATTTTGGAGCAGTTTGGGCAGACCTCCTATCATGTCCTCCTTCCTTCAGATGGTCTGGTACATTGGGCCCATCTTCATACGCTGATAGATTTGTCTTGAGAGGAATAGAAGGATCTTTTGTGAGGCCAGACTGTTAGTGCAGCAAGTATGCAATAGAACCATGGTTATGATTCAGGAGACGGTGGAAGCTAAGTGTGAGGTTAATCTTCCTTTGAATAGAGATGAGGTGGACATTGTGAGCAGGTTGGGCTGGCATGAGCTGTCTCCTGCCTCCGCTTGTGTCAGAAGAGGTAGATGTGCTAGGAAGAAGGTCCAAAGGGTTGGAAAGTGGAGCCGCCCTTAGGATGATATTATTAAGATTAACACCGATGGCTCCTCCAAGGGTAACCCAGGCCTAGCAGGGGTGGGTGGGATAGGTCGAAACTGTATGGGAGAGGTGGTCTTCCTCTTTTCGGTGCATAAAGGGAGGCAATCCAATAATTATATGGAGGGTCTTGCTATTCTCTATGCCCTAGAGCAGGCCCGGGAGTTGGGTTGTAGGAAGGTTATCTGTGATTTGGATTCACAAATTATTGTTAATTTGTTGACTGAGAAGAAGATGAGTGGGACTCATTAGCAGCTGGCAAGGATTATGCATCATATCCTTCAGATTAGTTCTTTAATGGAGCAGGTGTCTTTCATCCACATTCCTCATGAATGGAATAGAGCGACAGATTGTTTGGCTAAGTGGGCCTCAGAACATGATAGTGATTGGAAGCTTGAAGGATGGGAGCATCTCTCCCCGAATTATGATCAAGTCTTGCGAAAGATTCTTGCTGAGGACATGGCGAGTTATGATGTTGACTGAGCTTGGTCTGGGCCTAGGGCTCTTTTTTGGGGGGCCTTGGCGCTCTGGTCCTCATAATTTTTATGTCTGATCTTCAATAAAGTTTTTACCCCTTTTATTCAAAAATATATATATATATATATATTATATAATATATATAATATATTATTATATTATATAATACGTATTGTATTATATTATAAAATATAATTATATATTATATAATATATAATATAATATAATATTGTATTATATAATACATATTATATAATATATAATATTATATTATATTATATATTATATAATATAATATATATAATATAATATATTATTATATTATAATATAATATAATATAATAATATATTATATAATACGTATTATATAATATATTATTGTATTATAATATAATATTATATAATATATATAATATAATATATTATTATATTATATAATATATTATTATATTATATAATGTATTATTACATTATATATATATAATATAATATAATAATATATTATATATTATATAATATGTAATATATAATATATTTTTAAAATTAAAATTACAAATAAAAATCGAATATCCTTATCGGATATCTGATTTGCATAGGTAATTACCTAGCTAAGGTGTACTAACACCCAAGCCAAGCAAAAAGTCAACACAGATTTTCGCATTTTTAGGCGAGTGAAGAAGTCTATTTTTTTCACATCGCCACTTTTTGGCCCCCCTTGATCCTGCACTAACCCGTATCATATCCCTATCTCATCTCAAATATCACTTACACATACACATACCAAATGAACTACAAGATATCATACATATATGAGTCTTTACAATACATCATGTCGGCCATACAAATATAACTTACATTACAAACAATATTATTGCCAAGTTGGCTTAGACTGTCGGTATAATCTTTTGTTGATGTAAATTGCAGTTGGTGTAAACTGGATGCCGATGTCGGTAGGTGAAGTTTGTTGCTGGTATAACCTGTGAACCATGTTGCCAGTTAGGTGCCATTGTGTTGCCATCAATGACAACATCTACCATTTTCATCTGAGTGTATAATGCCAACAATCTATGATAATAGTGGAACTACAAAGATTGAAAGAATATAGAGAATAAGTGAGGGATCAACTATAGAGACACCAATTTTTTTTTTAAATGTGGTTTAATAAATAATAAAATAGAATATACTATGAGGTTGGTGACCTTGTATTCAAATCAAATGAATAAAAAAACAAACAAGGCTAACTGATGTACGATCATCCCCGGTCAATGAGAAATCTTGCATCAACCAAAACTATTTTCTTTCAATTTTGTTCTTATTTAGTTCATTATGCAGTTTTTTGTGTTCTTACCGGTTGGTACCAGTAGTTTCTTTCTTTTCGTGGTAGATCTTATTTTTGGTTTCCAAGCTATTTCATGTGCTTAATTCCATATTTTCAGTTCATTTGGGTTCTTTTTCGGTCAGTTATTGCTTCTGATTGACTGTTTCTAGGTTCTGGGACAGTTCTTGTGATTACCAATTGGTTTCCCTTCATTACCGACATGATTCTTAGTGTGTGGATCTATTTTGGGTCTTGTCCAATGTTCTTTGGCATGTGGACGACCTTCCTGTTGAACCACACCTCTTGGTTGTTATTTTCCATAAATATTTTTTAAATTCTTAGAGTCGATCTAGTTACACGTTTCATTTTCTTGCATTGGTAAATGTAATCTGATGAGGCTGACCCAGATATGTTTCGATGGGTATAAATATGTTATTATGTAATCATTTGTAAGGGAAGGAGAAGTAGAATTAAGAATAAGGATTGAGATTCGCATTTTGTGATCCAGTTGATTCTTAGAGTCCCGGTTGGATTGTATCTGGCTTGAAGCTTGCATGTAACTAGTTAACTACTAGATGTTCTATGATGATCGTATGATGACAACCAGTTGGTTTCCGGAAGTTCTAAGGAAATAATATGATCTATTTTTGCAAATTTTCTATGTTTTCTTCTTGCTTTCATTGTGTTACTCTTACTACATAAGTTGGTTGATTCTCTTTGAGGGTTTTATTGGTTATGGCTGTATCAAGTGGTATCAGAGTTTATTATGAACTAGTTGGTGGAAGAATTGTTTGCGAACAATGAGGCATTCCTTTGAATGGACAGATAACCTATTGGAGGTAGGCTAAACATGTATTCAATAGATCTTCGAGGGGAGGCAATTGAAACTAGTAGTCAGATCGCCGAGTTGGGGCAATTCACCAGAGTGGAAGAGGAGATGTCGCCTAGAAGAACAAACTTCCAGAGGGTAGGACAAATGATGGAGGACATCAAGAATGAAGTGAGGAATGAAATCCAAAATTCTTTGGCTTGTTTGTGGAGAAACCCTAAATCTACGAATGAGTATGAAGAAGTCAGTGAAGAGCTTGAAGAGGCTAAAGGACAGAAAGATGAAAGAGAGGAAAGATTCCTAAGAGTAGTGGTGCGAGCGAGTAAAGTTCATAAAAAATTGAGGTTTCCAACTTATCTAGAATGTTGAACCTGGAGGATCTTATTGATTGGATCAGAGAGTTGGAGAATTATTTTGAGTTTGAGGATGTCAAGGACCCACAAAGATTCTGGTTAGCACTGACTAAGTTGAAAAGGCATGCTGCCTTATGGTGGAAAGAAATGCAGAAAGACATAGTAGATAATGGTGAATTGAAGATCACCCAGTGGAGACATATGGTTGTAAGATTGAAGGCCAAGTTCATACTAGGAGACTATGAGTTGGAATTGTTCAAGAAGTTGCAAAAATTGAAACAGAGAAACATGACTCTGAAAGAGTACACTGAGGAATTATATAAGGTGATGATTAGATCTAGACATAGAGAGATGGATAGAGAAAAGGTGGTGAGGTACATAAATGGACTTGCATTTAACATTTAGGATGAGATGAGTATGTTGAGGGTTTCCATAGTTGAAGAAGCTTAGTATGCTTTGAAAGTTGAGGAGAAGATGAGAAGAAGACAACCAAATAACCCTCAAGGGAAGGAGAGATTCAAAGGACATATGAGTAACAATATGAAGAAACTGGTTGAGGAAGATAAATCAAAACCTAAGTGGGGTAAAGAACTAGAACAAAAAACATAGATGAAAGGCATTGACAGTACTGATAGAGAATTTCCTAGCAAATGTTTCAAGTGTGGAGAAACTAGACATATTTTATGAATGTAAGCAAGGAATGGCAAGAAGTTGTGTGACAAATGAGGAATTGGAAGGTGAAGGTACAAATCTGACTATGCACCAGAGCAAGGAGAATCCCTTTTGTTCAGAAGAAAGGATACCAGATCTACTCAGAGGAAGAGTCTTTTCTAGATTGTGTGCAAATCAGGTGGTAAGTGTTGTAAGGTTATTGTGGATATTGGGAGTACTGACAATTTGGTATCTGAGGAGATGGTTGCGAAGCTTGGATTGAAGAGGCTTGAGCATGCTTATCCTTATGAGGTAAGTTGGTTACAAGATGATCAAAAGATAGAGATAAAGGAACAGTGTTTGGTGAATTTCAATATTGGGCCTTTTAGGGATGAGGTTTTGTGCGATGTTGTATGTATGAGTGCTTGTCATGTCTTGTTGGGAAGACCTTGGTAGTTTGATAGAGGATCTATTTATGACTATAGAAGAAACCTAATCACTATTGAGAAAGATGGGCAGAAGTTCACATTGACTTCTTTGAAGGAGAAAGCGAAGGAGGTGAAGAATTTGAACCTTGAGAAGAGTTGTAGTACTGAGAAACCGGTTGCAGAGGTTATACCAGAGGGTGACATGAGTTTGCAGAAGGATATGACACATGAGCTTGATGGATAGATGGAACCGGGTGACATAGAGCTTATGGTGACAAACGAGATGAAGTCTTGAGGCATAAGCAAATCTAAGTTGCAGAAGACAAAAAGCAGTAAACAAAGGCAATGTGCAAATTTGAAGCAAAGGAAGAGAAACAAAGAGAGTCAGGGGTTAGAGAAGTTGGTTGAGGCACCATAGGAGCTAAAGAAGAGGTTGGCAGATAAAGAAGATATTTGGATCAGAAATGAGCATGGGGTCTTTATTCCAAATCCTTTTAGATGTTCATGAGTTTCCTCTCATGGAACATATTCTTTCTACCTGGGGTGTCTAATGAAGGAGCATCCCCGGTTGATGACCAATCTTGCATCAACCAAAGCTATTTCCTTTCAATTTTGTTCTTGTTTAGTTCATTGTGCAGTTTTTTGTGTTCTTATTAGTTGGTGCTGGTAGTTTCTTTCTTTTCATGGTAGATATTATTTTCAGTTTCCACGCTAGTTCATGTGCTTAATTCCATATTTTTTAGTTTATTTGGGTTCTTTTTTGGTTATTTATCGCTTCCAGTTGACTGTTTATGAGTTTTGGGACAATTTTTGTGCTTACCGGTTGGTTTTCCTTCATTACCACCATGATTCTTGGCATGCGGATCTATTTTGGGTGTTGTCCGATGTTCTTTGGTGTGTATCTGACCTTCCTGCTGAACTGCACCTCTTGGTTGTTATTTTTCAGAAAGATTTCTTTAATTCTTAGGGCCAACCTAGTTATACATTTCATTTTCTTGCATTGGTAAATGTAATCTTACGAGTCTAACCCGGATATGTTCCGGTGGGTATAAATATATTATTATGTAATCATTTGTAGGGGCAGAAGAAGTAGAATTAAGAATAAGGATTGAGATTTGCATTTTGTGATCCGGTTGATTCTTAGAGTCATGGTTGGATTGTATCTAGCTTGAAGCCTACATGTAACCAGTTAACTACCAGATGTTCTATGATGATTGTATGATGATGACTGTTTGGTTTCCGGAAGTTCTAAGGCAATAATATGATCTGTTTTTGTAATCTTTCTATGTTTTCTTGTTAATTTTGTTGTGTTACTCTTGTTGCATTATCCGGTTGATTTTCTTTGAGGGTTTTACCGATTATGGATGCATCACTAACCCAATGAATTATTAAAAGTGAACCAAATATTATTTCTTCCAAGTAGGAGAATTCAATATAATTATTAATGCCTGATGACTACACCTTACCAATTCAATTGAATGTGGTTTTTCTCAAATATCATTTGTATCTCCTATAATCTATGTCATATGTACACCTATATTTTTTTTGTTAGGATTCTGAAAGATACTGAGAGGGGGGGTGAATCAGTATCTAACTGGTTAGTGAATTTTCTAAACTTATTAAATGAATTGCATTCCAAAATAGTGTACCGGTAAACCAAAATTAATACAGTAAATAAGAACAATAAACACAACATAGAAAGCACACCATAACACAATATTTTTAACGAGGAAACCCAGTGTGGGATTTGTGACCCACAATATTCACTCACTGGCCAATAAGTGAATATTACTGATACAATAGGGGCCTGCACATGCAGGAAGGCCAATTGCCTAAAGCTCATTGCTTAAATACAAAAAGGGAAGTCTCACTGACTTACAAAAATGGATTATGTAAATCCAATATCATGTACTACTTCAGTTCATAATTTTCTATGCCAGGTTCAGTATCAGTTTGAGCTCTTGCAATAATCATAAACCTAACTCCAAAATCTGCCTCAATATTCGCACATAATATCCATCTATGCATATTCCTTATTACCTATATCAAATGTTCTACAAGATCTCATACTTATATATGAGCCTTATTACAATATGCCATGTCGGCTTACAAAAAAGTATTACAATAAAATGCATTATGTAATAAACAAAATCATGTCGGCTAGGGTGTCGGTAATCATCTTTCTGCCGGTGAACTATATGCCGATGTAGAATTTGCCGATGTCGGTGCCTGCTAGTGCCATAAGATTGTAAGGTTTCCATCAATGACAATACCTTCAATCACCTACAATTTCTCATTGGAGTGTACATTTTCCAATAATCTCCCCCTTTAGCATTGATGGCAACACTCATGAGAAAAATCCAAAAAGTGTTGTCCAAAACTGTTTTACCAAAACTGTCAAAATTGTGTTACCAAAATTGTCTTTCCAAAACTGTGTGCTCCCCCTGAGTCGATGATCTCTCCTGTCATACATTTTTCTCATCCTCTACTACTCCCCCTTGGGCATCAATGACAAAGGTTGACATTCAATGTCAATTGAGTGTAGTTCTTGTTTGTAACCGGTGGGTTACAATCTGATAAAGATTCGTTAAAGCAACATTCAGACTGTTGTAGAATCTTTCACTGTCCTTTAGTGCTACTTTAGTCCTTTAGATTGTACCGATGAGTGAGTACATTTTCTCTTCTAGTGTCTTAAGTCCTGGAACAAGAGCCTCAGAAATCTATTTTCTCAAAGAGATGAGGATATCTAGTTTAGGACCTAGTCTGCACTTCAGTTCCTTTTCCTTAAATTTTAACCTTTCCTTATCTTTTACAAGTTTTTTCTATTTTCTCTTCAATTCCTGTAATTTCTTGTTCTACTATCGATATTGAATCTGATGAACCTATTAAACTGTCAGCAATATCATTGATTTTCTTCTGTGCTTTGTTGATCTCATTATCTATATCTTCTATCAAAATGTTTGTTTTACATTTATCCTTGTACAATTTTTTGAAATCCAAAATTGTCTTGCCTAGTACCGGTAATAATGTATCCATATGTTCCTTATTCTTCTTAACTGTCTCCTTAAAGAATTTTTCCTTCTCTTTATTCATTTTCTCTCTGAAGGTCTCCTCATTGATTTGATCAATTGTTAGGAGGTTGTCGGGTATGTACTTAGACAATGTGTCTAATTGGCTTAAAAAATATTTATTCTCTATTTTACACTTGGGTGCTATCAATTTCAAAATTGGTAAGGTATCATCAATAGCCTTATATGCTAGTGCATTACAATCTGTTATTTTCTTGATTGAATCTTGTATATGGTGAAAATGGATAACAATAATAACAATATTGAAAGGCTAAATGAATTGAACCACAAAACCCTAGCCTAACAATCAACAAAGATCCACCATAACATATGAAGATTACCTAAGACAATGCAAATCAAATGAAATCACAAAGATTATACCATCACATGTCCAATAGGGTTTTGATCTCCATTCTTCCTATCTCCATTGATCTTGCTTGATATATTTGCTCTCAAATTTTATGTGCACAAGAGCTCAACAAAGAACGGAATGTGGTTGCAAGTAGGATCGTAGTGTAGTCAAGTCCTCCAAATTGTCGATTAAGGTTTGATAATGAAGAAGGCATCTCCTTAAATAGAAGACACAATATGAAATGAAGGGATAAGATTGAGAGGTGTAAAAGGAGGTCAGCTAAGATTAGAGGGTAGGTAGAAGAAATAATAAAATAATGAAAGGGGTAGGTAGTGTAGGAATTAAGAGATGAGTGACATGTGTCATGTGTAGAAAAGGATAATGAATTAATTAAATAAATAAAGATTTATTTAATTAATAGAAGAAGTAGGATAATTAAATAAATAAGATATTTATTTAATTTTAGGAAAAAGGATAATTTAAATAAATAAATGTATTTATTTAAATGAGAAATAAGGCTAGAAGAGGATAAATGAATTAATTAAATAAATAAAGATTTATTTAATTAATAGAAGAATTAGGCTTAGATAATTAAATAAATAAAATATTTATTTAATTAGCTTGGACAATTTTGGGTGTCTACATTTTGCCCCTCTTTGAGACAATGCGGCTTGTCGCGTTGTTTCAAAGAAGATAAGATGAACTGATACAGAGTTGCCCCAAGATGGGAATGATATGCCCCCTTGAGAGATTGGATGAAAATGTCTGAAAAGATTGCAGACAATCTCTCGATAAGAAAGACAGGATAGAATGGACTGACTGGATAAAGTGACAGAGTCACAGGATAATGAAGACTGACTCGAGAAACGAGGGCTAGGGCAGTCTATAAGATAGACCACGGGGGAAAATACATCCTCATTTTTATCTACACCTTCACGAGATCAAAGTGTAGAGCGAGAAAAGAGCAGGAGCAATCAGCAGCGATAGCTTTCGTGCATAGATTCGACCGTGTTCGCCGATTTCAGAGGCCAGCAGAGGCAGGAGAGCCAGTAAGTACCACCAAACCTCCTTGTACTTTGTTGCATTTAATTTTGTCATTAATGCATGTCGAATAGGGCAATAAATGCGCTTAGAAGTAGAGTTGAAAAATGTCAAAAACCATCTAACCGCGTCTACGTTGGTGCCAGGCACGTCTGTGTCCGCCAGGCGCGTCTGTGTCTGGAACCGCATTTGCGTCGGATGCGGGCGCGTTTATGTCATTCAGGGGCGTCTACGTCGCCAAGTCGCGTTTATGCATGGTATAATCACGTCTGTGTTGTACGGACGCGTCTGTGCAGTCTGTAGGCGTGTTTATGTTAGTCAAGCGCGTTTGCATTGAAAAATGCAAGTTTTGGTCTTCTAGGTCAAATCGGCAGTTCTGTGATGAACATACGCTGTCGATTGGATAAGCTGCTGAGAGGATACACTCAAGCAGGTCCTCTAGGAAGACTAGGATAGATCAAGGCACTTTGTGATGAACAGTGAGTACCAAGATAGAGTACTTTGTGATTAACAGGGAGTACTAAAATATGAGCAGCACTTTGTGATGAACAGGGAGTGCAAATGTGAGTAACACTTTGTGATGAACAGGGAGTGTCACACACGTAGTACTTTGTGATGAACAGTGAGTACCACTAGGATAAATAGCAACACTTTGTGATGAACAGTGAGCGTCACTAGGGTAGAAGCAACACTTTGTGATGAACAGTGAGTGTCACTATGACTGACATGAGTGATTTGCTTGACTGCAGGAGTACTTGCCGATGCTAGAGTCACGGGAGAGATTCCCGTCGACGCAGAGGTTGCGACCTGAGTTGTCGGTTGGAGACAGAGCTGCCATCGAGGAGATGGGTTTGAGACATGTATTGTATGTGCCTGAGTTTCGAGCAAACATGGGTTTGCTGACTGCGCTTGCTGAGAGATGGCACTCGGAGACGTGCACATTCCATTTACCGATGGGTGAGATGATAGTCACCCTTGAGGATGTATATAAGATTCTGCGGGTGTCAATCGATGGAGATTTGATCCCCTACGATCGAGATGGAGACCGGGAGGCATTGAGACGGGCTCAGGTGGTGAGGGGTCGCGGTGGATTACCCTTACAGGTACCAGCAGCACAGGGTCCCAGGCAGGTACAAAGACAGGGACAGGTACAGGGACAGGTGCCAGTACAGGCACAGGAGCAGGGATGGAGATAGGTACAGGCACAGAGGCATGTACAGAGACAGGTACCCGTACAGGAACTAGTATAGGTATAGGTACAGGGGCAGGCACCCGTAGAGGGGGAGCCACAGGCAGAGGCAGAGGGGGCTGACCCAGAGGAGGATGAGCTGATTGAGCTCAGGGAGATCTGCCAGGGCCAGGTAGATGAGATACAGGATTTGGAGAGGGAGAGAGATCGGCTCAGGATGAGGCTTAGAGATACTGAGCGAGAGAGAGATCAGGCTATCCAGTGCTATACAGAGGCTGAGATAGTGCTGAGGGCAGAGAGACAGGCAGCGGAGGACACAGGGGCAGAATATGCATATGTCCTGCAGGCCAGAGAGGAGATAGGGTACTGGAGGGACCTCTACTATGGTGCAGTGCCAGCAGATCAGCGGGCGAGGAGCTTCCATAGACCATCGCGTACAACGAAAGCTACGGGAGGGAGTCGGAGGAGGCAGACATCTAGTGGTGGGGTCATGGGTCCTCCACCACCACCAGATAGAGGGGACAGGCAGGATGATCCTGGGGCGGGTCCTTCAGGGGCTCAAATTCCACTGAGGCCAGGTGGCTCCGAGGGAGGGAGTTCATCATAGCCATAGAGGGCTCCCATTGTATTAGTGTTGTACCATTTTTTTGTATGATGATGTAGACACCTTCGGGTGATTGTAGCCATATGTATTTTTGACATCATTGTATCATGACACTTATGATTATATATATGAGATGATTCATTTTTGCAGCAGCTATATGCATGTGTACCTATGTGATGAGATGTTCTTATAATGTATGTTTTATGCTATGGATGCAAATATGTATGTAATGCAATATTTTTGTTCTTTTATGTTTTATATGCGTATGCATGATGCAAATGTGAATTTATATAATGTAGATGAATATGATAATGCAAATGTAAATTGTGCTAACAGGTGTTGTGTGCAGGATGTGATGCAATTGTGATATCTATATGTATGTATGAAATGCTTATATGTGGTAATGCAGGTGAAACTACATGAAATGCAAATGTTTTTGGTGTGTCATTATACTCAGTCATGTGATAGCAGGCTACACGGACTCAAGAAGGATGATGGAAGTCAATCAAGAAAGGGGGATGGAAGACAGAAGATATGAAAGTGAAAGAGCTTCTTGTGCGTTATCATCATTGAGCTTTATTATGGCAAGTAGGTTATAACAATCGAGACATATGTTCGACCCAGAAAGTCATTGTACCTGTTTGCATGGAGATAAGACAGTCACAAACAAGGAATGCCCCAGTTCACACTAGACTCACAGTGTCCTCATATCCTTGGACAAGTCATAGCATTACTAAAAGACAATCCACAGACAACAAATACAAATAGGTGACGATACCCCATCCTTGCCTTTCTAGTCAAAGACATCCTGGAGATAGAATCTCTAGTGAGAGACATCCCAGAAAAGCTAAAAGACATGTCACCAGAAAGATAAAATCAAAAGAAAACCAAGACTCGACACCAACACCCACTGTAGTCCTCAAGTTTAGTGTCTCTTGTCATTTGTATAAGTCGAATTTGATTGTGGTCACAATGTTTACTTTCACAGAAAGGATAGATAGCACTGAACCATAATGTTGTCTGAGTTTGTTGAAAGATTTGATTTGTTGAAGCCCATTGTTGCTGTTGTGTCTCATCCGAAATTGACTAAATCCATGAAACTGATACTTTATTGCAGAGAAGATGAAACTATATTGCGGATCTGTGAGGCAAATGTTGATTTATTGCGGATTGTGTGCGGACAGACTGAAGGAAGCTGGAAGAAACTGTACTCCTCGAAACATGCGATGTTCTCAGTTCCACACCTATTACTAGACATAGGATTTACCTTAGCCACAGATAGGATCTGGTTTATTATGGATGGAAAGGGATGAAAAGGGAGATTTATTATGAATGGCTAACCAATCTTGGGTAGATCAATAACAAGCCATGATGGGAATGGGTAAGTTTATTATGAATGAATAGGTTGTGAGTGTGTGCAAAGTGAAATGATGAAAGAGAATCCTGAAGGAGGGAGGAGCAATGTCTCTGCGCATGGCGCTGGTGACCCAGTTTTCACCATGGTACTTGCCCAGGGCGCCACCGAAGTGGTTTTCACCGTTGGACGAAATTATTTCTCTTTACCTTTTTTGATTTTTTCAATTTTTTTGTGTCACAAGGCGCCTGTTTGCCAGGTTTTCACCAAGTAACGATTTTTTTTGTTTTTTGATTTTTTTTGTATTTTTGAATTTTTTTGATTTTTTTGTATTTTTTGAATTAAGATACTCTGAAGAGCTATGTGTAGAGCCTGCGAAGGTGCATGCTATTGATAGGATCCTCCAAAGGTTCACCTTCTATAGTTGAGAGCTGATATGCCCCAGATCCATATGGTGCTGTAATAATGTAAGGACCAAGCCAGTTTGGTTCGAACTTTCCCTTCTTCTCTCTGTCTTGTTGATTTTTAAGATTTTCTCTGAGAACCAAGTCACCTACCTCAAATGTGTGAGGCTTGACCTTGTGATTGTAGCTGCGACTCATTCGTTATTGGTAAGCCTTGAGATGATTAAAAGCAGTTTGTCTTCATTCATCCAATAATTCCAGCTCTTGTAAGCGAGAGACCTTGTAATCTTCATCAGTGATGATGTTTTGCAAAGAGACCCGTAAAGAGGGTAACTCGACCTCAATAGGCAAGATGGCTTCAGCGCCATAGACTAGTGAATAGGGTGTAGCTCCTATAGGTGTACGGACGCTTGTGCGGTAGGCCCAAAGTGCAGGATTAAGTTGAATATGCCAATTACGACCAGCATCGTCGACTGTCTTCTTTAGGATTTTAAGGATTGTTTTGTTAGACGCCTCAGCTTGGCCATTGCCTTGGGGGTAATATGGTGTGGAGAAATGATGAGAGATATGGAAGTGGTCACAGAGTTCGTGAACATCCTGATTTTTGAAGGGATGCCCGTTATTAGTGATAATGGAAACAGGAATACCATATCGGCAAATGATATAGTTAAGGATGAAGGTAGCAATCTATTTTCCAGTGACTTGTGTGAGAGGAACAGCTTCAATCCATTTTGTAAAACACTCTGTGGCAGTGATAATGAATTTATGACCATTGGAAGAAGGAGGGTGAATCTTGCCTATGAGATCGAGTCCCCACTGACAAAAGGGCCAAGGAGATGCAAGTGGTTGTAGTTCTTGTGCTGGCGCATGTATGAGGTCTCCATGAATTTGACATTGCTTACATTTCTTGACAAACTGATATGAGTCTTTTTCCATATTGGGCCAGTAATATCCAGTCCTAATGAGTTTCTTGGCCAAGGTAGGACCATTAGCATGTGGACCACATATCCCTTCATGCACTTCCCATAATGCAATCTGAGCTTCGTCACTTTCTAAACATCTAAGAAGAGTGCCATCTAGACCTCGCCGGTATAGGATATCAGCTAAAATGACATATCGAGAGGATTGGCGAATGAAAGTGCGACGTTGGTTATTTGATAGATCAGGAGGTAAAGTATTGTCTCGTAGGTATGTGAAAATGGAACCATATAACTAGGATTCATGACCAACAACACATATCATTTCAGTAGAAGTGATCTCATATGATGGAACCAAAAGGTTATCCACCAAGAACTCATAGTGGGTCTCATTTGGAGGTAAATCGATCAATGAAGCAATTGTAGCCATGGCATCTGCGGTGCGATTATGCTCTCTTGGTATCTACTTAAACTCTATTCTTGTGAAGTATTGTTTCAGATCATCCACCATTTGTTTGTAAGGCATTAATTTTTCATCTTTTGTTTGATAATCACCAGTTGCTTGACAGATAACAAGTTGGGAGTCTCCAAAAACACGAAGTTCTTGGATCTTCCATTGAACTGCAATTTGTAATCCTGTTGTTAATGCCTCATATTACGCTATATTGTTAGTGCAAGGAAATGATAAGCGGTATGATTTTGGTATAGAATCCCCTTGAGGAGTTATAAAGAGGATGCCAGCTCCTACCCCATGCTGTGTGTATGAGCCATCGAAGTACAGTTGCCATGGTTTTGCATGTGATACTGTTAAAATGGATTCATCTGGAAATTCTGAACGTAAAGGAACATCATCTATCATGGGAGCATCTCCTAATTGATCTGCGATGGCTTGTCCTTTTATTGCTTTTCTATCCACATACTCGATGTTGAATTCACTCAGTATCATTACCCATTTGACCAGTCGCCTAGTGAGTGTTGCTTTATTGAGAAGGTATTTTAATGGATCAATTCTTGCAACCAACTTAGTCTTATGAGTGAGCATGTAATGTCATAATTTCTGTGAAGCAAAGACCACATCAAGACATGCGCGCTCAATTGGTATGTAGTTTAGCTCATATCCCACCAATGTGCGACTGATATAGTATACTGCTTTTTCCTTGCCTTCAGCGATTTGTTGCGCTAAGAGTGCCCCCAGTGCTGTTGGAGTAGCTGAAATGTATAATAACAATGGTTGATCTGGAACTGGTGGCATCAGAACTGGCAGATTTAGAAGATAATCTTTGAGCATCTAGAAAGCCTGTTGATAGTTGTCATCCCATTTGAATTTGATGTTTTTATGTAGCAGGTGCTGAAAAGGATTACACTTATCTGCCAGTTGTGCTATGAATCTTCGAATGGACTGGAGTCTGCCTTGTAAGGATCGAAGTTGATTGATATTTCTTGGTGGTTGCATTTCCAAGATAGCTTTGACTTTTGCTGGATCCGCTTCAATTCCTCTTTTAGATACAATGAATCTTAGGAGCTTCCCAGAGGTTACTCCAAAGACACATTTCTTAGGGTTTAATCTTACTTTGTATTTTTCCAACCGATCAAAGGCAATTGAAAGTATGTCCAAATGTGTATTTCTGTCTATTGATTTGACCAAGAGGTCATCAACATAATCTTCCACAGTTACATGCATGAGATCATGAAAGATAGTGGTCATTGCTCTTTGATATGTAGCACCTGCATTTTTTAGCCCAAAGGGCATGACATTCCAACAGAAAGTTCCCCATGGATAAGTAAATGATGTTTTGTGTTGATCCTTGGGTGCAATTCTTATCTGATTATAGCCAGAGAATCCATCCATTAATGATAGCATTTCATGACCTGCTGTGAGATCAACAATCAAGTCTATGTTTGGCAATGGGAAGTCATCCTTTGGACAAGCTTTATTGATGTCTCTAAAATCTGTGCAAATTCTAATGCTGCGATCTGGTTTACTGATAGGTACCAAGTTAGAGATCCATTCAGGATAATCAATTGGATGTATGAATCTGACATTGAGTAATTTCTCAAGTTCTGCTTTGACTAGTAATGCCACTTGTGGATGCATTTTTCTTAATTTCTATTTTACTGGTTTTGCCCCCGGTTTGACTGTCAGATGATGCACTACCAAATCTAGATCCAATCCAGGCATATCAGCGTATGACCAGGCGAAGTTGATTTGTCGCTCTTTGAAGAAACTTATGAATTTTGACCTTTCAGACTCTGTCAGTGATTGAGCTAGGAATATGTTGTGTGGAACCTCTTCTATACCGATGTTTGTTTTGATAGTCTCCTCTACCAACATGGATGATTTTTCCTCATATGATGCTGGGAGAATGTCTAGCCTTCCATCTTCGGGTGCCTCAGAGAGGTTTTCACCCTCAAATACGTCCTTTCTTTTTACTTTTTTGGGGTCAGATAGCGCCACAATGTGGTTTTCACCATAAGACCCTTGATTTGTTCTTATTTTCACATTTTTGCGACTAGAAGGTCTGACACCCTCACCAAAATATGCCACGCTGTTGAGTTCTATGGTGTATCCCGCTTTATGGTCTCCAGGGGGAAGATCGTTTCGTATGCCTAGATATTCAATAAAAGCTTCATCATTTTGAAATGTATCCAACTGTGCAGGTCCTTCATGATCCCAGTCAATGAGTTGGTGGTGAACAAGGGGAAGGCCGTTAATGTCTTCGAAGTTAGCGGGGCTAAGAGTGAAGATGTGGTTATATTTGGGTATGTCAAGGTAATCATTGAGGTCATCGATGGCACTCTCCTCATCAGTCTCGATCGCGAATGAATCCAAATTATCATTACTAGTAGCGCATTCCGGAATAGGTGTTCTCATCCTATGTGATTTCAACCTAGAACTTTGAGACAAAGACTGTGTGGAATCCTCATGGGTTGTTTCTTGACCAACTCTGAATTTGTTATAAAACTCCTCCTCTTCTGTGGGTTCACTTGGCTCTCTGAATGTCTCGGTGAGTTCGTAGTCACTGGAAGACTTGTCGGAACCCCATTCCCATTCGTTGGAATCTGTGGAATAGCAATTCTCTTGTTGAATTTTGGCAGCTTTGATTTGTAAGGCTTCTTCTGTCCTTTGGGTGTGGACCTTGGAAGTTAAGATTCAGGTTGCAAAGGTTCAATGATGCCTTCCTTTCGTAACCCCAGAGGGCTTTTTCCATCATACCCGAATTTTTGTAGAATTTTGATGCCTTTGCCATATTTCTCACATGGTAGATTGATGTGATCTTGTGTTTCCTCTTCATTATCTCTGAAAAGCATTTGGTATAAACCTTCCTCTTCTAGTTCACCCCATCTTTGAAAGGTAGTAGGGTCCCATTTGAGCGTCATGATGGAGATTTGCTTGTTAGGATGTGGTCTTCCATATACTTTTGGGGAACTCATGACTTGTCTTAAGTACATGGTCTGATTGAAAGTATATTCCCCCATGCCTTTGTCCTGAAACTTGCCTCTAAGCTCACCTTGTTTGGATGTCGAAGGTTTTAATGACTCAGGATCAATGTATGCCGATGAAGGGACAACCTCCCGATTACTAGGAATGATGGTCTCAGTCTTTGATTTCAGGTTATTGCAATATATGAATGGATTAGGATCGCCATTAACTGTTACTTCCACTCCATTATGAGGAAACTTAATGCATTGGTGATATGTGGATGGGATTGCCCTCATTTCATGGATCCAAGGACGTCCTAATAATATGTTATAAGTGAGATTTAAATCCAGGACTTGACAGACCACATCCTTTGTAACTGGCCCAATTCTTAGAGGTAAGGTGACCGTGCCCTTGGATGAGCGTTCTTCATCATCATATGCCTTGATGGTGATTTGATTTTTTGAATTCATAGCTTTATCAAAATATCCCAATTGTGTGATAGTGCTTAATGTGCAAATGTTTAGACCTGCTCCTCCATCTATCAGGACTCGTTTTATTCGATGTTTGTGTATGAAGGCTTCAATGTGTAAGGGTGCATTATGTGGCTGACTTACGGAGGCATCATCGGCTTCTGTGAAAGTAAGGGAGTGTGGAATGGAAAGGTATCCCACCATGGCTTGAAACTAGTCCACGTTTAGATCAGTAGGGACAGTTGTATCTCTCAAGATTTTATCAAGAATGGCTTTATGTGCAGGAGATATGCGTAATAGTTCAAGGATTGAAATGAGCGTGGGTGTCTTCCCTAACTGTTCTACAAGGTCATACTCAGGTTTGGTTGATGAAGAGGCTGTGTTTTTAGTTGGAGCACCTTGCAAAGTGATCTTACCTCAACGAGTTGTAACATGACATTCAGAGGTAGGTTCGGAAGAAGATCCAACACCTCTTAGGACAATCCTGGGTCTCTGAGTAGAATTCTCAGATGTTTTGTCCTTGATGATAATAGTAGAGACGTTATTATCCATCGAGATGTTATTGATAGTTGAATCATAGTTGTAAGGTGCTCTAGTATAGTTGGTTTGGTCATCTGTGGCTTTAGCTTTTCCCTTGTCATATTTTGGGAATGGTTCCTTAAACATCTCATGTTCTTGATTAGACGAATGTCCCTCAATCTCAATGTCACCTCTATCAATGAGATCTTGTATGATGTTCTTTAGTCGATGACAATTTCCTGTCTTATGACCCTTGCTCTTATGAAATTCACAATACTCATCATCATTCCATCAATTTGGTTTGACCTTTGGTTCATATGGGGGAAAATCTGGAACTGTGATCACCTTATTTGCCACTAACTTCTTGAAAACTGACTCAAGTGGTTCTCCCAAAGGAGTGTACTTCCTTCATGACCTGGAAGTTGTTTGAGTATTCACTTGATTGTTTGTAGAACTTGATCCTGAAAAGATGACTTTGGGTCACACTGTGTTGGCATCAACAACACCATCATTGACTGTGTTCCTGTTTTTATTCCAAAATCTTGGCTTGTCTTTTCCTTTAAAGTCATCTTTGTTTTCCTTGAATATTTTAATGACTCCTTGTTCAATTAGGACCTTTTCCGTCACTAAGCCTTTTTCAATGACGTCCTTGAAGGTAGACAAACAAGCTTTCCTTAGATCATAGCCAATGTCTTTGTTAACATTTTGTGTGAACATCTCTACCATTTGTTTTTGTGGGATTTCACAAGAGCATCTGCTAGCTAGATTTCTCCATCTTTGTAAGAACGATGTAAAAGATTCTCCCTCTTTTTGCTTGGTGTTGCACAAAGTAGTGACTGATATGTCTGTCTCTATGTTGTAGGAGAAATGTTGGATAAATGCCTCTACTAAGTCACCCCATGACTTAATTCCAGGTGGAAGTTGGGAGAACCATTCCATAGCTTGATCACCTAAGCTTTGTGGGAATAATCTCATCAAATATGTCTCTTCTGTTGCTACCTCAATGCAAGCTATGAAAAACTATCTTATGTGTGCCTTAGGATCCCCTTTTCCTCTATACTTATCAAATTTAGGCGTCACAAAGTGTGTAGGAAAAGGAGGCATTGGAATGCTCTTGTCAAATGGATAAGGACATATGTCTCTCATTGTATATGTTGGCTTCAGTGTATTTATGTCCTCCATTTTCTTTTGTAAGTCCCTGATTTGTTGCTCCAAATTGCTCTTAGGTGGAGATCGACTTCTTGGACCATACCCCATGCTTGAGGCACCAATTGGAGGAGGAGCATGTTGCATATATGGATGATATTGATCATACACATGTTCATATGGAGGAGGTCTATAGTGATGCTGCTTATATGGACCACTTGGTATAGATTCATGTTGAGGAACACCATATCTATTTTGTGCATGTATACCATACTCTACAGGCATGTCATGTTCTATTGTATTGCCCCCAAATTTGACATGAGGTCTCCTTGTGTCCAAATTTTGAGCATGCCTTAGAATATCCCATTGCTTTGGTGGTTGATCCTTAGCATTGATATGTGATTGAGCATATTTTTCTCCATAAGACTTTCATAATGGTCTGCGAAGGTGAGTATCATATGTTTGACCATGTGTATGTGGGACCTCTGGTTTTTGAAGCAAAGCTGATGGTGATTCAGGTACCATGTGTGGTCCTCTATTTCCTCCACTATTAGGTCTCCTTTGATCCATGTTGGAGTGAGGTTGTTGCAAAGGTCTATGTTCCATTATTTGAGACATGTCAAAATCATGAGGTATCTTGGCTCCACTTTGTGCCATCATGTGTAAGAAGTATTGTCTATCTCTCCTCATTATTTCCTCAACCAATCGATTGAAATGGGGATTCATAATGGATTCTTCCACATCTGCTGAATGTACTGAAAAGTTGTCCACATTGTCATTTTTTGTAGCATTGTTGTTTATAGTGTCCATGTTCTCAACATTTGGATTGTTTCTATAGACATCCATGTCAGGTAATGTAGTATGATCAGAATTGAAAAAGATCTCATTGTCATACTCATAAGAACTCATGTTTGTGGACTCTTGAGTCTCTTTAGTTTCTCTCCTAGATTTTTGAAGACGGGTTTCAACCATGAACTAGGTATTGACCAAGATGTGTAAGACTAGATGAAAATGGAAAAAGTATGGAAGACCAAGAGTTGGATGAAATGTAAATGAATATGAAGTGCACTTGCAATGTCCAAAGTGTAAGACCAAGTATGTATGTGGTAGAGTAGGTGTGACTTCCAAAGAGAGGAAAGTTTCTCTTGATGAGGTAAGCTGACCTTGACCCTAAGTAAGACCAAATGAGACCCAAAGGTAAGAAACCTTGATGAGGGACCACTTAGCAAAGTGTTGTTGTATGTAGTGTGTTGACAAAGTATGATGAGGACAAGCAAGTGACCTTTTGACCCAAGTTTAGAAAAATATGAATGTAAAATGAGATGTGAAGCAATGATGGACTATGTGAGACCCAAAGACAGGTTGAATGCTAGATGAAACCTGAAGAAACAACCTAGGAAGCTCAAGTATTCCAAAACTGATTTCTTTTGTTTGCTGGACTGTGAAATTTTCTTGCAATTTTGAACACAGACGCGCCTGTATACTGCATAGATGCGGTTATCCGATGCAGACGTGTTTCTATTCAACACAGACGCTTTTATAAACACATACGCTATTTTGCCCTTCACAGATGCATTTATATGACTCAGATGCGGTTAAAACAGACACAGACGCGTTTCTGTAAAATTTGTGCAATTTTTTCCAATCTGTGAAGTTGTTTTGTTGTGACCAAATCTAATTGTTTGACTATTTTTCGTGACAAGAGGACACAATGTTGATGAGGACTCAATGTTTGCAAGTGTTTAGACTCCAAAATGACTCCAAGAAAAGTGTGTTGTTTGATGTAAAAATGTTTTGCATACACTTGAAGACACAAAAGACACAATGTTTTTGCTGTTTGGTCTTGAATGTTTTGAATGTTTAAAATAAGTCAAGCACAATTCTTATGGCTGGCCAAGACAATAGTTGTTGATCCCACATAGGGTTTTACCCCCGAGGCTACGCTATTCAGAGCGGATACCTAGATGCTTGACCTCACTGGCTCCACCCTTGGCACTCACTTCTCGGGTCAGCCAAGCATCAGTCCCCATGAAAACTCCCCATGGCGAACTTTGTATCTCTACTAAGAACCGTATGTGTGTGGGCCGCTACCAGAGGTCCGACCTCCTGCCCCAACAACTAGAAGGATTTGGGCTTCTAAAACAAAAAGGTGCTAGTAAGGGCATCCGCTCGTGTGGCCATACATGCGGCACTTTCAGCTCTGTAAATACAGAAGGCTCCCAGCCGGTAGGGGTTACGCCCTACAAATGATCAAATAAATTTGATCAAACGGGTTTATGGGGAGACATAGTGTCGGTATGAACTAATCAGCACATGTTATTCATAGTTTTCACCATGAATACATTTATTTATAGTGGTTCAGAAGAAGATGGCTTTTCTTTTGCTACCACTTGGGTCGTTCTCTTCTCACTAGTAGTCCTAATGACCACATGGGAAGACAGGCCCTCTAAAGAATTAAACAAAAAGAGCCTATTGCTAAAGACACAAAAGACAATGATTCAATTTTAGTGCACCAATGGAAGTGTTTTGCTAGTCTATGAAAACAAGGCACACAATAAAAATCAAAAAAACCTTGCCAAGGACCTGCACCAAAGATTTGTTAGTAGTTTGGATTGTTTCAAATGATCACCCCTTCCTGCAAGCACACAAGTTAGGTAAATTTTAAAACCCAAAAGACTTTGTGAAAATAGGGGCCTTCAACCAAATGATTTAGCTTCCAAGGCAAGCTGCACCAATTGTGTTAGCTAGATCTGAAACCCGAAATGCAAAATCCGAAAATCGAATCAATAAAATTTCCAAAATTTTGAAACAGGCAATACATAGATGCGATTACCGCCTACGCAGACGCGACTCTGCAATAGAAACGCGGTTCTGTGAGACACAAACGCGATTAAAAACCACAGACACGCTTTCTGTACGCAGACGCGGGTGAAAATGACACAGACGCGTTTCAGTAACACAGACACGCCTCCCTGGAACCTGCAAAATGAAATATGACCAAAACACAGACGTGGATCCAGCTGTCGCAGACGCGCCTGAAAATCAAAAACACGATCCAAAAGTGCGCATACGCGAAAATACCAAAAATGCTACCGAAAATGTCCGATCATCAACTTCAAAAACACAAGATCTGCAACAAAATGTTAAATGCAAAAGGGACAAGAGTCCCACCGGGCGTGCCAAAATGTATATGGTGAAAATGGATAACAATAATAACAATATTGAAAGGCTAAATGAATTCAACCACAAAACCCTAGCCTAACAATCAACAAAGATCCACCATAACATATGAAGATTACCTAAGACAATGCAAATCAAATGAAATCACAAAGATTATACCATCACATGTCCAATAGGGTTTTGATCTCCATTCTTCCTATCTCCATTGATCTTGCTTGATATATTTGCTCTCAAATTTTATGTGCACAAGAGCTCAACAAAGAACGGAATGTGGTTGCAAGTAGGATCGTAGTGTAGTCAAGTCCTCCAAATTGTCGATTAGGGTTTGATAATGAAGAAGGCATCTCCTTAAATAGAAGACACAATATGAAATGGAGGGATAAGATTGAGAGGTGTAAAAGGAGGTCGGCTAAGATTAGAGGGTAGGTAGAAGAAATAATAAAATAATGAAAGGGGTAGGTAGTGTAGGAATTAAGAGATGAGTGACATGTGTCATGTGTAGAAAAGGATAATGAATTAATTAAATAAATAAAGATTTATTTAATTAATAGAAGAAGTAGGATAATTAAATAAATAAGATATTTATTTAATTTTAGGAAAACGGATAATTTAAATAAATAAATGTATTTATTTAAATGAGAAATAAGGCTAGAAGAGGATAAATGAATTAATTAAATAAATAAAGATTTATTTAATTAATAGAAGAATTAGGCTTAGATAATTAAATAAATAAAATATTTATTTAATTAGCTTGGACAATTTTGGGTGTCTACAAATCTAATAATACCTCTGTCACATTGGTTGGTCTAAATTTAGTCATGGAGGTTCTGGATGACTGTCCAACTACCTTCACAATTTGTAATCTGTCGGTCGTAGTAATAGCTTTCCATACTCTTTCTCTGGAGGGTCAGTTTGTGTCTATATTTCAACTACCAAAGGTTTAGGTTTTTCAGTTGAAGTTGGTGGCACTGTCTCTATATGTACCTGTGAATGAACATCTTTCTCTACCTGTTTCTCAGTATGTGTCTTTGTCTGTTTCTCTGTTGTCTCTACTGATGGTTTCTCTGATGGTGTCTTTGATGATTTTACAGTGGTATCCACTGCCAGTTTTTCTATTTGCACCTCAGTATTGTCCACTGTCGGTCACTCAGTAGGATTTTATGTAGCTGGTATCCCATCTATTGATTTTTCAATGTTGGTATCAATGTTATCAGTCACAATTCCAGTAACCAAGGGATCAACTGATTTTTTGGTTTGTTGCTCAGTCCCAATTTCAATGTTTCCAACTGTGTCCTCAATATGTGTCTCAACTGTAATATCTTCTACCGATGGATCAGTTGCCACATGTCCCTTTTCACTTGTCTCCTTATCAACCACAATGTTGACTTCCTATGTATCAATATTCATTGTGTACAACACCTCTAAGTCAGGATTTGTGTCCTCATGTGGTGTTTCCATACTCTCTGTTACCGGTTGTGTGTCAACAGTTTGTGTCAGTGGAGTATTAGAAGGAGGTGGGGGCAAGTTATCTATTATCTTTATGCTAGGAGGACCACCTACTTTGCCTTTCCCCTTATCCTTATCCTTTTGATACTCTGATAGTCTTTGGACATTTGAGCTCTTCTTGTTTTTCCTTTTCAACAAAGAATATATCCCACTTGTCTATAGTTTCTTCTATTATCTCATTAGCTCTACCTGCCATTAGTGCTACATGTTGGTGACTAGTTGAAAATACTGTCCAGTTAGCCTCACTTATTAATTCATCTATCTCTTGTGTTGAGTTCACTGGGTGAACTACAAGTAGTTTTTCTATCTTGACCATTTTATCCAATTCAACAATTGTTACCCTTCTTGCTTCTAACCTTCTATACAAGTAATTGGGTATATCATCTACATTGTCCATCAAAAATTTCTTATAGATATCAAGATGTAAAATAACACTATTTTCTATACTTTCTTTTTCATCATCTGAAAGTGTGTTATACAACTTGTTGATATTTGAGAATTTGCCATCTTCAGTTATCTCATTCAAAAGTTTGCCCAAAGGAGGGACAACTTGTTTTTCTTTTCTTTTCTTTGGTGTCAACTTCTTTGTCGGAGGCATAACTGCCTATTGTTTTTGTCTTGTTTTCTTAGGTGTAGGAGTGAGTACCAGTGAAGGTTTCCTTTTCCTTACTACCCTTTTGAACTTTGCTGGTCTTTCAATGTCAGAGGAGGTAGCAACCGGTGAAATATATGCTTCCGATTGTAGTCCTTCCAAGTCACTCCCCTTAATACCAGTTTTATTCAATACATCTTCCCTGATTTCTTTTGCCTGCCTTGTTCCTTTTCTAACTATCTGTTCAGTTTTCTTTATTCTTTTCTGAGATTGAATACTGCTTTCAATTGTTTCTGCATTTCCAAATACTTTTTCTATTGGTTCTTTAGGAGCTTCTAGGAGGGCTTTTGCATTAGTTTCAATTATGTTCTCATCTTCCTCATATCCCATTTTTGTAACCCAAATAGTCCTTGGGACTACTACCTCCATCCAAATTTCATCCTTCTTTATTACAAAGTATATCTCCTTTTGATATTTTTTAAAAATAGCTTGAGATAGCCTTATCCTTGTTTTCATTCGAGCCTTTAATGCCTGAAAATGTCCATTTATGTTCTTTTCTTTGTCATATCCCATGAAGTTTAGAATGTCCAGTAGTTGTTTTCCTACTAGTATGTCAAAACCAAAATCCTTTCTACCAATACCGAGTACTTCCTTGGTAATATACAACATTAAACACACAAGTAAGTTGCCAAATCTAAAAGTCCCTTTCTTGTCCCCTTTGATTTTCTTTAGATTGTCTATTAGTTCATCCTTCAACCATTCACATATGTCAATCTTTGCATTGTTGTTTATCAACTCATAAGCACTTTTGATACATAAGCTTGAAAAAAAGTTTAATTTGTTGGCATGAGTAGGCTTGTATCCAAGAATCATGCTAATTAACCTTACATTGATGTCCTTTACATCATTTACTCTCAGGGATCTTTTGTCAAAGGTTGCACTGGTTAGGGTCATTACAGTGTCATTTGAAACCTTTTTAGTCTTGTGAAGCCTACTACCAGTGGAAGGTAATCTTGTCACTGCCCTAACTGCCTCTTTGGTTATCTTATGAATTGAATCCAACCAAAATAATTCCTCGTGAACTCTGCTTAACACAACCCTTATAACATCCTTGGGAAAATCAGGAATACTAAGAATTTCCACAAAACCTAGGGTTTCAACTATCTTATGTTTCAGTTTGAGATTTCCATTTACATCACATATAACAGTCATGTACATGTTCTTAATTTCATCATCTCCTATTTCTTCTATATGACAATGTATGTAGATTCTAGGATCCTTAGTATATGCAACTCCTTTAGGTATTTTTGAGAGTGCTCCTAGGGTATCATCTTTCTTCACAATTTCGAGAATAATCTTAAATATGGGTCTAGGGTTTGCAATGTATTCAGGTGTAGAGGAGGAAGCCATTGATATAAATACCTTAATCTGCCTTTAGGTATGAGTGCTTGAATGATTTTCTTCACTTCTCGCTATGGATGCCTTTGCTCAAGATTTTAGCGCTCTCAGGAAATTTGAATGCTTAGTGAATGAAAAATATCCCAAAATACTTTCTTTATAATGTCATTTTCTTCAACTACCACATTTAATGTCTGTCGGTTAAGTGAAAATTAACACATCTGCCGATAAAGAAGTAATTCAACTTCTCACCATCGATCGAGGGTAAATTAGCATGTTTTCCAATTTTTTGCCATATCCCCAAAGGATTTATCTTTAGTTAGATGAATAACCTCTTGTTGGTGGAGTGATACTCTATTCTACCAGTGAAGGAATAACTTCACTAACACTCTGATATGACTTTCTAATCCATTGTTTTGAGATTTCTTGCTTTACCTCTTCAATCTTTTCTTTACCTTTCAAGTTGGGTCCTCTATTTTTTGCCGGTGTTGCCTCACTTCTACAAAATTTTGCAATATGTCCAATTTTATTACAAGCATAACAAGTCATATTGTTTTTTTGAATAGCTTTTCCATGTCCTATGTCAGTATGTGTCCTGCATTGATTAGATAGGTGTCTGAATCTTCCACAAACATAACATCTTACATTCATTCTGTAGTTTTCAAAGTTATGACCAGTTTTGTTGCATTTAGAACATTGACTAGTGGGTGCATTGGTGTTCTGATAATTTCTAGATCTACACTAATTTTCTCTATGACCATACTTGTTACAGTTAAAGCATTTTCCATTGAATTTGTAAGCATAAGGTTGTCTTACCGGTTTACTATGATCATGATTGTTTGTAGTATTGAAGCTTTCACCAACTTCAAAGCCAAGGCCATTAGTATCTCCATTAGGTTTCTAATTTTTCAACATGTCATCAAGTTCTTCTGAACTTTTCTTGAATTTCTCCTTGTGTTGATTTGCAGCAGCCAATTCATTTTCCAAGATTCCTTTCTGTCTTATGAGTTCAGTTTTGTCATTTTGTGTATGCATCAAATCTATCTTCAACATATCATTTTCATGACTGAGTCTTGTGTTTTCATTTCCATCATCATTTATTCTTCTAACCAAGTCATCTTCATTCTTCTTTCTATCTTCAATGTCTTTACAAAACCTCATAGTCATATCTTACATCTCATTCTTCATTGTACTATTTTCTTGTCTCGGTTTGTTCACAAGGTCATTAAGAGTTTATTTTTCATCATCATCACTCTACATCTTCTTAGAAAGATCTCTTCTTTTATTCCTTGCAATAGTGATATTTCCTTGAAGTCCCTGAATGATTTCCTATGCAGCCTTCAGATCATCTTCAAGTTCGATACTCTTCAACTTTTCTATATCATAGTCTGAAAGAGTTGTTTCCAATTTCTTTCTCAAGTTTTCCATCAATACTGGTGTTAGAATATTCCTCAAGATGTTAGGCTTTTGAAAATAGAGGACCAGACTCTGATACCAATTGTTAGGATTCCCAAAGATATTGAGAGCGGGGGGTGAATCAGTATCTAACTGGTTAGTGGATTTTCTGAACTTATTAAATGAATTGTATTCCAAAATAGTGTACCGGTAAACTAGAATTAATGCAATAAATAAGAACAATAAACACAACATAGAAATCACACCATAACACAATATTTTTAATGAGGAAACCCGGTGTGGGAAAAACCTCGGTGGGATTTGTGACCCACAATATTTGCTCACTAGCCAATAAGTGAATATTACTGATACAATAGGGGCCTGCACATGCAGGAAGGCCAACTGCCTAAACTTCACTGCTTAAATACAAAATGGGAAGTCTCACTGACTTACAAAAATGGATTATGTAAATTCTATATCATTAACTACTTCAATTCAGCATCTTCTATGCTAGGTTCAATACTGGTTTAAGCTCTTGCAATAATCATAAACCTAACTCCAAAATCTGCCTCAATATTTGCACATAATATCCATCTATGCATATTCCTTATTACCTATATCAAATGTTCTATAAGATCTCATACTTATATATGCGCCTTATTACAATATGCCATGTCAGTGTACAAAAAATTATTACAATAAAATGCATTATGTAATAAACAAAATCCTGTCGGCCAGGGTGCCGATAATCATCTTTCTGTCGGTGAATTGTATGCCGATGTAGAGTCTTTCGGTGTCAGTGCCTGTCGGTGCCATAGGATTGTAAGGTTGCCATCAATGACAATACCTTCAATCACCTACAATTTCTCATTGGAGTGTGCATTTGCCAATATTTTTGTATATTTTTTCTTTGTAAACATGTAAAATAGGTAAAATATGTACCATGATGTCTAAAGTCCACTAATAACCTTATATTTAGAAATGGTTTGAACCTATGTGTTTATAATTGATCTAATAGATCTTATTTTAGGCCTCACCTTGTGTCTCTACTAGGTTTTATTACATATCCCCATGTTTATTCTTCATGGTTGTGAAATTACCTAGCTCTTGTTATGTTAATGGTGATCTATAAAAAATCCCAAGTGTAAAGAATTTTCTTAGATCAAATGAATTCTCTTTTCCTATTGGATAAATAACTAAAACTCATTCATCCCAAATGTCTAGTCATTAAGAAAAATATATATGCAATAGCTTATGTATTCTCAAGAGTATACAAGATAAAAGATGTCAAATATTTTTCAATCATTAGATTAATGAAGTACTAAATCTTGGCCATTATATGAGATTAAACACAAATATATTGAAATTATTTTTGTAGAGGATTAAAAGGACAAATGAGATAGCACACCCAAAAATTATATAAATTTAAAATCATGAGTGAAACCATCAAGGACTCAACCAACAATAAAATATAGCATTTCACACATCGTTATGTTGAAGAAGAATAACAAGGATTTAATCTTGGCATAATCTAGCATAAGGCTCAAGATGAGTAGTCAAATAATATAATATCATTGCAAATCAACAAAATAGTCATAAGGCGTCAAAAAAAAAATATAGATACTAAGGAGACTACCAACCACATGTAAAACTACAAATGAAACTAAGATTTCAAATGTAGACTAGGAATTATAGAATAGAGTTGGGTAAGTGAATAGTGTTTAGCATGTAAACAAATTATTTTTAAATGACTATGCATGGTCCATGAGGAATCATTGATTATTATATAGAAAGCATAATATTTTTTTGTTTTTTTTTAAATAATGGCCATCATGAAGAGTCAACCCAAAATATTATATTACTATACATGGGAAAATAATGATTATTTTGAGCCAATTCCACCACAAGAACTCAAATGAGAAATTTGCCAAACATTGGTAGCCTGTTCAGTGTGGAGCCTGATCAGTCTCCAAGTGGGAGATTGTTGAAATGTGGCGACTGATCAGCAAACTACTGTACACTCAGCACGTATCCTCACCGGGGTCCGGGGCCGACTTGGGCCTCGGGTAGGGGTTCGGGGGCGGCAGCCCTCGAGAAAAGCGGGGGTTCGTTGGCGGCAGCCCCCGAGAAAAAAATTTGCCGTTTTTTGTTGTTGATGAAAACTGACATTGTAATAAAACCCTAAAAAAGGCCGACTTTGTTTGTTGCCCTAAAAATGCATGTTATAAGCAGCTGGGATGCTTAAGGCATTGTAAGGTTGATGTACTGTTTTTGCTGGATAATAAGAAAGATTGGATCACTGTGTATGATGGACGTAACCCATTCTGGGTGAACCACGTTAAATCTCTGTGTTATCTGTGTCCTATTTTATTTCTTTATCTTTTGTATTTAAATCTGCATATAATTGTTAGTTCATATTTTCTTCAGATCTGCTTGAAACCCTAACATAGCCACCATAGAAAAGTGGAGCATAGAATTGATCAACATTCTATGAAAACATTTGTAAAATATAAGATAAACACATCATAGAACAAATAAGTATTGCCACCAACAAAACATTTTCACTGCATGCATGGATAGGCCTATGTAAAAGTGAAATACGTTGGAATCCAATAACACTGAGAGGGGGGCTGAATCAGTGTTATATCGGAATTATCAATTTTAACCTTATTAAAACATGCATACACCAACTAGTATACGATACATACATAATTGAAAGAAGTAAAGCAACCAATAAGCCAATAACATAAATGGATACAATAACACACAAAATTATACGTGGAAAACCTTAAAGAGCAAAAACCATGGTGGGATTTGTGACCCACAATATCAATTCACTGGCCATATGAAGATATATTACAAAATATGAGGGGCTTGCACTTGCTGGAAGGCTTATAGCCTAGAGCACACTGCTCAATCACAAAAGAAGCCTCACTGACTACATACAAATATAGACTACAATCTAGAGAAATGATTGAACTGCAAAGATAGCATCTTCTATGCCTGAATATAGTTCTGGTTAAGCTCTGTCTATTCTGATCTGAAACCCTAAACCCTTTACTGAAATATCCCTTACATAAATATCCTCACATACATGAGCTCTCTGATATATTTCACATCTCCTTCATTATTTCCTTCTTAATACATATTCGCATCACATCACATTCATTAAAATGATCTAACCATCTAACCTATATACTCTATACAATTTACCATGCCTTATGTCGACTTACAAAGATAATTAAAATATAAATATACATGCCGGCTAGATAACATAAATACATGAATATCAAAAACAATTGCCGATACCAGATCCAAGAGATGTTGGCCTTCAATACCAATAACCTGATTCTAAACCATGTCATCCTGCATTCCTGATAACCAAAGAAATCCTTCCATCTTGTCAGTGTCGGTGTAGTGTCTGTCGGTACACAACTGACCCAAAATATGAAGTCAGAACAAGATACCATGTTGCCATTAATGACAACATAGTGAAACCAACCAATTGAGTGTCAATTGCCAATAATCTCCCCCTTTGGCATTGATGACAACACTCATGTGAAAAATGATCATTATTTCATCTGTCGGTTTCATCATGCCTGCTCCCCCTAAGCTGAATATAGCTAAATATTCATCAATAAAAAATACTCCATACTCCCCCTAATTTATACAACTCCCTCTTTTCTTTTTCACATCTATATCACTCCCCCTTTGACATCAATGCCATCAAAATTTCCAAAAAGTGCCAAAGATCCAAAACTGGGACAAACAATGAAAGATACTGTACAATGAATATCCCAAAAATATCTTATCAGAGCTTAATATATTTAAAAATATATGGGTATGCCTTCTCCAAAAGCTCAAGATAAGTATCCCAACCATATTTGAAAGTGTTGGAAATAGATACAAGTCCATTTAGCATATGGGCAAATAACTCTTTCTCACTTAACTCTGTCGGTGTGGGCTTACCAACCATATCCATACATTCCTTCTTATGTACACTAAGTGAATCCAACTAGGGACTCACCAAACCTCTCAGACTTCTAGCTCTTCTTATGATTTTGTTTTTTTCTTTCTCAAGACCAAAAATTTGGGCTTCCAAAACCAAAATCTGACCATCAATGGATGTAGACAATGAAGTCAATCCGTCAAAAGAATTAGCTATACTTGCAATTTTCTCTTGGAATTCCTTAATCTTCTTATCCAAGTTAAATATAAGAGCATCTATGTTACAACATACTCTTTATATATTTGTACATTGCTTCAAATAATTATCTATCAATTTCAATTTCTCATCAATTTCCTTTCTCTCAAACTCAATCATCTAATCAAATGTAGCTCTTTTTGCCTGTGTGAACCTCTCCAGTGCTTGTCGGTTTAAAATCTACTGCAAGGATTGAAAATCCTTTGAAATGTGCTCTATAATTGTCTTAAGCTTTCTGGATGGGCTCACTTCTCTGTCAAACTTGCAATCTGGAACTAGTCTATGCAAAATAGTGATAGACTAATCAATAATCCCTTTATCCATAGATCCCTCCATCAATTTTTGCGCAGCCATCATCATGAGTTCAGTAGAACTCATTTTGGTTGTGTTTTTCTTTACAACCTGTGAGGTGTCAATTGACACAATGATGGACTCACTACCAGTTCCCTATCAGATTCCTCTTTCTTCTCCTTTGATGTTTTATCCTTTATAGCTTCCTCACTTGCACCGGTGGCTTCACCACTTGGTGTAGTCTCAGTAATTGTCGATTCCTCCCTAGGAACTGTAGCCTCATCCTGTACATTTGTATTTGGAGGATTGTTGTCCTCAAAATTAGTATCTTGTACATTATCAACCTTTACACTCTGTATTTGTCAGTATCTCAACATTTTCCAGTACATTTATATCTACCGAGGGCTTAATTTCCACTATCTTAATATTTATAAAAATTGAGGGTGAAGTACCCATAATACCCTTTCCTTCCCCTTCAATCGGGATGTCTGCAGTGTGTTTTTTATTCCAGTGAATTAAAGAAACCTTGGTTCTCTTCAAAGAACTTAACCCATGCCTTGTGGGTCTCCTTTACTTTCTCCTTTACCCTTCCCAGTACCAGACTAGTTATTCTATGTTTGTTGTTAAAGACTTTTCTATCTACAACCTCAAGTATCCTATCCATCTCCTATGGAGCAATAGAAACACAAACAGATAACAACTCTTGTATCTTAATATGCTTGTCTTCTTGCATTGGTGATAGTCTCCTAGAATGTAACATATCATACAATTTTGTCGGTATTTGGTTTTCAATTTCTATCAAGGCTTTCTTATAAATATCCAAATATAACAAAACTATTTCCTCTATCTCTCTTTGTTCATCATCCTCTAAATGTTCATAATAAAATTGTACATTCTTTAATATACCATCTTTAGTGATCTCATCAGCTAATTATGCACAAGTTTTGGGTGGAATGATAGCTACATTACCATATTCAATTGTCAGATCAATGTCAACCTTCTTCTTCCTTCTTGTGGTACCGGATGGAGTTGAAGGTGTTACTTTTGGTGCTTGTTTCTGTGCCAATAACTTGAATATAAATTTCCCTACCGGTTTCTTTTTAGCCTCTACCTTGGTTTCCTCTATTTTCTTCCTTATAGCCCTTTTGAAAGCCAAGAGTGTGTCATCTTCAGATGTAGACTTCGCTGCAATAGGCTCAATGAATACTTCTGGTTCTTTTCTCTTCCTACCTTTTTCTAGGACAACATCAATCAATGCTTTAATGTCCTGTGAGACCTTCTCAACAAACTGACTTGCCCTTCCTTCCTGCTTCTCTCTTTTCTTCTGGTTGAACTCTGTTTCAACCTCTTATGTCTTTTGCTTTGCAGTGCCAAAGGTTTCGATAGTTTCATCTACCAATGCATTAGTTAACATCTTTGCATAGGCATCTAAAATTTGTCCATCAACTTCATAGCCCATTTCCTCAATCTAGATCTTCCAAAGCTTAACCACTTCCATGCGTGTTTCATCTTTCTTCACCATGAAGCATATGTCAGTTGAGTATTTCTCAACAATGTGCTTAGGAACCCTTTCTCTAGATTTCATAGCCTTCTGGAATGCCTTAAAATATCCCCATACTTTGTCATCTCTCTAACTACCTAATGTAGCAATAGACTATTTCAATTGCCTCCCAATTGGGACGTCAAAATGCCTATTGTCTTTTCCCAAAACCGGGAGTCTAATTGATGAAAAATAACATTAAAAAGATAATTAAGTTTCCATACCGTAAAGTTCCTTTCTTTTCTCCTTTAATATTTCCTAGGTTTATCAATAATTCATCTAACATCCAACCACATAGATCCAATTTCTCATTTTCTCTCATCATCTTATAAGTTGCAAAAATGCAAGAGCTAGAAACAAAATTCTGTCGGTTGGACTGAGTTACCTTATAACCAATGACCATGCTACCGAATCTGATGTCTGTGTCAGTAATAGTGTTGATTCTCATAGTTCACCTGTCTGATGTTGCGCCAGTAATCTTGTTAACATAATCATTAGAAACCTTCTTATCTGGACGTTGCCCAACCTGTGGTAAGTTAGTGATTGCCCTGATGGCCTCCTTGGTGATCTTGTATGGTCTGAACAACCAGATAAAATCTCCATGTACTCCTCTTAAAATATACCTAACTATTTCATCTTTGAATTCCAGAATGTCCAAAATGTCGGTAAACCCTAAATCCTTGATGTGCTTGTTTTCAAGTTTAAGCTTTTAAGAATCTCCCATTAGCTCACTCATGTACATGCCCTTTATATCAGATGTCCCCAAATCCTCAATGTGATAGTGCATGTATTCCCTAACATCTTTGGCATACACAACACCTTTCGGAACATGGGAAAATGCTCCAACTGAGTCTTCTAGGGTAGCCACGTGTGGATATTGCTTGAAAGTTGGTCTGGGACGGTCCTTGACCTCAACAATAGTTAGGTTTGCAACAAAGATAGGTATAGATTATGATCCCACTTCCATAAAGACTTCTTCCAATCACTCAAGAAGATATCTGATCATACTGAATCATCTTTAATCGCTCTTAAATCGCTCTTAATCACTCTTAATCTCTTCTGAATGCAAGGTGATAAATAATGAAGTGGATTCAACCTTTTATCCTCCAAGAAAAACCCTAATCGATCATTGATATAAATGACTTCCGGTGAAAGATACCGGATCTTGAATAAACATATCCATGTTGGATAAGCATCTTCAATGTCTGGAACATCTTCCAGAACCTCTTCTTGAGGCATATGCAACATCTTCATGAATTAATTCCTACCCCCAAGGCATCTGCCTCAATTACCAGTTGAGCTTTCTATCGGTGTAGGACTAGCCTCTTCTACTGGATAAGTAACCGATGCATTCCCATCTGCAGATTGATCTTCAGTCTTCCTGACCCATCTCTAGGTATGATCTTGTTGGATTTCATTAACCTTTTCTTTCCCTTTATTGTTTGATCATCTATTACCAACCAGTGGATTTTTGCTTCTACAGAATTTAGCAATATGTCCAACCTCATTACATACATAACATGTAACATTGTTCCTTTGACTTGCTTTGCTAAAACTGGTATAATTGCTTGACCTACACTGATTAGCCATATGTCCAAATTTTCCACATGCATAACATTTTACATTCATTCTGCAATATTTTGTCTTATGATGATACTTATTACATTTAGAACATTGAC
Source organism: Cryptomeria japonica (assembly GCF_030272615.1). Lineage (NCBI taxonomy): Eukaryota > Viridiplantae > Streptophyta > Pinopsida > Cupressales > Cupressaceae > Cryptomeria > Cryptomeria japonica. Next base: position 858,760,252 of record NC_081407.1, read on the forward strand.
CGAGAGAAGAATCAGGATTCTAATTTGCTTTGTTTCTACATTGCCTAGCCATGTGACCAAATTTATTACAAACAAAACATCTACCATTAAATTTATAAGAATTAAACTACCTTACCGATGCCTTATGGTTTTAATCTTCATTAGTAGTACTAGAAATCTGTCCTTGCTCAAATCCAAGTCCACTGAAATCTCCATTCTGCCTTTGTCTCTTCAATCATCTAGCTATGTTGAACTAATCTTGAACTTTTATTTATACTCACTTGCAATAGTTAGATCATCTCTCAGAATTATTATTTGTCTCTCAATCTCTTGTTCATTAATCTGGGATTGTACTAAACCAGTTCTCAACATATCATTCTCATGAACCAACCTACCACATTCTTCAAATTTGTTCTTCAAAGATATAGCAAGATTTTCTTCCTTTCTCTTCTGGTCCTCGATCTCTTTAGACATTCTCATGGTTATAGCTTACATTTCATTTTTCATGACCATGTTCTGCTGACTCAGCTTTTGACATTGTTCCTTAAGTGCATCTTTCTCTTCATCATCCTGATTTTGTAAAAGTTCCTTTCTCCTAGCCTGAATAGATGACAACCTCTCTTCTAGGACAAGAATGAATTCCTTAGCAGAATTAAATTCATCTTGTAGCTTTAAGTTTTTCATCCTTTCAACATCATAATCTTCAAGTGCCATCTCAAGTTGCTTTTCCAAACCCATATCCATGGATTCCAGATTCAAGATCTCCCTCAAGCTGTTAAACTTCCTCTGAGGCACGAGGCTCTGATACCAATTGTTGGAATCCAATAACACTGAGAGGGGGGGGGGGGGCGGGGTGAATCAGTGGTATATCAAAATTATCAATTTTAACCTTATTAAAACATGCATACACCAACCGGTTTACTGGTACATACAGAATTGAAAGAAGTAAAACAACCCATAAGCCAATCACATAAATGGATACCATAACACACATAATTATACATGGAAAACCTCAAAGAGGAAAAACCACAATGGGATTTGTGACCCACAATATCAATTCACTGGCCATATGAAGATATATTAAAAAATATAAGGGGCGTGCACTTGCAGGAAGGCTTACAGCCTAGAGCACATTGTTCAATCACAAAAGGAGTCTCACTGACTACATACAAATCTAGACTACAATCCAGAAAAATGATTGAACTGCAAAGATAGCATCTTCTATGCCTGAATACAGTTCCGGTTAAGCTCTATTTGTTTCAGTCTAAAATCCTAAACCCTTTACATGAATATCCCTTACATAAATATCCTCACATACATGATCTCTCTAATATATTTTGCATCTCCTTGATTATTTTCTTCTTAATACATATTCACATCACATCACATCCATAAAAATGATTTAACCATCTAACCTATATACTCTATACAATTTATCATGCCTTATGTTGGCTAGATAACATAAATACATGAGATTCAAAAACAGTTGCCAATGTCAGATCCAAGAGATGGTGGCCTCCAATATCGACATCTATATCTCTATAGGAAAACCTCCTAACACTACACAAGAACACCACATAATAAGTTCAAAAATACATGCATACTTGAGTACTTATGATATAACCAGATTAAACTATAGGACCATTGAATGACCACTTTATTACTATAGAAGACCAAAGAGACCAAAAGAAAGACAACACAACATAGAATAATAATTGTAATAGAATATCCACTACACATAAAAGGGTTACTACAAGGAAAATAATAGAGATAATCATCTAGAGGATATTACCTTTTTAGTTAATATAATATGATCAAGACTGCATGTGGTACTAGCAACAAGTAAGCATAAATGATAATAAGTCACTAAAAGAGAACAATAGGAACCAAAATAATAAAGGGAGTAGTATAACATGAGGGATGTAAGTTGAGGGTTTAAAAAAGTCATCAAACAACACCATGACTAGATTATAGCACATTTTCACAAGTTGTGGTTAGAAAATACATAAAGTATGACATGTGAAAGAGATATGGGAAAATAAAATTGTATCATACAATTTTATTCAATTGAGATAGATCTCCATTACAAATTAACTACATCTAGCCTATTTTTATCCTATTTTGCATGTTTCACATACTTGATTTTTACTATATTTTATATTATACACTATCAATGTTATTATGATTGACTTCACTTGATCTTTCCACTTCAAGGCATGGTGTCACTTATATTTGTAGATTCTTTGTGCCTACACTTTTTCATTGGGGAAACATCAAGAATCTTTTCATAACATATTCCATGATCATCAATAAACCATGCAAGCATATCTCAAGCATGCATTCTATACTTAATTTTATTTAATCATTTATATTTGGTTTTTCACACATAATTAATTTACATATTATACTTTGTTAGAGCACATTCAACTTCTAGTCATAATTTTATTTATATTTCCTCTCCTTAATTTTTGGGCATTCTTTTCTAATATATTTTAGGAAAATGATACATGTTGATCATATAATTTCCTACATAACTCTATGAAATAAACTCATTCATGCAATCTTACAAAATAATCATATGCAAGGATCTGATGCATACCACAAGATTACACAAGATATACCCTAGGAATGTTAGGTCTCGGAGACAAATGAGAGGGGGGGTGAATCAGTTGTCCAATAAATTCAACCAAAATTAACTTAACCAAAACTTAATGCTTAATGTTGGTAAACCAAAATTTATGTCTGTAGATAGTTTTATCAGTTAATTGCAGTACCGGTAATGATTAATGCATGAAATAGAAAGACAATAACATCCACAACACATAACACAAATATTTGTACATGGAAACCCTGTAAGGGGAAAAACCATGGTGGGAAGCCTTACCCACAATCAAATGATACTATTTCAAATAGTATGTGTGTACAATATGGAGTCTGCACATGCAGAAAGGCTAGCTGCCTAGAGCTCACTACTCAATCACAAAATGGGAGTCATACTGACTACAATTGGATGGTTAAATCCAATGATAATGTACTGCTCAAAATAGCATCTTCATATGTTGGATTCAATACCAGTTAAGTTCTGATTATCTTCTCAAAACCTTCCTTCAATCTTCAAATGATGTTTGTGTGTATAGCTCTGCTTATTTTTGCATATACCCTATAACAATCCTTTTTCTCAATCGCATATCAATCTCACAATGAGATCTTATATTTATACCATAACCTAAGACCAATTGAATAGGTTGACTCACTAAGAATATTACAATAAAATCAATTATAAATAAATCAATAAGCGATGCATCATGTTGGCTCAATGCATTTACAATAATAATAAATCATCTCCATAATGTGTCGTGCTGATCTGGAATAGATATGTTTGCCGGTGCATAACCTGGACCTATTTACCGGTGGCAGCAAATATGCAAACCCGAATAGACCAATAACCAAATCGCCAAAACCAAGTGATCAAATAATTTCTTCGACATAACTAGGTAGTCTTCAAGTCATTCCAAGTTCCAATGAACAATATAACATGTCGGTGAACTGAATACCGATGACTGTACATAAGTCATTGACTTGTCGGTGAACATAACCAAAGATCTCCAAGTGCTGATAAGTGTTGACAAGTGTTGACATCAATGACAAAACCATATCAACATATCCAAAATACCAACAATCTCCCCCTTTGACATTGATGGCAACACAAGATGGAAAAACCATCAAAGTGCCAAAACAGAAATGCCAAAAACCAAATACCAACAATCTCCCAAAGAGATCATTAACTAGAAATCAAAATACATAATGTCTCTCCTCTAGGAATAATCTTCTCCCAAAGATAATATGTTTTTCCATAATATCTCTCCCTCTTTGACATCAAATGCCAAAGCAACACAAAGCCAAATACAAAATACCAATTCATTACAATATTCCAGCTACTCCCCCTAAGAAGTAGCTCTCCTCATCAAAGCCAGAATAAAAGATTTTTCTGTTAATTATGCTAGTTGATGAAAAACATCAACTGTCTAAGTCTCTACCTGTGGGGGTAGAACTCCAAGCTGCTCTCTAAGGTATTCAAAAGTCTCCTTAGGAAAAGGCTTGGTAAAAATATCTGCAATCTGCTCTTTATTATTCACATAAACCAATTTCACTTCTTTTGCTTCAACATTCTCTTTTAGAAAATTGAATTTGATAGAAACATGTTTAGTCTTTGAGTGAAATACCGGATTCTTTGATATATCAATTGCTACCATATTATCACAGTAAATAGTTATATGTTCCTTGCATTTTCCCTTTATGTTCTTCAACATTTGTTTAATCCATAATACCTGTGTGCAATTAGTTGTTGCTGCAATATATTCTGATTCTGCTGTTGATAGTGAAGTACAACTCTGTTTCTTGCTCAACCAAGAAATTAGTCTGCTACCAAGAAAAAATGCTCCGCCAGTGGTGCTTTTTTTGTCATCCACATCTCCCACCCAATTAGCATCTATGTATGCACATAAATACAAAATTTCATCTCTAGGATACTATAAAGCAAGATATGTAGTGCCTTGTAGGTATCAGAAAATCCTTTTTACTATTGATTCATGATTTTCTTTATGATTACTTTGAAATCTTGAGATAATGCATACTGCATTCATAATATCAGGTCTTATTTGTGTCAAATACAGTAAACCTCCTATCATAGGCTTTTATCTAGTCGGATTAACAGGTGTTGATTCATCCTTCAAAGATAATTTATTAGTTGTAGTCATAGGTGTGCTTACCGGTTTAGAGTTTTCCATGCCAAATTTCTTTAGTAATTCCTTCAAGTACTTAGATTGACATAGGAATATACCTTTATCAGTCTGTGAAATCTACAATCCTAAAAAGAATTTTATCTCCCAATCATAGACATTTCAAATTCTTGTTGCATTTTATTAGAAAAGTCTTTACACAATCCATCTTCCCCTCCAAAGATTATATCATCAACAAAAAATTCAATAACCAAGATGTCATCATTAGTCACTTTGTAGTATAGATTGTTGTTTGCATTACCTTTAGTGTATCCAAGCTTCAAAAGATATTTGTCCAATCTAGCATACCAAGCTCTAGGAGCTTGCTTTAGTCTATATAAAGCTTTCCTTAACCTGCAAACCATATCTTTGTCATCTGTTAAAAAAAATCCATCAGGTTGTTCAATATAAACTTCTTCTTCAAGATCTCCATTCAGAAATGCACATTTAACATCTATTTGATATACTTTATAGTTCTTATGTCCTGCAAAAGCCAATAAAATTATGACTATCTCAATTCTAGCTACCGTTACAAAGGTTTCATTGTAATGAATTCCTTCTTTATGTGAATATCCCTTACATATTAATATTGCTTTGTTTTTTATTACCTTTCCATCTTCATTAATTTTATTTCTGAAAACCCATTTAGTTCCAATTACATTTTTGTCTTTAGGCCAGGAAACTAATGACCAAGTGTTATTCCTTTCAATTTGTTCCAATTCATCTTCCATAGCTTTAATCCAATATTTATCTTCACATGCCTCATTAATATTTGTAGGTTCAATTTGAGAAATAAGACATACCTCTTCATTTGCCAATCTTCCTCTAGTCATAACTCTTTGAAATTTGTTTCCAATTATTCGATCTTCAGAGTGGTTCAATCTTACATACCGGGGTGTTTTTACTTGATGTTGTTCTTCAGTGACTATTGAATCCTTAGATGATGTCAGTGTAACTGGATCAAAATTTTGTACAGGTGTACTCATAGTAGGTTCATTTGTGATTATCTCTATTGCCGGTTCAGAGTCCATGTACCTTGAACTTTCTCTAAATTGTTCATCAATCTTCACATTTGCACTCTCAATAATTTTGTGCAATCTCTTGTTAAAACATCTATATGCCTTGCTCTTAGATGACTAACCAAGAAATATTCCTTCATCACTTCTAGGATCAAATTTGCCAATATACTCATCTCTTATAATATAACATTTACTTCCAAATATTCTGAAATATTTAAGAGTAAGAGTATTACCAAACCATAGTTCATGAGGGTTTTTACCGGTTTCACATTTGATGTGAAATTTGTTGAATGTTTAAACTGTTGTATTGACCGCTTCTCTCCAATATATATGAGGTAGATTTGTTTATGATATCATACTTCTAGTTGCATCCAAGATAGTTTTGTTTTTCCTTTCTACAACTCCATTTTGTTGGGGTGTCCGGGGTGTTGATAATTGTCTTCTGATCTCATTCACTTCAGAGAATGTATTAAATTCCTTAGATGTGAATTCACGTCCTTGATCTGATCTCAAACATTTGATTTTCTTGTCGGTTTCATTTTCTACCATCACCTTGAATAGTTTGAATTTCCCAAATGCTTCAGATTTCTCCCTGAGAAAAGTAACCCAACATATTCTAGAATAGTCATCAATGATTAGCATAAAATACCTATCTCCTTGTATACTTCTAGTTCTTGTTGGACCACATAAATCAGTATGAATTAAATCAATAGCATTGTTAGATTTCTCTAGAATACTCTTGAAAATTGCTCTAACTTTCTTTCCAAATTGACATTCCTTACATACCAGATTGTGAGGTTTAACGATCTTAGGTAAATCTCTTACTGCCTTAGTTGTACTGATTTTCACAATGCAATCAAAATTTACATGACAAAGTCTCTTATGCCATAACCAACTTTCATCAATATGTGTAATCAAACATGCTTTCTCATTGTTATTCAAATGAAAGATATTACCTCTAGTCCGATTACCAGTTGCAATTTCCAAACTAGTTCTATTTAAGATTTTGCATTTACCATTCTTGGATTGTAACTGAAATCCTTTCTCAACTAATTGACCAACACTCAAAAGATTATGTGTGAGGCCCTATCCTGACTCATCCTAGCATTTCAGTATTTTTCACGTTGAGACTATTATGGATGCTTTATTTTTACGCATTATGGATTTAGAACTTATATGATTCCATGATTTGGATAACATTGATGTATGTTGATGCTTCATTTATATGCTTTATGATATAGAACTCTATATGATTCTAGAATAGGATAAATATGAGATGATGTATGTCATTATTGGATTTGCAGGACTTTACTATGATGATAAAAATAGGATGCATATTTTATGTATGGATCAAAATTATGAGGAATATGATAATTGCTTATGTGGATTTATTTGGATATAAGATATATCGATTTGTTTAAATGTAAATTGTATGTAGAGTGTTTGATGTGTATTCTTATTCGTGTGTTTAATATTATATGAGGTTATTTGGAATTACTATGTGTAATTGAGATGCGTAGAAAAATTATCCATGTGACCATGGAAACATTATGGAGAACCAAACCTAGACCTATGTACGTTCGTAAAGCCAGGGGTTGTCTATTTGGAGAGACAACACCCCGTATGTATCGTATTTTATTTGTAATAGTGAATGATGCATGTGTGTTAAATTTTATTATTGATTTATTTAAATCCAACAAGAGACAATTTCCATGTGTAATTTTGTAATGTATTTTATTGTGTCACTTGACACATGTGTTGATTTATGTCTTGAATTTTGACTTGTCTCTTGAAGGGAGTTGTCCAACTATAGCTTTTTCAAACTTTTGAATGTGGTTCTAAAATCTCCTTGGGTAGAGAGTCTTTGGAGTGGTCAACTCAGGTTTGACCCGAAAGTTAACTTTGTTAGGGTTTCAAGCAGATCTGAAGCAAATATGAACTAACAATTATATGCAGATTTAAATACGAAAGATAAAGAAATAAAACAAGACACAGATAACACAGAGATTTAACGTGGTTCACCCATAATGGGTTACATCCACCATACACAGCTGTCCAATCTTTCTTATTATCCAGCAAAAATAGTACATCCACCTTCCAATGCCTTAAGCATCCCAGTCGTTTATAACATGCATTTTTAGGGCAACAAACAAAGTCGGTCTTTTTAGGGTTTTATTACAATGTCGGTTTTCATCAATGAAAAACAGCAAAAAAAATTTCTCGGGGGCTACCGCCCCCGAACCATTTTGGCTAAGTGTGGAAGGAAGATTTGTGGATTTGGATTGCTCATCCTCAAACTAGTTCTAGCATATCTTTGGGCAGATTGAAGGTCGGTTTGGCTTCTCCTTGTGTTTCTTTCACGTTGCATGTTATGTTGAAAAGATTTGCTTGTTTGTAAAGGTTGGTTTTCTTATATTTTTCCCTTGTGAAAATTATTTTGTGTTCTATATTTTACTTCTTGTATGAATTTTTCTATGCTTTGGGAGTAACCAAGGCCTCCTACTCTCTTGGTCTTGTGGGTTGTAGAAGTTTGACAGCTCTTGAGTGAGAGGCTCTCGTTCTGAGAGTGATCTCAAGGGATATATTTGTGACCCTTGCTGCATGGCCTATTTATGCATTTGGGGGTCATAAGGAGGGAAATATGGCATGGATGCCTTGGGGGGCATAAGGATGTGGGGTTATTATACTTGTGATATATCTTTGGTTGCCATGAGGTGGCTTTGTGTTCTACCACTCTTGCAGTCTCCTCAGGGTATTTGGTCCACTACCACCCTTGAAAAGACATCACATTTTGTGGTGCAGTATAACCTTGGTTGGGAATATGTTGTTGTGTTTGTTATCCCTTGTGTGTTGTGTTTACATGTGTGTAACCTATCTAGGGCTTGGTTCTCGAAGCTCGAGGGTGGCTTCTAGTAAGCCTAAGCTGGGAGGTGAGCACTCTATGGTCATAACCTATAATTTATTTGCAGGTTGTTGGAAGAAAAGAAAAGGACAAGTAGAAGTTGCTAGAATTATTTATTTGCAGAAAAAGAATTGGAAATAGAATATTTTATACGTTAAGTTGCAGCAGTGTGAATGGGAAACTATATGTTGTAATTACTTTGAAAAGAAAATGTATTTATTTTAATTAAAGTCCTCATTTAATAGAAATGAGAGACTAGTCGAGTACCACACCCATTTGTATTGATGGCTATAATGTATTCTAAATGTACTCTAAAGAAATGCATTATATTTGTTAAAGTATTATTTTGTTGTAAAAAAAAAATATATGTTTATCTTGGATTAGGTTCCCTATAGTTATTGAAATTATATTTGTAGTATGCATGTTAGTTTTGAAAATGAAAGTTTATTTTGCATATTATTTTTGAAAATAAAAGGATCAATTCATTTCCTTATGCATTTCTCTAAGGATAAATTTAAATAATATCACATTTATATAGTTGCTATTGAATTTATTGAATTCTACCATTTACTTATTTATAGTAAATAAAATCTAGAGTTAAATAGTCTAGTTAATTTAAATAATATCATATTCTATAGTTGTTGTTTAATTTTATTAGATTTATGTCAATCATTTTTTGTAGAAAATAAATCTAAATTATTTAGTCTATCTTTGATTTAAGCAGCAAGGTTATCAAAAAATAAATAATACATTGATCTAAAATTGAAAAATTTAATTAATCTGTTCAAAGGATTAAAATAATAACATATATCGGATTGGTAAAATCAGTCCTAGAAATCTTGTGAATCTAATATATATATATATGAAAAAATATTTATATATATATACAATTTGCAGAAGTGCTTTGGGGACTTTACTAAGTCTCTTGATATTGAAAAGAGGGGAGTTTCGACCTCCCCTCAAGAGCAATGAAACTAATATCCTAGAATGTTAGGGGCTTAAATGCCCCTAACAAGAGATGCTTGATTAAATCACAATTGAATTTAATCAAGTGTGATTTGGTTATGCTTCAGGAAACAAAATTGTCTGAGGAATTTGCTAGTGTGTTGTTTTCATCTTGGAAAAAATGGATCTCTCTCTCTTGTTCTTCTATTGGCGCTTCTGGGGGACTAGCTTTATTATGGAATGCTTATAATGTAGAAGTACAATTGGTCTCCTTAGCAGTTCATTGGATTATGTTCTTGGTTACTAGCATGATCTCTAAGGTTAAACTCTGGTTGTTCAATATATATGCTCCCTTTGGGATTCAGGATAAAAAGAAGCTATGGAGGGACTTGAGTAGGGTGGCTTCTCCTTTGAGACAGGGGTCTCTTGTTGTCTTTGGAGGGGATTTTAATGCAATTTTGGATCCTAGTGAGAAAAGTGGAGGGATTTTCCCAAACAAAAGAATCATGGAGGATTTTGGGAATTTCATCCTACATTTGGGTCTTTTTGATTGCAAGTCTCAAAATGGGATTTTTACTTGGACAAATATGCAAAGGGATTTCTCAAAAATAGCAAAGAGACTAGATCGGTTCCTTCTCTTTGAAAATTGGTTGCAGTTGGACCTTGAATTTTCTTCCTCCATTTTGCCTATATCAGGTTCTGATCATTTTCCGATTTCTCTCTGTATTTTGGAGGATAAGGCTCCCTTTCGGTCTCCTTTTAAGTTTGAACCTATGTGGTTCAGAGATGCCTCCTTTTTACCTCTCCTAAGAAATTGGTGGGAATATGCTCCCTTCTATGCAGGTTCTCGAATGTTCCAATTTGTTAATAAGATGAAGTTCTTAAAATTGAACATTAAAGAATGGAATATTTTACATTTTAAAAACATTTTTCATGAAAAATAGAGAATTCAAGATATGATAGAAACTCTTAATAAGCATGTGCTTGATCATGGTATGGTTCCCCTAGTTTTTGATGAGCTAAAATCTTTAAGGATAGAACTTGAAGAAATTATGGCTAGAGAAGAGATTTTTTGGAGACAAAAATCTCAAGAGGTATGGTTGTCTGATGGGGATAGAATTACTAAGTTTTTTCATTCTTCTACTAAATTAAAAAGGAGTAGGAATAGGATCTCTTGTATAGAGGATTATTCAAGAAAGCTACTTATAGAGCCTGAGGAGATTATTGCGGAGGCAATAAACTTCTTCAAAACACTGCTATCTTCAGAAGGTGGTAATTTTCAAAATGATTTCATTTCTGAAATTCCATCTCTAGTGTCGCCTGAGGATAACAAGATGTTGATGTCCCCTTTTTCTCTTGAAGTTAGGTTAGCAGTTTTTGCTATGAATCCTGATAAGGCCCTAGGTCCGGATGGGTTCACTCCTTTATTTTCTCAAAAGTGTTGGGATTTTGTGGGCAAGGATCTGCTCCTCATTCTTGAAGAAAGTAGGAGAAATAGATCAATTTTGAAATAACTTAATACCATGATGATTTCTCTTATTCCTAAAAAGGAAATTGTTAAATCATTTGTTGATTTTCGTCCTATTGCTCTATGTAATACCTTATATAAGATTTTCACTAAAGCAATATCCATTCGGCTATCCAAAATCCTCCCTAAACTCATTTCAGTTGAACAAGGTGGTTTTGTACCAAATAGGGAGACACCTGAGGGAGCTATTGTAGCTCATGAAGTTTTACATTCTATCTCCCTTCAGAGATCCCTGACCATGATCTTAAAGCTTGATATGGTTAGGGTTTATGATAGAGTAGAATGGAGGGCTTTAGGTCTTATTTTGGAAAGGTTAGGCTTTTCCAGGGCTTGGATAAAATGGATTATGGCTTGTATTTCGTCTGCAAGGTTTTCAATTATAATTAATGGTTCCCCTTGTGGTTCTTTTTCCTCCTCTAGAGGTTTAAGACAAGGAGATCCTCTTTCCCCGTTTCTGTTTATACTTTTAGCAGAGTCTCTTAGTTGGGCTATTAAGGCTGCAAAATTGAAAGACCTTTGGCTTGGGGTGAAAATCCCAGGAGTACCAGGATCTATATCACACTGCTTATTTTCAGATGATAGCTTGTTATTTGGTCAAGCCTCTATGTAGGAAGCTTTGGTCATGAATGAAGTTATTTAGAATTATGCCTCTTTTGCAGGTTAGACAATTAATTCTGAGAAGTCAAAAATCTTCTTTCTCCACACCCCGCAATTAATCCAAACTAGATTGTTGTCTTTTTGGGGTTTTGAGTCTAGCTCACTTCCATGTACTTATCTAGGTATACCCTTGTTTATCAAAAAGGATAATTCAAGCTTTTGGGAAAAAATCATTTCGACTATCTCAAAGAGAATTCTTTCTTGGAACCACAGGTGGTTGAATCTAGCTAGAAAAATTGTTCTCATTAAGTCTGTGCTGAATGCAGTTCCTATTTATCTTATGTCAATATTAAGATCTCCAAAGGATGTATTGGTAAGCTTACAAGATACTCTAAGGTCTTTTCTCTAGAGTAGCAATAAAGATGGGAGGAAAAAACTTGCTCTTGTGGCATGGGATAAAGTTTGCTTACAGAAGGACCTAGGGGGCACTGGTATCAGAAATATGGAAAAACAAAATTTAGCCATGGGGGCTAAATTGGTTTGGAATTTGTATGAGAAGTCTGATTCTTTATGGACTCAGATTATGTTTGCTAAATATCTTAAAAATGGTCCTACGGAGTATATTTTCTAGATTTCTAATTTACCTTCAGGTTCTATTATGTGGAACCTCATATGTAAATGTAGATATGTTATTTTGCCTAATCTCTCCTAGGTTGTCCATAAAGGCACTAAGATCAGATTTTGGGATGAAAGCTGGAATAGTCACCCTCCATTACGAAGTCTAAGGAATTGGTCTCCCCTGATATCCATTCTTTCTTCCCTTTGGGGCACCTCGGTGGCGGATTAATTTGACATTATTTATAGTGGAAATATGAGATTGGCTAAATGGAAGCTGATTGACTTTTTGGTTATTGATCATAATTTGAAATCACAGTATTCTAAGGTCCTGAGTGAGAGGGTGGTTATCCTTTCTGATGATGAGGATGAATTGGTTTGGACTAAGAATATTTCTAGCAAATATGCGGTGAGGGATGGTTATAATTCCCTCATGAAAGATAATGATCACCCTTCTTGGCCTTATAAACTTTTTTGGCATTCAGCCTATTTGCCAAAAGCTAGTGCTTTTGCTTGGTTGGCAGTTCAAGATAGGGTTCTCACAGGTTGGGTATCATTGTTGCTTTCACATGTGTGTTGTGTAATAAACACTTGGAATCCTCTTCCCATCTCTTTTTACATTGTGACTTTGCATATCAATGTTGGCAGTGGTTGTTTGATAAATTGAATTTGACATTTGTTATGGGATATGACCTGATTACCTTCTTTAGTTCTTGGCCACTTTTGTTTACTTCATCCTTTTATGCGTGTTTGTGGATTATTTCTCCATCTATTTTAATATGGAATATTTGGTTAGAGCGTAATAATAGGATCTTTAGAAACACTAGCTCTTCTCTCCCTAAGGTTCTTCTGAAGATTGAATTGTCCATTTCTGAGGTTGCTTTGTCGCATATATGTAGGAACTTGGATAATCTCACTTCTTTTTCTCATTGGGATAGTAGGGTGACCAGAGTTTGGAGCATGTTATCTGCTCTTCCTTCCCATGGTTCAATTTTGATAAAAGGTGATGCTTTAAATAAAAGAAAGTTGGCATCTTAGAAACCACCTCCTCTAGGTAAGTTTAAGTTGAACTTCGATGGTGCCTCTCATGGAAATCCGGGTTTAGCTAGGGTAGGTATGGTGATTTTTGACCATCACACTCATATTATTCATGCTAGGTGTCATGCAATTGGTATTCAGTCTAATAATTTTGCTAAATTTAAGGCTTTGTCTTTGGGTCTGGAATTGGCTATTTCCCTTGGAATTAAAGACCTCATTATTGAAGGGGACTCATTGGTGATCATTCTGAGTGTGTTAAAAAAGAAATCTCATTGTTGGAAATTGCAATATCTTCTTGATCTTATCCTTCAGCAATTGGAATTCTTTGATTCTTTCTTCATTACTCATTGTTATAGAGAAATTAATCGAGTACCAGATTTTTTAGCTAATCTTGCTATTGATAGTAATGCTATTCTTCGTGATATAAGCTCTGTTGAAATTCCTATTTCAGTTTTGCAATTCTTGCAATAAGCTTGTGGTCTTTTTTGTCACTGACTTTTGATAAATTGACCCTCTATTGCCAATCCGGATAGGCATGTTTACTGTTTATGCTCAGCTGGTAATCTAATTCTATATGTGAATTGTCAGATATATAGTTTGGTTGCGAGCTGTCATAAGCATTAAGGGTGACTATGTTTATTGGCTCTGGTTCATTATTTTCTCTTCAAAAATCTTTTGAGAGTGTCAGCACACTTTGTTATTATTTTTCTCTCATAGTTTTTTTTTGAGGTTACTCTCATGAGTACATGTTTTTGATTAATTGTGATGGGCCATGGCTTTCTATGTAGTGATTATTGTCATTCTGTTTATCGGCTTCAAGGGAGATCGTATAGTACCTCTCACAGAGGCGATTATGAGGTTTAATCATTATTGGCTTTTTGTGGTTCACCCACGATACATCTCTTTAAATGATTATTTGGAAACTTGTTTACACATATGCGGACCATTCATTATTATGTAAGGTGTTTATGCTTAGCTGGTAGTCTGACTCTGTATGTGGTAATTTGTTGCCATATGCATAGTTTGGTTGTGAGCTGTCATAAGCATAAAGGGAGACTATGTTTATTGGCTCTACTTTGTTCTTTTTATCTCCAAAATGCTTTGAGAGTGGCTGCATGCTTTGTCATTGTTTTTTCTCTCATAGCTTTTTTCGAGGTTGCTCTCATACAAGGGATATGAATTACATGTTTTGATTAATTGTGATGTGCCATGGCTTTCAATATAATGAGTATTGTTGTACTATTTATCAGTTTTAGTGGAGATAATATAGTACTTCTCACAGAGGCAATTATGAGGTCTAATGATTTTCTGGTTCACTCGAGATGCATCTCTTAAAATGATTTTTTGGAGATTTGCTTTTTTCACATGAGTGGAGCATTCATTATTTTGAAAGGTGGCTAAATTATTATAGGCCTTTGATTTAATTTGATCGATCAGGATGCATTTCTCAGCATGTTTCCTCTTGGCTTTTCACACGGATGAAACATTCATTACAGTGTATGGTGGCCAATTAATTTATGTTTCTGTCGGCTATATATTAACCCTAGTGCAGAATGTCTTTGTTTATCTACGTCAACGGTATCTTTAGGAATTCTTCTCTGTGGGAAAGGTAACTATTCCTCATGTCTATTATTCTTCCGACTTATCGTGTTTTAGTATCTACTCCTGAGGAAGACATTATCGACAATTATGGTTATGTTTTTGAAAAGCTTGGGAGAGTTTTTGTTTTGCATAATCTGGAGTTGGAGTCTGAAATTCGCAAAGTGGTGGGCAATCATTGGCTGCTCTCTCCTTCTTTTATCTCTTTTCCAGAAGTTTTGTCTCATTTTTTTACTATATGTTATGATCTTCTATGGGATAAGAGTCTGGTCCAGCTTATTGCATCAAAATTTGTGGCACCTCCAATGCTTGATATGCATCATCTTGGGTCAGCTTTGGATAGTTATATTTTTTATATGGGTACTCTTCCTTATGGGGCTTTCTTTTTGTTCAAAATCTTTTGGAAGATGGTCACTATGGACATTTTCTCTTTGAAATTAGAATGGGCCTGATCTGTGACACTATTGATGAAGCTCTAAAATCTGTGGAGAGTTTGTTTGGTTTTATATCTCCCCAGGCTTTGGTCAGAGCACAGGAAGTGTTAATTGGTCTTCATGCTCTAATTAATTTCTGTTTTGTTACATCTGCTACTCCTCTCCTTGTGGTTCCTATACAATCACTGGTTCCTCATGATGCTCTACCTTCTCCTTCGGAGGAAAGCTCGAGTAATTGGTTTTTGGACTAACTGTTCTCACCTTTTGTAGATATCTCACATTTTTTGCAGGCTGTTTATGAGATGGATTTTGGGCAGTTTTCGTTATCTCAAATCTATAGAGTTGGACATTTCCAGTCTATCTCAGTTCCGGTCCTCCTTGGTTTCACTTTTTTAGTCTCCTTGGTATCTCGGCATGCTTCTCTACATTTTATATCTTGCTGCTGTTATCAGTTGATGGGCTCCTAGATCTTCTTGTTGTAAACTTTTTGACAATTCAGCCCCGCTTTTTGTAACCGAGTTTTTTAATCAATTGAGATATATGTCCTATGAGATCTCTGTACATAGGGCATCTATATGGGTATGGGTGAGATTTTGGGTCATCAGGATCCTCTTATTTTGTAAGGGTAGTGTAGTTTCTTTTCTCAAGGCAACAACTGGAGGTTTTCTTGCGAGTTCTTTCCTGCCAGTATGCCTTTTTTGAACCCATTGTAAAAACAATTTAAAAATAATATAATAAAGTTTAGTGGCTATGCCACTTTTATTGAAAAAAAAAAAAAATAGATAACGGGGGTTTCGGGGGGAAACCGAACCCTCTGTGTAATGCATAGGGGTCGGTGCCCATGGGTCCCCACTGTGTGTCCCGCGGCCCGCCACTGTGTGGACACATAGTGGGCGGCGCCCGACACCACCGCCGCTGTGTGTACACACAATGGCGGGTGCTACCACTCCCCCCCTGCGTGTAATCCTCCCCTCTCCTCTGCCTACATGATGCCCTCTGCCATATGCCATTCAGCCGCCTCCACCATTCTTATTCGTTCGGCCCCCTACATCAAGAAGAAAATTCGAAACCCTAACCTAGTTTGGGTTAGGGTATTCAAAAATATAATAGAAGTAATAAGGAATGAAAAAAATTAAAAGGGCATTTTTATAATAATAAAGAAATTAGGGTTTCATTATTATTTAATATTTTAGTTAAGTTATATGGGACATGTATATTTTAGAAAATAAATATTTCCATATATATGTGTTTTGAATAAAAGAAAAATATGTAGTTCTAAACATGAATGTATAAATTGACTATAATGTAATTGTTTATTTAAAACATTCATATTTTATAAATGCTAAATAAACATTTAAATATAATGAATAGGGCAAATTGTAGATTAAATATTTTTTATAATTTATATATGTTTTTAATAATCAAATGGGCATATTTAAAAATAATGTTTAAATTTGAAATACCTATGAAGTTTAATCCTATAAGAAATTTTATAACAAATTTGGTAAGTTGTTTTTTTAGCTATGGGAAAATATTTTTAGTCCACCTAGATATAGGTTTTTTTTGAGATTAAGCTTTATAGGACAAATTTCATTATGAATTTAATTGACACTTTAGTCGATTTAGTTTAAACACATTTTATTTATTGTTAAAATAAAATATAGAGATTTATAAACTAAGTGCTAGGACTAATTTAATTAGTTCCTAAAAGAAATTAATGGTCATAGGAGTTTAATAATATCTACGTCAATTAATTTAAAGAGTTATGACTAAATTAATTTATTGATTAGAATTGATGAGATAATAATTAATTCCTTTTAGTATTCCGCTTTTGATTTAATTTATTTTCACTTACTTGAGTTAGTGGTTAGAGTTAACTCACACATAGTTAAGACAAAACTTGCTAGTGCACTTCATATTAGCAAATTTGATGTTATTAAGTTGTGATTAAAAAAAAAAAAAATTATCCCGTTCATGCCCAAAAGTTTGGGCATGACATTTTGGTATCAGAGCAAGGTTTCCAACACCAGGAACCTTTCTCCATTACGTTTCGCTTTAATTATTTAATTAATTATATTATATTAATTTTTCATGATGTTTAAATTTAATTAATTAATATTTTCCCCAAAATTTAATTATTTAATTCATTTTACTCTATTCTTTCTCATTAGGATGCCTCCGACTATGCAACAAGATCACAAGCACAGAAGGGGTCCTAGGCGTGTATGCATAGCATGTGAAGAGGCTCCTCCCGAACAACCGGTTGACCCAAACCGAGGCATCTTAGAGGCACTCCAAAACCTGATAGCAATAGTCCAGGATAGGTTTCCAGCAGAGGATCATCATGTTGAAAACCAGAACTCAGGGAGCCATAAATCGACAAATAGGGAATGGAGTAGGAGTCCACCTCCTAATCAAGTAGAGAGTCAGGTTGGGCATGAGCCTGAGTCTGTACATCTACCAAGACCACCTCCAGTGGCAGAGCCAGTGTATTATGAGAGATCACATCGGGATCCAGGGGATCTAATCAGAGAGGTTATGCGCCTCCAACCACCATCTTTTTGGGGATCTACCAATGGGGTAGAAGCTAAGGCTTGGCTTTTGAGCCTTGAGAGGTGCTTTGCATTGTGCTCTTACGAGAGCAATCTAAAGGCACGTGTAGCAATCCACCTATTGAGAGGAACGACCTCCACATGGTGGAGACATGAGGAATACAAGTGTGGATTAGTTGCTGATACCCTCACATGGGAGATATTTACAGAGAGGTTCAAGGAGAGGTACTTGTTAGAGAACTACAGATAATGTAAGATAGATGAGTTCCATGACCTCCAGCAGAAGGGTCTCTTAGTGACCTAGTACAAGAGCAAGTTCTTCAAGCTCTTGCCCTATGTGGACTACTTGAAAGACGAGAAGCTTCTCATCAACCATTTCATCAGAGGGCTGAATGTCGACATAGCAGGACCAGTGAGGATGTCCGCTCTAGGGAGCCTTCAGGTTGTCGTGGAGAAGGCCCTGATAGCAAAGGAGATTCAGGTCAAGCCATAGGATACAAGGGATCAGTTCCAAAACTAAAACCCTATACCCCAGACATACAGGTTTCAAAAACCCCATTGGAAGGGAAATAACAGAAACTCATCAGGGTTCTCCAAACCCCCTCCTCCGCAACAGTCGCAGCAGAACCAGAGGCAGAGGCCTCCGCAGAGTCAACAGGGCACAAAGCCCAAGCAGTGGCAGTCTCAAGGTCAGAGGTGAGATCAGTGATCTCAGGTTCCTTACACACCTCCGGCGAGGACTCAGCAGTCCTCCAGGGGTGGGTACAGTGGTTCTAGTAGGATAGGGGGACAGTCTTTCTATAGGCCTCAGGGCATACAGTTTCAAGCACGTGGTGCTTGTTTCAAATGTGGAGCCATGGGGCACATGGCGAGAGAGTGTCCTCAGGGTCAGATGGTAGGGAATCAGAGGATGGCAGCATCAGAGACTACTATTGGAGATATGGGCAGGTCCCATAGAGTCTTTGCAGCAGTTGACAACTACCAGGCAAAGCACCAGGCCACAATCATTGAGGCTGTAGGTATGATAAGAGGTAATAGTGTATCTATATTATTTGATTCAGGAGCTACTGAATCCTTTATATCTCCATTGGTTGTGGAGCATTGCGGGCTAGTGGCAACTAGACAAGGTGTTAATTGGGAAGTGGAGTTAGCTTCAGGGGCTAGAGTGTCAATGGAATCAGAGGTTAGGGCATGTCAACATCAGATTAGCAATACCACAACCTTAGTAGACCTTAGAGCTACACCACTTGGATCATATGGCATCATACTTGGCATGGATTGGCTTTATGCCCATAGAGCCAAGATGGATTGCCGTCGAAAAGAAATTGAGTGTGAGGATGATCAGGGTTCACCCATAGTAATCATTGGGATTCAGAGACCCGTGTCTCTTCGTATGATTTCCGCAATGCAAATTAAGCAGAGCATGCGAAAGGGATGTCAGCTATTTGCCATCACTATCAATGATAGAGGGGAAGAGGATGAAAAGGAAACATCGATAGATGACCATCCTATTCTTAAGGGATATTTAGACGTGTTTCCTTTAGAGCTACCTGGAATGCTACCCCGTAAAGAGATTGACTTTCATATAGACCTTGTACCAGGAGCTGAGCTAGTTTCAAGAGAACCTTATAGGATGACCACAAATGAGCTTAATGAGCTCAAGATGCAGCTTGAGGAACTCCTAGAGAAGGGTCACATTCATCCTAGCGTATCCCCTTGGGGTGCACCAGTCATCTTCATGAAGAAGAAGGATGGATCTCTCTGATTATGTATGGATTAACGTCAGTTGAACAAAGTAACCATCAAAAACTGATATCCCTTTCCCAGGATCGATGATTTATTCGACCAACTTCAGGGTGCCAAAGTATTTTCCAAAATTGATCTGAAGTCAGGATACCATCAGTTGAAGATAGTGGAAAGCGATATCCACAAGACCACATTTCACACTAGATATGGCCACTATAAGTTCATCGTGGTTCCATTCGGCCTTACGAAAGCTCCAACTATTTTCATGAGCCTCATGAATGGGGTATTCCACACATTCCTTGATCATTTTGTGATTGTGTTCCTTGATGACATATTGATATATTCTCAGAATGAGAAGGAGCATGAAGACCACCTGAGACGGGTTTTGCAGTATTTGCGGGACAATCAGTTGTATGGCAGTTTGTCGAAGTGTGCATTCTTTCATTCAGAGGTCAAGTACCTTGGGCACATTATTTCCTATGATGGGATCTCAGTTGACCCATCGAAGATCAGAGCGATTATGGATTGGCCAGGGCCAACCAGTGTGACAGAGGTCAGGAGCTTAGCAGGTTATTACCAATGCTTTATTGAGGGATTCTCTAGAGTCGCACATCCTATTACTTCTCTTCAGCGTAAAGGGAATAAATTTGAGTGGATCGAGAAGTGCGAGAGGGCCTTTCAGGAACTCAAAAAGGCACTTACTAGCACACCTATCCTTGTAGTACTTGATCCCTCAGCTGACTTCATGGTTTGCACGGATGCTTCCCTATAGGGTTTAGGAGCAGTTCTTATGCAAGATGGTAGGGCTATAGCTTTTGAGTCTAGGAAACTTAAGACTCACAATCTTAACTACCCTACTCATGACCTTGAGCTTGCAGCAATAGTGTATGCACTTGTGAGGTGGAGACACTTTCTTTTGGGTCATCATTTTGAGCTTCATTCAGACCATCAGAGCCTTCAGTACATATTCACTCAACCGAACCTTAATGCATGTCAGAGGAGATGGATGGAGTTCTTGTGTGAGTATGATTTTGACATTCACTACATCAAAGGGAAAGAAAATGTAGTTGCAGATGCTTTGAGTAGGAGACGTCACAAGGTATATACCATATCTATGGGACAGATTTGAGAGATTGGATATTGCAGCAGTTGCCAAAGGATGGATGGTATTTAGAGGTTTGTCAAGTAATACGATCTCAGGAAACTCTAGAAGGAAAATATGTGGATTATTCCTTGGAGTTCGATGGACCATTACGCCATAGAGGGCACATCTATGTACCTTCTTCCAGGGGTTTGCGAAAGTTCATTGTCATGGAGGCTCATAGAGCTCCTTATGCAGCACATCTCGGAGTTAAGAAGATGCATGCTGACTTAAGATAGTTATATCATTGGTCAGGAATGCGGCAGCTCATTGTTGAGTTAGTAGCCCGATGCCTCGAGTGTCAAAGAGTCAAGGTGGAGCACTGCCATCCAGGTGGGTTGCTCCAGTTGTAATACCCTAAAAATGGTCATCTAAACCATGGGCCCCTAATCTCGACAACATCACCAAGGTCCTAACCAAAGGCAATTAAATCAATCTTGAGCACATTATTAATTCTTTAATCATCAAATATCACATCGTAAATCAACTACTCAATATTAATTAAATATTTATTTAATTAATCAAATCATTTCCAATAATATCATTTTGATCAATTATCCCATTTTAATTTATTAAATATCCTTGCATATTTAATTAATTAATAAATTTGCCATTCAATCATGCAAAAAGGATTAATTTATTACAAAGAGTTGAATTGAAAATAAAACAAAAAAAATTGAATTGAGAGAGAAATCAAACTTGAGATATTATTTCTTTTTCTAAATTTAGAACTTGAAATCAGAAAAGCAATTTAATTGAATTATTGAATTATTCTCTAAAATTGGAACTCAAAGCTTTTCAGAAAAAGAAGTTCAGTTGCATTGAAAAGACCTTTTTCTTGAATAAATTAAAGAATTATCTATTTTTATCAGATATGCATGGAATTAATTTATTATTATTTTCCAATGCAACTTGGACTTCTAATTTGAATGCAATTCAATTAAACTATAATTAGAATCTATCTCAAGGTTAACTGAACATGATTTCTCAATTATTTCAATTAATCCAAAATCAAGCTTTTTCATCATCTCTCTTGTGATTCTCTATAAATTCAGTCTTCAACTCTCATTCCAATTTACCCCAGAGATTTTTGAGAACACGCTTGGAGATTATTATCATGCTAATTTCGCTCTAGAGTCTTTGAAGATTATTGTGCTTTTTAGATTGTTTGCATCCATTTTGCATTCATTATTGCTTGCATCCATTGTTGCTTGAATTATTCATCCATCTTGCATCCATATACTTAATATCATATAGATTAAATCCTTCATCTTGGTGTAGTCTAGTCATTAGTATTGCTTATAAAAATCTGAGAGCAATCTTATACTTGCATCTTTTAGAAGGCAATTGGTCGCTTTGCTATGGTTTATTACTTATTGATTATTGATTACTAACCATGCATATAATGACTTAATTAAAGTGTTGTGCTTGCAGCTACAGGTTCACTTTTTCACACACACATATCTGGCACCCACTGTGGGGCCCGAAGACTACACTTTTTCAACCTCCAAGACTGACCACTTTTTTTTTTTTTTTTTGTTATTTTCCAGATTTCAGATTTTTTGATTTTTTTCATCCGTACATCTCATATGACAATTTTTACAGGCTGAAACGACAAACTGCAGGTGTCACATGAATTGAAAATATCCTATCATATGAGCAGACATCATCAACAATCTTCTTTCGTACGATACTAAATCCTAGCTCATACGAGTCAAGTGTCTGTCGTACGATTCTGTATTTTCTGGTAAAAGAGGCAAATTTCATAATTTTCTCATTTTTGATTGATTATTTTGATGAATGACCCTGACTGTTTATCTATCTACCTCAGAGTTTTTCACAACCTAACTAGTTTTTGTAGAATGCTTGTCGAAGAATATGCTTGTTGCACAAAGACAATATGACTACTGATTTGTTGTCTTTGCAGGTTGCCTGAGGAGAATCGACTAAACATCATGTATTCTTTAAATTCGCTTTTAGGCACCTAACTTGCTATCTAGTTAATGAACAAAATCTGTCTTTTGTGTTTTAGAAAAATCTGAGAGGTAGGAGAGTATGCTCTTGTCTTCTTCTAGACAAACAGAAATCTAGACCCTTGAAGTATTTTCTAAAGATTGATTGCAACATCTTTAGCATGCTTGCCCTCCCAAGGAGCTAATAACTCTATAGCCTTTATGGCCAGTGAGAGGGGAACAACCTAAGTGGAAACGGCTAGACGCCAAGTACTCCAACTCACTATAAAATAAACATGATTTGATGAAAATCAAGTCAACGACAGTGCTCGGGAATGTTCTCCTTCGTACCTTCGGGTATATTAAACCTTCATTTTCAAGGTTGGGAGACCTCTTAATTGAGTTTATACCTCAATGTGCCGAATGGATCCCTGACTAAATCCAATTTAAAATTAGAAGCTACCCGGTTCACCTCCGAAAGGGGGATAATCTTTGTGCAAGAAAGTTAGTAACTCTCTCAAGAGACTTGTCATTTCATGCCCCCATTAGCGTTTGGAATCGGATAATATAGTGTTGAGAATCCATTGCGTGAGACTCAGCGGCTGTATTCTGATTAGCTATTGGGTGTGTACCTGAGTCTACAAGCAAAGGTTTTTTTTCCTCACCAAATTCCTTAGGGTTTGCATGTTGTGATTGGACTCACTATACATACTACTTGTTTTCTGTGTTTTCATCCTTGAAACAAAAACTGAAATACTAAAAATTGGTGAAGACTAAAAACAACTTAGCGAGTTGAAACTCTGTCCATGTCAGAAACTAGTCCATCCTAAGTCAAAACTCTGCCTATGTCAGAAACTAGTCCATCCTAAGTCAAAACTCTATCCGTGTCAGAAACTAGTCCATCCTAAGTTGAAACTTTGTTCATGTTAGAAACTAGTCCATTTTAAGTTGGAAATCTGTCCGTGTCAGAAACTAGTTTATCCTGGTCAAAAATCAGTCCATCTCAGAATTAGTCATACTCAGTTATCATACTCAGCAATTGGAAAAACTCAAATTTTCTAGGCTCTGTCCTGTGAATAGTCATACGAGTCTGATAATCCATCGTGCTGCACTAGGTCCTGTGTCGTACGAGTCTACTGATTTGTCGTCCTATACCATATTATCAGTCGTACGAGTCTGAGTCATCTATCGTCCTGCACTGTATCCTATCTCGTATGAGACAGAATTTCCTTTAGTATTTTTTCATCCTGCACATGCCCATTTGTCATATGGTACGAGGTAGCAACTCGTACGAAACATAACTATTGTCATCTTGTAGCTGCTAAATTGTCGTTCGGTCTAGAAAATATTATCGTATGAGTATCTGGTTTTGTCAGAACAGAAGATTCAAACTTGCCTAAAAATAGCTTACAACAAACATAATACTAGTCATCATTTTCCTGAGCATAAATAGATCAAGACAGTGTACCTCTGCATTTGTGTTGCATGATTTGGTCGATCACCTTTCAGCTAGTTGAATCAACTACCTATCAAATTTTAGTCACTTAGATAACGTCTTATACAGGATAGATCATTCTTGAAACCAGACTGAATCTTACACTACGCTTAGAATCAACTTAGATAATGTCTTAGACAGGATAGATCATTCCTGAAATCAGACTAAATCTCAATTGTTTCTCCTAAACAATACTCTAAACAAAACAACTAGCTCTGAAATTGATCTTGATCTCTGCATCACAAACAACTTTAGGTCACACTAATCCATAAAAATGCCTATTCAAACCAGGAATTCTCGTAAGAAAGAAGCCAAAGGCAAAGAACAACCCTTCAAATATCAAGATAATCCATTCTACGTGAAGGATCCACTCACTGACATGCCGTCGTCATCAGGCGGACCAATTTTTGATGAACCTGAATCTCCCACCATACATGAGACATAATACAATGATGGAAACAAAAATGACTCCTCATCATCAAGTGAGACTGATGAAGACACTGAACCTCCAGAAAAATAAATCCTTGACTATCAGAAATGATGAAAACTATCATGACCCGAGAGAAGGAAGACTATTTCTTAGAACTAGCAAAACAAGGTACCAAACTTCCTATTGGATATGATGTCCAGACACTTGTTACTAAAAAGGAAGACTCACCTATACTCACGGTACACAAACAATTACTAGCCTTGTGGACGGAGGTCACAGAACTGAAGAATAAGGACAAGTCCCCAAAACAATATTCTCTAGAAACAATATATCCCTTTCCATTTGACAAGAATCTACACATGTCTCCATTTCCTCCACAAGTGGAAATCCCAAAATTTGACAAATACGATGGTACCTCAGATCCTCAAGATCATGTTAGGGAATTTAGTGTTGCTTGTACAGAGTTCATGCATGATCAAACGTACCTCATGCGTCTCTTCCCAAGGAGTTTAGGGGGTCAAGCAATTGAATGGTTCTCAAGTCTACCCAAATGAATAAAAACATTTGAAGAACTAATCCAACTATTTTTACAACAATACTCATACAACATTCGACATCCTGTGACTATGATCAATCTTTGTAATACTCAATAGAAAACAGGGGAACCTCTTCTTACTTTCCTCCAACGCTAGAGAAAGATGTTCTCTAGGTATCCATGACCTATCCCAGACTCTGAGAAAATGGATATATTTGTCAATAACTTGGTCCCCAAACTGAAATATAGTATACAAATGCAAGTACACCCATCATTTAACAAAATGGTATATAATGCCATTCGAATGGAAGATGTGCTCATAAAGAAAGGAGATATCATGCCTTGGAAAGAAACACAAACATGATCTAGCTCTAAAGAGAAGAACAAGTATTGGAAATTTGCCAAAGACAACAATAAGAATGTTGTTAATGATGGAGTAGTAGACACAGTCAAAACCAACTCAAAATCCACAATATTCAACTTGGCTAGTGGTACACAAGCACTTAAAGCTGCTGAGATTGCAGCAGAGAATCCGCCAAAGAAAACAAAGGAATGGTTCAAAGAAAAGCCTTGGATTTCCAAACCTAAGCGTGATTTTACTCCTCTTGAAGAATCATATGAATCTGCTTTCAAAAGTCTATTGGAAAACAACTTGATAACACTACCAGATAACTCTAGACCATATGATCCAGATGTCAAACCAAGATGGTGGAGAGAAAATGAATATTGTGACTTCCATCGGAATAAGGGTCATAACATAAACAATTGCATGAAGTTAAAACATGAGATTCAAGATCTCATAGATGCTGGTAAAGTTGTTGTTGGGAATCATCCAACCAATGCTAATCATAAAGAATTTAAGGACCCTGTGCCTGTTTATGAACAAGGTGATTCCTCAAAGACCAAAGGAGGTGCTAAGGTAAATTATACTTATGCCAGCCAGAACAACGTAATCAACATGATTGAGCCTTCACACTTGGAATATTGCAATGTGATTATAGTTTAAGATAAACCAAATGAATCACGATATGCAAGAGCTCTGACCCGATCTCAAAAGAAAGTCACTCTCCAAGGAGCTAGTTCTTCCACTCCGGCTCAAGAAACATCAAATCCAACAGCCTTGCCAAACAAACAAAAGGAATCAACCTTGGACAAATTTAAAAGGTTAACTTCATCATCATCCTCTGGATATAGTGTAGTTCAACAGTTAAAAAGGACAAATGCTCAAATTTCAATTTTTGAATTGCTACAAGTCTCATCTGCTCACAAGGAAATCCTAGACAAAGCACTGCTCACTACCAACGTTCCAAAAGATTTAGACATTGATTGGTTTTAGTCTATGGTGGGTCATCTGACTTCACCTCACTATTTGACCTTCTCTGAAGAAGATGACAATTCATTAAATCATCCACATAACCAGCCATTGCATATTCAAGCCATGATCCACAAACACGGATTCAAACATGTTTTGATAGATGGAGGCACGGGGTTGAATATCTGTACTTATCATCTGCTTACACAACTAGGATTCTCTGAAAATGTCATTAATCCAAGCAAGAAAATAACAATTAAAGCCTATGATGAGGAAGAGAGGACCTCCAAAGGTCTGGTATCATTACCAATCAGAGTGGGACTGGTAGAGAGAGAAGTCCTTTTCCAGGTTTTTGATATTCCATTGTCATACAATATTTTACTGGGCAGGTCGTGGATTCATGAAATGAAGGCAGTACCATCAATGTATCACCAATGCTTAAAGTTTCCCTATAATGGAGCTGAAGTCAGTATTCTTGTTGATACAAATGTCATCTGTAATGTATTGACAAAAGATGCAGATACTTTTGTGCCTCATAATAGGGCAGCCTCTCCAAATGAAGATCCAAAAACATTGATGAAAGACTTAGAAAAGAGATTGAAGATTACAGATATCGGCATGGATGGCTACAAGATAGAACTGGTACTATCCTTAGTTTCTCTCCTTCCATCGCCAAAACAGTTGGGCAAGCCATTAGAGGCTATGAGAACACAAACTTCGGCTCCAAATACCATATATGATGGTCTCTTTGTACAGTCTTCTACCTCCTTGGGATATGAAATAGAAGAGGATGTTGTGCTTAACTGGCTTTTTAAGGAAGATAGTCAAAATGAGGAGGTACGACACTATGAGATTTCCTCAAACCAATAAGGTCCTGGCTATAAAATAATTCAACGTATGGGATACCTAGGTACTAGTCCTCTAGGCAAACAAAAGGAAGGTATTACTGAACCAATTCAGCTACAAACCAAATCCACAAATGATAAGGCTAGACTGGGATACAATCTGAAAAAGACATCAGACCAAAAACATGTTTCTAAGTCTAAGTGCTCGAAAAAGATATTGCCTTTAACATTACATGAAGCAGACACTAAACAAACAAAAGTAGAGTGTAGAAAAGAGAAAGAGGAATCAATAGTCAAGAAAGAAGAAATAGTCAGTGCCTAGGCTTCGATGGTATCAACTACGATAATACAAGAAGTTGAGATTCCTGAGGATATAAGAGATGAAGTCGTAAGAATCAGAGAATTGTTTGCACCATTAAAATTTCTAGTCACATAGACTGGCAGGCAACAAGTAGATGATTTAGAGACTGATTCAAACAAGTATGAATGGGGTCCTGACTATCTTTCAAACACATCCACTACAGAAACTCTAGAAGAATCTAGTGGTGTCATAGATGATACTCAAGAGCTGATGCACATAAAACTAGAGAAGGAAATACAAGAAATTAGACAAAAGAGGCAAACAAATTATGAACAAGGATTGAAAGAAGGAAGAATACCAGAAAGCTTCTCATCTATGTGCCCTTATCCTAAAACAGAACAAATCAGTTATAGCACTACACAGGAAGAGTTAGAAGCTATAGAACAAGAACCAATCATCAATCCAGAAGAAGCTGAATGGAGTAGATGACAACAAATCATAGAAATAATGAGATCATGTCAACAGGTTTGTCAGATACAAATGACAAATGAACCACAACATGAAGGAACTTGTAGCATTAAAGATGTTGGTATTGATACCATACATATGCTTACTAAATCACCTGAAAGAGGCTTGGAAACTTCATTCAATGACTCTGATGACTCTGATGACAGTCCTATTCATGATGATGTCCACTCAGCCTCAAATTCTGAATCATCTGATACAAACAATGAAAAGTTGCCTACTAGTCTTATTACTATTAAACCATGATATGACGTCCAGTGTGGCGTAGGAAACGACGTTACAAGTATGTCTATTGGATTAGATCGATTAAATATTAATTTTAATTTTAATAATCATGATCTGACTCTTCCTGGTCTCAAGACACTTACGCAAGGTATCATTCTGGAACTTACTTTTCGATCCGCAGCTGTGATAACAATACCGTGAACACTCTTGAACCTATCCAAAATTTGTCCTTAGTACATCCCGAATTGATTGACTGTACTTTACAGAACCAACCCATGGATATACCTACTTTTGCCAATGACTATACATTATCCTATTATCTCAATGCAGTCAAACCTATAAACTCTTCCACCAGTGAACAGAGCGAAAATACGACTAAAGCGGATATCAAGTATCTTAGTCGCAAAAACAAGAAAAATAAAAATAAAAGATCTGATGGCAAAAACCATATTGTGGCATTGTTAGAATCTAAAAAAGAGAAAATAAAGGATGTACCTAAAGGTGAAAACCTCTTTGAGGCGCCTGAAGGTGAGACACTTGGTATACTGCCTAGTCATTTCCAAGAGCAGACTTCCATATTGATCGAGCCAACTCAGCCAGTGAATATCAGGAATCAAGAGACACCACAAATCATTCACGTAGCTCAATCACTATCAGCAGAAGAATTGAAGGAGTTCACTCAGCTATTCTTAGAAAAGAAAATAAACTTTGCATGGACGTACTCTGATATGCCAGGCTTGGATCCTGATCTCATTATGCACCATCTCTCAATCATGTCAGGAGTAAAACCAGTTAAACAAAAACTCCGTAAGATGCACCTGCATGTAGCGTTATTGGTCAAAGCTAAACTAGAGAAATTGCTCAAAGCTGGATTTATTAGAGCAATAGATTATGTTGAATGGATTTCCAACATAGTGCCTATGTCGAAGGTAGATAAATCTATCAAAGTTTGTACAGATTTTAGAGATCTCAACAAAACATGTCCAAAAGATGACTTTCCATTGCCAAATATTGATATGATAGTCGACATGACAGCTGGGTATGAGATGTACTCACTAATGGATGGATTTTCTAGCTACAATCAGATTAAAATCGCTCCTGGAGATCAAGAAAAGACAGCTTTCACCTGTGCATGGGGAACCTTTTGTTGGAATGTCATGCCATTTGGGTTAAAGAACACAGGGGTGACCTATCAAAGAGCAACTACAACTATCTTTCATGACATGATGCATAAGAATATGGAAGATTATGTTGATGATACCTTAGTGAAGACTATGAAAAGATCAATGCATATTCAAGAGTTAGGTCCTATACTTGACAGAATGGAAAAATTCAAGCTCCGATTAAATCCAAAGAAGTGTGCATTCAGAGTGACATCTGGTAAACTACTTGGCTACATCATTTCAAAGAAGGGAATCAAGGTTGATCCTAAGAAGGTCCAAGCTATAATGGAAATGCCACCTCCAAAGAACATCAATCAAATGAGAAATCTATAGGGACGTCTCCAATCCATTAGAAGATTCATTTCTCAGCTAGCAAACAAGGCTCAACCTCTTACAAAAGTATTGAGAAAAGGAATAATATACAACTGGATTAGCAGTGTGAACAACATCTTCAGCAGATAAAAGAGTACTTGTCTAATCCACCGATATTGATGCCACCTATTAGGGTAAGCCATTAATCTTATATATATCAGCAAATGATTCATCACTGGGGGCACTTCTGGTGCAACAAGATGACAACAAAAAGGAAAGAGCTATTTATTACATCAACAGGACACTGGTGTCTTATGAAATGAGCTACAGTATAATAGAAAAAGCATGCTTGGCATTAGTCTTTGCATCACAGAGACTGAGGCACTATATGCTAGCACATTCAGTCAAGTTGGTGGCCAAAATCGATCCACTCAAGTATCTTCTTAATAAAGCAACACTCATCGAAAGATTGGCGAAATGGGTTATGATCCTTACAGAGTTTGACATTGAATATGTGGAATGCAAAGCCATAAAAGGATAGGTAATTGCTGACCAACCTGTTAAAGCTCCACTTGACGATACTCAACCACTACACATCGAGTTCCCAGATGAATCAATAATGCATCTTACTCAACAACCCTGGAAGATGTTCTTCTATGGTTCCTGTTAGGCCCAATATGGAAAGCTAATGTACTAAGAGGGGAGGGGTGAATCAGTACTTCAAATCCTTTTCTCAACAATATCTTTACTGTTATGCATAAACCAAAAACTACTGTAACATAATATAAAGCTAAAACAAATGAGTAACAATCATACATGATTCACTCCATAACACATATATTTTGGTTACGCAGAAACTCTTGGTTAGAGAGAAAAAATGCAGTGGGGATGGCACCCACAACTTCACTACTGCAATAATAAAGAGTGCTCGGTTAGAGCTACATTTAGCTATTTCTAATAGCTTACTCTATTAGGAGTATTAAGATCAGTTAGATCTACCTTACTAAAGGATTTATACAACACTATATAAGTGTAGCACTTGGTTAAAGGATTTACAATTTATAGACTTGGTTAGAGTCTTTTACCCTGTTAAAGGTTTCTCTTACAACTTCAAAATATTACAATAAGACTTTACAAATATCTGCAACTTTACATCTGAAATACTATAGCAGATTCTATGTGCTCAAAATGAGATTACCTTGCCTAAAGCATACCTCGGTAACTCATAAAATAACTCAATAAACCCTTCTGTTTACTCTGTTCCTCGACTGTTCTCTGATAACCTTCTCAGTGACCTCTGTGTCTCTATAACAGTCATAATACTCTGTGATTTCTCATGTATCACATAAATCTTTCTTCATACACATATGCACACACATTTCTCATATTCACATCTCTTTCTAACCCTAAATTCATGTTGTATAAATAGACTTCTTATATCGGTGATCTGATTCATTGCTTCGATCTTACAAACATGATTTCTCGAATAAATAACCATGCAAAATATTTCATTGGTTAGATGACCTCAAAATTATACAAAATCTATATGTGCGATTTCCAATGTGATAATGGTTCTGTGTACCTCGATCTTGTAACACGTTTTCATATGTGTGTCGAGGTTCAATGAATCTGGTAACACTTTTCACTCAGTGTATTATATTTACTGCCCGGTAGACATGAAATAACACTCGGTAGACAGCTCGATGTATACTGGGCTTTGTGACTGTTTTCCTTCTATAACCGACTAGGTTGTTCATACAGACTAAATATTTCAGTAGGGGTAGCCGACTAGAGTATATAGAATGACTTTGTATATAAAACTAATGGCAATTTGATAAGTAGTAACAATCTCCCCTTTTGACATTAGTTGAGATGTTTGACAAAACTACTTTCAAAGTCATTACCCAAAAAATTTGTATACTTTACAAAATTTGACTAAACATGCAATATATACATTAGTCATTGAAATAGTATGATCAAATATGCTCCCCTTATCAATATGCTATACAAAACTTTGTAATGTGTGCTCGGTGATCAATACTCTGCAATCACTATTCTTTCCTCTGTTCACTGTTCTTGGATACTCTGCTTATTCTGCTCATTCTTTGCTCGGTATACTCCCCTTGTATACTACACTCTAGTTGTTTGATACTTTGACTACTATACACTCTTGATGATAGACTCTGATATACTCCCCCTTTTTGACAAACATCAAAATTTAGTTACCATTGGGAGGTGGCAACTGATCAAAAATGGATTTGTACTTTGTCTTGGCTTCAGTGAGAGCGATAGAGAGTGCATCCTTTACACTATCCATTAAAGAATTTTGTGCATTAATATCAGCCAATAATGAAATTAATCCATCTAAAGTGCTTCCCTCTTGTGTAGTAGAGAGATAAGTGGCTCGGTTTAGCTGTTCTTGAACGGATGAAAGATGAGGAAGGAATAATGTTGAAGTGTCATTATGTCCATCCTAATCTTGTGTTCTTCATTTCTCAGTTCCAATTGTTGAGCCATGAGCTGTTGTAGCTTAGTATAAAAATTCTGAACTGAATTGGGCTCGGGGGTCAACTTATTTGAGAGATCGGTGATCTCTTTCTCAATTGCTTCTATTTTATTCTTAATGTCTTTAAGAAATACAGAAAATGTGCAGAGTTTCTGAAATAATGAAAAAATGTGCTTGAGTTGAGGGGACAACTCAGCAATAAATTTGATAAGTTTTACCTTGCCAACAGCAATGGATCTCTGTACTTCCTCTATCATTTTAGCAGTTAGCTCCTTGTCTTTTAGTTTGCTCAAGTATTCGGATGCATCTACTCGAGATGTCTCAATCTGATTTAGGAGTTCATCCAATTGAATATGGATGGCTGCATTGGTTGATACTATAGCTGAAGGTAGCATATCTGATAGTAAGGTCTTGACCTTCTAAAGTACTTTATTCTTCTTTTGTATGACCAGTTGCTTCTCCTATTCGGCCTTTTCTTTTCACAATTCACCGAATTCATTGAGTGCTTGCCCTTTCAATGTGGAGATGTCTACATTGGGCAACACTATTGGTTTTGATAAATCAATTTTGAAACTATGTTTTTTCAACTTCTTTTCTTTACCTTTCACCGGGTGAACCACTACAATAGCTTGAGAGGCTTGAGAACCCTCGGTAGGTTGCTTGGTAGAGACAACACTTTTGTTGATTTCTTTAGCCTTGGTAGTGTCCTTCGGTGTCTCGGTGCTTGGTGTCTCAGCTGTAACATTTTCCATGCTAGAAGGTGCTTGAGAGGTTTGTTCTTGTGAAGTACCTTCTGTTGTAGACTTTTGACCTTCGGTGCCTTCACCTGTAGCCTGAAGAGCATCAGTTGTAGCAGGTTGATTGATCGGTGGGTAAGGCTGAACTTGTTCCAAAACAGATTCACTGGAGACAAGTTTTGCATAAGCATTGCCTTCTATCATTTCTTGTTCAAGTGCCTCTGCATCCATGATATCTTCATCTATTTGAATGGTGACAGCAGGGTCTTGCTCAGTGACATTGACTATTTCCACTATAGATTGTTCACTAGCATTCTTTCTTTGAAAGATGGCCTCCCATTGCTCTTTTATTTCCTTTTCCACTTCTATATACAGACCATTCATCAATTTCAAGGCCTTTTGTTTTACTATAAATTGAGTTTGGTTGTTTGTCAGATGTTCTTTTATTTCATCAACCGACATATCAGGAAAGAGATGCACCAAACTTCTTTCTCTGATTTGTTTCTCCGAGTCTAGGGCATATTGCCATCTAGTTTCAATATGTGCATATAATTCCGTAAGAATAGAATTACATACTTCTAATGGGACAACTCAGAATTTGAGAAGTGTGCAAATGACAGCTTCTTCAATTTGCCTCTTTTCATCAGCGGATCTGGATTCATATTTGACAAATCTGAATCCACCAAATCCACCATATTCCTTTAGATTATTACAAAAAATTTCTACACTATGTACATCTACCTTCTTGCTTTTCACAATCTGAAATTTATTTGCATCTTCAAATTCGGTATCACTCAACTCTTTTGGCAAAATGAGTCTCCGAGTAGATTTCTTGTAAGTTCTAGTTACCTTAGGAATGGCAATGGTCTTTTGTTTCTTACTCGGTAATGGAGTAGATGCCCTTGTGTTAGGTCTCTTTGTTGGAGGGGTTGGTAGGGCCATTGAAGTGTCCTTTTTCTTTCTCTTCAACACTTTTCCCTTTGGCAATTTGGTGCTAAGTGTTACAGTTGCTTCTTGGGCTTCTGTCTCCTCTTTGGTGATGGCTAGAACTCCTTTGATAGGTGGGTGAACTCACAATACTGGTTCCCACTTTTTGACCAACTTTGACACTTATATGAATATTTTGAAAAAAACCTTCACTTTCCAACACCTATAACTTTTAAACTGTTAAGAATTTGAAGATGATATAAACTAGTGATTTTTAACATCTTGTTTGTAGATTCTAAATATTTTTTTTTTCAAATTTGTTTGAATAAAATTTTATTGATTTTTCCATCTCCCTCAAAAAGTAATTTTTTACAGCAAACAACTTTTTTTAAGAGTGATGTGTATCCCGAAATGCATAATTTTTTTTCTATTAATGATAAAAACTTAATTGTTTTGAATTTTGGTTTGTAACATCAATACCTAGGGCATGCAGTTGGTTTGATACCGATATGCTGAATATTTTTCATTTTATTAAGTTTTGGAGTTCGACTAATTATAATTTAGATATAGGTGTACGTTTGAACACATAACTTGCTCTATATATATCAAAATTCAATTTTCTTTTTTTTGTTAGAAAGAAAACATCAATACCTAGTGCATAGATATTTTTCAAAAAAAAATTGAATTAGTTTACTATTTTTCCCAATGCATTGAACAAAGAGGTTCATGTTCGGTGAAAAACCTACATTCATAAGAAATAAAATAAAAATATATTAATGAAATTAAATATATTAAAATTTATACTATTTGGAAAGATTATAATAAGGACTAAATACTTTTAAAAAAAAAAACTTATAAATGAATTAATTTGACCCCCCAAAAGCTAATGTAAAATTGTTTTTTTATCAGCATTTGATAGATGCAAAGGAGACTCCATTGCAAGTATGATTTAGAAGTAGAGAGGTTCTATCCAAGAAATTTTGATCTAAGAGCCTTTGATTTAACTCTCTTCAATTAATTACTTAAAATGGGACCTCTTAAAGCTTAAATCATTATATTTTCTAAAAAATGTATGATTTTAGCAAAAATCAAGACGTACCAAAAAGTGGGAACCAGCTTTGTGAGTTCACCTAGGTGTGGAGGAAGACTCTTCTCCAAATTTCTTAGTTAATGCCTTAATCATGTTTGTAGCTTTTCTTGTAGCCTTAGGTACTACAATGCTCATTTTTACTTTTTCCTTCATCTCTTCATAGGTTCCATACCTCAGCTCGGTAGTATGCCTTGGCAATGATAGATAGGCATCAATTTTCTATTGTGTGATATCAAAATCAATCTCATAACCCATAGGTGACAATGATTGAGTCCTCAGTTCCACAACATTCACATAACAGTAATCAGTGTCGACCTCAAAACATATTTCATCTTTGTATTTTTCTACCAGCTGTGGTGGAATCCGGTACCTGTTATCCATTTTCTCTTGGAACTTGCTAAAATAATCATCCTTTATATCATTAAAGTTATCACCTAACTTCTTGATGAAGTCATTGATCTGATGGGTGATTGGTCAGTGTAGTTCCCAAACAACTTTACTAACTGTTGGAAAAAACTTCTCATAGTAGAAAAACATAACAACTTAATGAGTTTGGTAAACCAGCTTAGCAATGCGATGAGATTCGATGTAAATACCTTAGATTTTGCTTTGAAGATGGTTTGATCGCCTTGATTCGCTCTGCTCTGCTTCTCAAAAACTTAGTGAATGACCGTGAAAAACCTTTTAAGTACTCAAAAATACCTTATCAGGCTCCGTGCAAGTTAGGTCGAAGACATTAAATGCACTCGGTTCACTTAACTTTCTTTCCCTTTTTTTTGCACTTTAACCGAGTAACTAGATTTCCTTCATATACCAACTTGACAGGCTTCCTGAATTCACTGACTTAACAATTTTCCTATAAAGTGCTCCAAAAGACTTTGATAGAATTTCAAACTTACTACTACATCTTACTATGCAGATTTTGAATTCAGTACATACTAAAATAGGAACTGTTTAAGATTTAACCTAGTGAGAATGCAGTCCCTTCATACCTTTACCGATTAATTTGGAGTGGGAGAACCTAACTCGGTAGGTAATGTGCTTTCTTTATTTGACAAAATTTCCTTCTTTCTCCAAATCATCTTTAATTTCTCTTTTATTTCCTCAGTGTCTTCTCTAGGTTGATCTCTGCAATCTCGAGCCAAGTGTCCAACTTTGTGACAATGAAAACATGCCATACCAGGATTTCTCCATGATCTTCGGTTATTCATTCCAAACCTTATAAAGCAGTTGGCACTTATATGTCCATATCTTCCACAACATTCACACCATATCCTTGTATTGTAATCCCATGGTACTGCAGAATATTGTCAATAAGGATCTATGTGAGTTCGGTAACCTCTAGTATTTGCTCGGTGTGTAGACCATATGTGGTTCTTTTGCTTAAACCAACACTTCTCAGTACTATGTCCATATCTATTGCAGTTTTTACAAAACCCTTTGAATTTTACCTTTTGATAATTGTTAACAGACTTTGTCCTACGTTGATTAGATGTGTGACCATATTTATTGCAATTGTAACAATAACCATTGGTATTAGTGGTATTCGGTTGCTTACCTTTTCTGATTTGACACATGTTGGCAGTATGACCTTGATTTCCATAGTAGTAGCAAATGGGCTTCTTCCTTTTGATGTTATTCCTTTTTCTAGCTTGTTTTGATGATTCCTCTCTCTCGGTAGTGCAGATTCCCTTCTCAGTAGATTCTTTTCCTTTGTAACCGAGTCCTCCTTCTTTGTAGGGTCGTCTTGTGTTCAGTTGCTCATCCAACATCTTTGATGCTTCATAACTCTTCTTCAGTGTTTCCTTAGATTTCTTCTCTGTTTCAAGTTCATTTCTCAACCTTGATACTTCAAGTTTCAATGCTTGATTCTCATCATTTTTCAGATTTGCTTCATGATGTGTATAACCTAGTTGATCTATCAGATTTTGTTGAATACCAGTTAGCCTTATGATTTCATCATTCTTATCAAATACTAAGACTTCAAGTTGTTGTTTTTCTCTTTGTAGATCTCTTGCTTTATCCTCGGCTATCCTTAATGCATCTAGATTTTCAGTCATCTGTGTAGTGAAATGTTCATGTTCTCTTTTCATTGCTTTGTTCTTTTCTTTCAACATTCCAATCATTTCTTTAGTTTCTTCAGATATACTGTTCTCAGATGATGTCTCGATTTGTTCCACTAACTCTTGAGAATCCTACAAGTCATCAAATAATCTTCTCCTTACTTTCAGCGATTTTTGCATTTGCCTTTGCATGTCTGCAATCACTTAATTTGCATTATCCAACTCTTCTTGTAAATACACAATCCTTTGAGATTGTTTATAGCCTTCCATTGATAAGATCTTTCTCTTTAGGTAGTTAAACCCTTTTCCAAGATTCAAGCTCTGATACCAATTGTTAGGCCCAATATGGAAAGCTAATGTACTAAGAGGGGAGGGGTGAATCGGTACTTCAAATCCTTTTCTCAACAATATCTTTACTGTTATGCATAAACCAAAAACTACTGTAACATAATATAAAGCTAAAACAAATGAGTAAAAATCATACATGATTCACTCCATAACACATATATTTTGGTTACACAGAAACTCTTGGTTAGAGAGAAAAACTGCGGTGGGGATGACACCCACAAGTTCACTATTGCAATAATAAAGAGTGCTTGGTTAGAGCTACATTTAGCTATTTTTGATAGCTTACTCTGTTAGGAGTATTAAGATCAGTTAGATCTACCTTACTAAAGGATTTATACAACACTATATAAGTGTAGCACCTGGTTAAAGGATTTACAATTTATAGACTTGGTTAGAGTCTTTTACCCTGTTAAAGGTTTCTCTTACAGCTTCAAAATATTACAATAAGAATTTACAAATATCTACAACTTTACATCTGAAATGCTGTAGCAGATTATATGTGCTCAAAATAAGATTACCTTGCCTATAGCATACCTCGGTAACTCATAAAATAACTCGGTAAACCCTTCTGTTTACTCTGTTCCTCGACTGTTCTCTGATAACCTTCTTGGTGACCTCTGTGTCTCTGTAACAGTCATAATACTCTATGATTTCTCATGTATCACATAAATCTTGCTTCATACACATATGCACACACATTTCTCATATTCACATCTCTTTCTAACCCTAAATTCATGCTGTATAAATAGACTTCTTATGTCGGTGATCTGATTCATTGCTTCGATCTTACAAACATGATTTCTCGAATAAATAACCATGCAAAATATTTCATTGGTTAGATGACCTCAAAATTATACAAAATCTGTATGTGCAATTTCCAATGTGATAACGGTTTTGTGTGCCTTGATCTTGTAACACATTTTCATATGTGTGTCCAAGTTCAATGAATCTGGTAACACGTTTCACTCGGTGTATATCAACTCAGTGTATTATCTTTACTGCTCGGTAGACATGAAATAACACTTGATAGACAGCTCGGTGTATACTAGGCTTTGTGACTGTTTTCCTTTTGTAACCGACTAGGCTATTCATACTGACTAGAGTATATAGAATGACTTTGTATATAAAACTAATGGCAATTTGATAAGTAGTAACAGTTCCTTTACTCAAAATGGTTCAGGTGCTGACATATTATGCATTACTCCTCAGAAGTATTCAATCCCAAAGTCTTATAAGATTCTATTCCGTTGCACAAACAACATTGCAGAATATGAAGCTTTGGTGAATGGGATAAAACTAGCCATTGAATGGAAGGTTGTTGAACTACATATCTATGGAGATTCTCAGTTGGTCATCAATCAGATCAATGATACATATCAGACTCGTGATGAGAAATTGATACCTTAAAAGAGGATGGTGGACGATCTCAAGAAGTACTTTTCTTTTGTATCATTCCAATAGATTCCTAGATCAGTGAATAGAGCAGCAGATGCTATGGCCACCTTGGCATCTATACCTGACTTATACGAATCCAATTTTCGCTTTGATTTCCTAGTGGAAGAGTTATATTACCACTCTTATTATTCTCCTGAGACCCAAATAGTATGTTCTATTATTGGACATGACTCATCTCGATACAACCACATCTATTCCTATCTATACGATCGAATTATCCCTAAAAACCTTACTCGTAATGAGAAAAGAAACCTAACTCAAAATGCTTCACGGTATGTTATCATAGCTAACAATTTATTTAGATGAGGTTTGGACAGTACATTGCTTAGATGTCTAGAAACTGAAGAATCTAAACGTGCATTATCGGTGAAGGTATTTGTGGATCTCATTCAAATGGTTTTACTTTAGCTCGGAAACTATTACGGGCTGGCTACTACTGGCTAGATATGGAAAAAGATGCCATAAAATTTGCTAAGACTTGTGAGAAATGTCAGCTTCATGGAAATCTCATACATGCCCCGGCAAGGGATCTCATATCATTCATTACACACTGCCCTTTTCAGCAATGGGCCTTTGATCTCATTGGTCAGATATATCCAGCTTCATCCAATGGACATAAATTCACCATAATTGCCACTGAGTATTTCACCAAGTGGATAGAGGCAGTTCCACTTATCAAAGCAACTGGTAAACAAGTCACCTGATTCATCCTAAACTATATAATTTGCAGGTATGGGATACCTTCGTCCATCGTGACTGATAATGGAGGACAGTTTAAGAATAAAGATCTGGATGAGCTTTGTGAGAAATTCAAAATAAATCAACACTGGTCATTAGTATATTACCCTCAAGGTAATGGACAAGCTAAGGCATCTAACAAAAACCTATTGACTATCTTGCACAGAATAGTGAACAAATCCAGGAAGGATTGGCATCTGCAGCTCAATCCTACACTATGGGCTTACAGAACTAGTATCAGAACACCTACTGGGGCTACACCTTTCTCTTTGGTGTATGGGTCTGAAGTAGTATTACCTATTGAAGTAGAAATACCATCTCTAAGAGTTTCATTGCAAGGTCTTGTTACTAATGAAGATCATAGAATATTGAGATTGCAAGAACTTGAATTGCTGGATGAGCATTGGCAAGTGGCATTTGATCATCTCAGAGTGTATCAAAAGAGAATGTCCAGAGGATATAACAAGAAGGTTCGACAAAGAGAATTCCAAGTTGGTGACCTAGTCTTGAGAGAGAATCCAAAAAACCAACAGTTTTGCTATAATAAAGGGAAGTTTGAACCCAACTGGCTGGGTCCCTACATTGCTACTACAGTATTCGGCTCTAGTGCCTATCAACACTCAAACTCAGAAGGAAAACAACTCCGTGAATCGATTAAAACCATCCACTTGAAGAAATTATTTGCTTAGCATTCTCTGCTCCAGCAAACTTATATAGTTGGAAAAGGTCCTTAAAAAAAAATTTTAAAAATCCAAAAGAACAAAAAAAGAGAAAAAAAAAATTGCCCTGGTGAAAACCTGGTAAACAGGCACCTTGGTAAAAAAAAAATGAATCTCTGCCAAGCAGGTGAAAACCTAGCAAACAGGCGCCTCTTGTACTCAAGCACTCCATCTATCAACGCAACGTTGGCATTTCCCACTTTCATGCATCATTTTCTTTCGCTTGTACATATTTTCAGTCACTTTTGTGACATCCTGGTTCGTTGGAACCCTCATGACTAGAAATTGATCAACGTCCTAGTCTTAGGTTACTCGACAGAGCATATTACACATCCTAAGCAGTGTCAACCAAGTCATTTTTTTGTCAGTGAAACCTGGTCATCCACTCTGAGTCAGTCACCTGTCTCCTAACTACCAAAGAGTTTATCACTGAGTTCACAAGCAAAACAACATAACAGAAAACAATCACTAAATAGTTTGAGCTATGAATGAAAATTTTCTTTGTATGTTGTCTTTTATATTGATTTTCGATTACTATCCCTCTGAGTAACTCGAGTAAGTCTATTGTGACTAAGAGGAGCAAGGATTGGGGGCATAATATTTTCTTTGTTTTCTGCTTGTAGGAATGATCCCGATGATCTGGAAACATATAAATTAATTGGGTGTCTGTGATAAGAGCCTTCACATCAAAGTGAAATCACCTCACATACCTCGACTCCACTTATTTGTATGCTATAGGGAGGTCCATATCATTTCTTTGTTTGTTTTGAGGGAATTTCTTTATGATGCAATTCGGGTCCCTACGAAATCTATCCAAGGATATGAATGGAAAAAAGGGTCATTGCGGACAAGATAATTAATATTGCACATTGAAAAAGAAAGGAACTCTAACCTGCCTTTTGTGTTTGTTATGCTCAGTGATGAATCTTAAGTATTTTAAATCCAGTGACTAGGTTTAGGTTGCATTTTGCACATCATTTTGCGTATCATTTTGCGTATTTGTGAATCTAGAGTGATTTTGGTATGGTAATAATCTCTTTATCTTCTGAAGGAGAGCTGAAAGCATCATCATTACTTACGCTAACTGGTCTTTTTATCATCATTTCTTCGATTGTGTACTTGTGTTTTGAGATGTTTTAGCTGCATACATAACATTTCATATAGCTTCATACATTTTATTGTTACTCATTTGCATTATCATTTATTTATATTTAAAAGAAACAAAAATATACATTCATAATCATTTGCATTACATACATTCATATGGAAAAGAAATGCATACATATAGAATAAAGCATATAAGAGATATCTCATAAATGAATCAACACAAGTACGATGAAGTCAAATCGAATCTCATGTATATATATAATGTCAAGTATAAGAGTACAAAATGATGTCTAATGACATATACAAACTCCCATCGAAGCAAGAATCGTATAATCTACAAAAAATGGGTGTGTCTACAAAAAAATATCCAAGCTACAAATGAAAAATCTAGCTAGCACCCTCTCACTCATCGTCTGGTGGAGGAGCAAGAGCTTGATGCCCGGGATCCTATCGAGGTGCTCGTGCTCCCTCTGATCGAGCCATATACTGTGAATAGGGTTGCACCTGCTGTGCAATAGGAACTATAGCACTATACACTGCTACGTAATAAGCTACCCTACTGCTCTGGAGAAGGACCTCCTATCGTAGAGACTCTATCACTGCTCTCGACTTTGCTCTCAATGTTGTGATCTGGTGATCACGCTCGACCCTCACCTTGGCCAGCCATCGATCTTGCTCCGCCAGCTGAGTCTGCGCCACTATCAACTATGACTACAGCTCTGCAAGACGTGCCCTCGTCGACTGTCCAGTATCTATCCCCTACTCTCTCACAATCCCCCCATCTCTACCCCCATCTCCACCTCCACCTCCACCTCCACCACCACCTCCACCCTGCTCCTCTCTCCACTGTCCCACCTATCTAGGAGCTGATCACTCCTCCTCAGTCCCGCCCAATCTAACTCCAACTTGCCCAAGGGATCCACCCTCACCCCTCTATTGTCCACACTCAGCTGGTACCTTGCTATTGCTAGCACCTGGATCACCACTACCTCATCACGGAGCCTCAACTCTTTGTGCCTAACCCTGCCTCTAGCCCTATCTTTGGCTCTATCCCTATGCTGGTGCAGGGGCATCCTCCTCGGCATCCTCAATATACGAAGCCTACTTACCTAGGTCTGTAAAATGTGGGAATGGATGCTGCTGAAAATAATCTCTATAGTGGGGCAATACCCCCGCATCTGCTACATCATCTAAGTAATCCCATCTCAAGCAGTGTAACCCTATCAACTCCTGCATCGCCAATGTGTATGATACCCGCAGAGACCATCCTTGTCTCTCCTCATTTGCATATCAAGCATACGTTGTATACTCCTGCGAGATCCCCTGAGGCCAACCGTACTACCTCATCACTCGTGAAATGATGAATCGCTCCACAACAGTTTGTGATCTCCTGATCAGTGGGCTTGTCACAAAAAGGTCCCTGTGAACCCTCCGCCAGTCATCCCACAACTCCAATCCTCTGTATGGTCTCCATACGACGGCTATCAGGTCATCAAGCTACCATTTCCAAAAGTCTGTCTTGCCCAGATGGGGCTATGTGATATATCTGGCATACCTGTAAATGATCGGCTGCCCAAGCTCTCTGTTGTCATCTACTATTGGCTAACAAATGGGAAGGTGCTCCTAAGCCCACACCTACAAAATGTATACACCCACAGCCATGCTCCGCCCATCTCTGTAAATGATCTCATGCATCTCATGATACATGTGGGCCAATAAACAAGAACCCCAGAGAAGTCTCTGAGGGGTCTCTATCAACCTCTCTAGCATCCGACCCCATCCGCTCTGGAAACCCTGCTGCCCTATGTCTGGCATCAAAAAGCAACAAATGAACCTTGCTAGAACACATTCTAGGGGATACTCCTCACTGTACCTTCTCATCAATATGTCCCAACTCATGGAACGAGTCAAAATGTCTGGATCCCTGAATATGTTCCTAAGTGCCTGTAATCCTGGTAATAACGCAGTATCATAATCCACCTTATCCCCAGAAAAAGGGATACGAAGAATCTTGTACACATCCTCGGGAGTGATAGTCAACTCCCCAACTGGCAAATGAAATGTATTATGCTCCGAATGAAACCGCTCTACTAATGTCGTGAGCATCCCGTGATTCACATGGATATCAGGTAATTGCAATAAATGAGTCAAGCTACACAAATCAACATGAGCCTACTCAACCTTAGATAAATGACACACTAATGCCATCATGGGAGGATAAACACATCTAAACAGCACAGGAGGTAATTGAACCTGCAAAAAAAACCAACAACGAGCATTAGAAAACATTCCAAATGAGCCTACAAGAGAAGTTAAACAACACACAAATCCAACTAAGTCAAATGCAAAACCAAAATCTCATGTTTACCCTTTCAAAAATGATCACTGCCTTTCGAACGACAAAACACAGTTAAAGAAGCATCTTGTACAAGTCAGGAATGGCTCTCGTACGAGAAAACAGCCTCAAACAACAATTTAACAGACTCCGCATGACAAAATGGTCTTCTAACCAAC
The DNA here is from genome assembly GCF_030272615.1 of Cryptomeria japonica. NCBI lineage: Eukaryota > Viridiplantae > Streptophyta > Pinopsida > Cupressales > Cupressaceae > Cryptomeria > Cryptomeria japonica. The sequence goes on from NC_081407.1 coordinate 858,804,424, forward strand.
TTGTCATATGACATAAGGGTGGGCTCCGTACAACAATTCAAATGGCTTCACATGACAAAAGACTTTTTACCAGTTTCTCGTACGAGACATGATCCTATCTCGCACGATAAAACATGATGTCCGACCCCAAACATGCGAAAAGCTTGAAAAATGAACACAAAATTTCAAAATTGAAAACATAAACAAGCTTAAGATCGACCACTTACCACTGGCTCATAGTTTCAGGGTCAATTGTGACATCTCTGGCATTCAAATCGATGCTGATGAGTAGGGACCACCATTTTCTTCGTAGAAGGCTTTTTGAATTTTCAAACTTGGAGGGTTAAAATGATTTGAAAATGACACTTCTGTCCCATATATAGCCTAAAACCTAATTTTTCAACTTGATCCGATGGTTATGAAAATTGTACCCTTAGCTAATTTGCCTGCTCTGACTCCATTTTTGGGATCAAAATCAAAATTTGAGATCATTTTGCTAGCCAATTTTATAATTTCGACCACTTAGTGCTTTTTTCATCAAATGCTCATTCTTTCTTCAAATTGCGCTCAAATTTCAATGCTGAATCTTACTTCAATTTCATTCTACACAGCAACATTACAATCAACTCTATGCTCAATTTCTCATCAATCATCACCAAAATTTTCAAAAATTCCTTGGAATCAATTTGTGCTCAAATAACTTATTTTTGCCACACAATTGCCTATAATCAATCCCTCGCTATCTTTCGATTTCTCTCCTGAGGGGGCATACTCACGACCTTATGACTTCACATCTCACAAGTCGAGAAATTTTTTCAAATATTCATCAAAAGTCGAGCAAAAACTTTTCAATTAAAGAAAATCAATCCTTATTGCTAAGGGGCATCTCAGCTTCATCGCTTCACATCAAGTTGAGATCTCTCGATCATCTGAATCGAATCAATCGCTAGGGGCATATCAATTTCATCGCTTTAAATCAAGCTGATATCTCTCAATCATCTGAATTAATCTCTTAATGTTAATCAGTTTCATCGCTTCAAATCAAGCTAATTATTCATTTAAACTCAATCAAAAGTTTCAAAAGTATCTTTGATCACACTAAATCTAAGCAGGTGTTCAGTATTCATTTCTTGATCAAGCTGAATGGTTCATTCTTCACTCATCGTGTCTTGATCAATCAAGTTCAAGATCGATTTTTATCATCATTCACTGCATCTAAGTTCAATCAAGTTCTAGATCAGTAAGATCCTCTTCTTGATTAATCAAGTTCAAGTTCGGTATCTTTGTTTTCTATCGTTCCTCTATTCAATCAAGTTCAGGATCAGTATCACTTTAATCAGACTTCATTCAGCTTTGTCTCTTTGAATCAAGCTAAACACCTTGCTTTTCATCTAGTTCGTGATCAATCAAGTTCAGAACTGGCATCTCCTAGACATCACACATTCTTTGAACCAACGCACTGCTCGAATATTAATTCAAAGAGAGGCAAATGTAATACCCTAAAAATGGTCATCTAAACCATGAGCCCCTAATCTTGACAACATCACCAAGGTCCTAACCAAAGGCAATTAAATCAATCTTGAGCACATTATTAATTCTTTAATCATCAAATATCACATGGAAAATCAACTACTCAATATTAATTAAATATTTATTTAATTAATCAAATCATTTCCAATAATATCATTTTGATCAATTATCCCATTTTAATTTATTAAATATCCTTGCATATTTAATTAATTAATAAATTTGCCATTCAATCATGCAAAAAGGATTAATTTATTACAAAAGGATTAATTTATTACAAAGAGTTGAATTGAAAATAAAACAAAAAGAATTGAATTGAGAGAGAAATCAAACTTGAGATATTATTTCTTTTTCTAAATTTAGAACTTGAAATCAGAAAAGCAATTTAATTGAACTATTGAATTATTATCTAAAATTGGAACTCAAAGCTTTTCAGAAAAAGAAGTTCAGTTGCATTGAAAAGACCTTTTTCTTAAATAAATTAAAGAATTATCTATTTTTATCAGATATGCATGGAATTAATTTATTATTATTTTCCAATGCAACTTGGACTTCTAATTTGAATGCATTTCAATTAAACTATAATTGGAATCTATCTCAAGGTTAACTGAACATGATTTCTCAATTATTTCAATTAATCCAAAATTAAGCTTTTTCATCATCTCTCTTGTGATTCTCTATAAATTCAGTCTTCAGCTCTCATTCCAATTTACCCCAAAGATTTTTGAGAACACACTTGGAGATTATTATCACGCTAATTTCGCTCTGGAGTCATTGAAGATTATTGTGCTTTTTAGATTGTTTGCATCCATTTTCCATTCATTATTGCTTGCATCCATTGTTGCTTGAATTGATTATTGCTTGAATTATTCATCCATCTTGCATCCATATAGTTAATATCATGTAGATTAAATCCTTCGTCTTGGTGTAGTCTAGTCACTAATATTGCTTATAAAAATTTGAGAGCAATCTTATACTGGCATCTTTTAGAAGGCATTTGGTCGCTTTGCTATGGTTTATTACTTATTGATTATTGATTACTAACCATGCATATAATAACTTAATTGAAGTGTTGTGCTTGTAGCTACAGGTTCACTTTTCCACACACACACCAGTCTCATGCTATACTAGAGTGGAAGTGGGATACTATATCCATGGATTTCATCATAGGTCTTCCTATGTCATCTCGTCGCCATGATGCCATCTTGGTGATAGTTGACAAGTTGACCAAAGTAGCCCACTTTTCACCAGTTCGGACTACCTTCACACCACCAGCAGTAGCACAGGTGTTCTTGCGAGACATTGTCAAACTTCATGGTGTTCCACGCAAGATTATTTTTTATAGGGATTCCCTCTTCACTTCTTCCTTTTGGAAGGCATTACGGGCAGCTATGGGCACCAAGCTCAATTTCAGTACAGCCTATCATCCAGAAATAGATGGTCAGACAGAGAGGGTTAACCAGGTGTTAGAGGATATGCTTTGCATGTACGTCATGGATCATCAGACCAGATGGGAAGAGTACCTTCCCTTAGTGGAGTTTGCCTATAACAATGGGCATCACACTTCTTTGGGAATGCCACCCTATCAGGCATTATACAACAAGCCTTGTAGGACACCGTTGAGTTGGGACCGCATAGAGGACAGAGTTGCTATTGGTCCTGAGATAGTTTAGGATATGGAACAGTAGGTGGATTTGATTAGGCGGTGTCTTAGAGAGGCACATGATAGACAAAAGAAGTATGCAGATGCGAAGAGGATAGATCATAGCTACTTGGTTGGAAATAGAGTCTTCTTGAGAGTACGACTACATAAGAGTCCAATCCATTACGGAAAGGGTTCTAAGCTCGCACCTCACTTTGTAGGACCATTTGAGATCCTTGAGAGGATAGGACCAGTTTCCTACCATTTAGCATTACCACCTAGCCTGTCACGTATCCACAATGTGTTTCATGTATCAGTTTTGAGGAAGTATATCTATGATGAGTCTCATATTTTAGATTGGGATGCCTTGCAGGTGGAGTTGGATGGGTAGCTAGCTTTCGAGCCCATTCGCATTTTGGCACACTGGACGCTGGCCCTTCGAGGTCAAGAGCTGGACCAGGGTAGGGTCCAGTGGGATTGCTATGATGAGGTTATGGCTTCATGGGAGGATGCAACATGTATGAGATCATAGTACCCTCATCTTTTTGATGAACTCCAAGAGGAGGTTCATGCCTAGAGGGGGAGGGTGTGAGGCCCTACCCCGACTCATCCTAGCATTTTAGTATTTTTCATGTTGAGACTATTATGGATACTTTATTTTTACGCATTATGGATTTAGAACTTATATGATTCCATGATTTGGATAACATTGATGTATGTTGATGCTTCATTTACATGCTTTATGATATAGAACTCTATATGATTCTAGAATAGGATAAATATGAGATGATGCATGTCATTATTAGATTTGTACAACTTTACTATGATGATAGAAATAGGATGCATGTTTTATGTATGGATCAAAATTATGAGGAATATGATAATTGCTTATGTGGATTTATTTGGATATAAGATATATCGATTTGTTTAAATGTAAATTGTATGCAGAGTGTTTGATGTGTATTCTTATTCATGTGTTTAATATTATATGAGGTTATTTGGAATTACTATGTGTAATTGAGATGCGCAGGAAAATTATCCATGTGATCATGGAAACATTATGGAGAACCAAACCTAGACCTGTGTACATTCGTAAAGCCAGGGGTTGTCTATTTGAAGAGACAACACCCCGTATGTATCGTATTTTATTTGTAATAGTGAATGATGCATGTGTGTTAAATTTTATTATTGATTTATTTAAATCCAACAAGAGACAATTTCCATGTGTAATTTTGTAATGTATTTTATTGTGTCACTTGACACATGTGTTGATTTATGTCTTGAATTTTGACTTGTCTCTTGAAGGGAGTTGTCCAACTATAGCTTTTTCAAACTTTTGAATGTGGTTCTAAAATTTCCTTGGGTAAATAGTCTTTGGAGTGAGTTACTCAGGTTTGACCCGAAAGTTAACTTCAAATGGGTTTATAAGGGGTCAAATGGACTCCTAGGGGTAGTTTAAAGGTGTTTCCTAAAGTCCATAAGGTATACCTATGGGTTAGGAATATGTTTAGGCATGTGTCTACTCCCATGTGACTGTTTAGTCACCCCAAAAAGTGAGTTTTCTAAGATGTGCGAAAATTTAAATTTAGAAGGTGCCATCTAGGTTAGATAACCTTCCCTTTTGGTGAGAGATCCTTTTTTATCTTTTTCTTACTTTTTCCTTTTTCAGTTTTAGAAACCTATGAGAACTGTCATTGAGGTCTTCTTAGGCAATAATGAGAGATTTTGTGGGTAATCACCCACTCTCCATTTTTGGAGACTAGGTATTTCGAAAAGTTTGGTTTTTAGATTCAAAATTTTGGCTAAGTGTGGAAGGAAGATTTGTGGATTTGGACTACTCATCCTCAAACTAGTTTTAGCATACCTTTGAGCACATTGAAGGTCAGTTTGACTTCTCCTTGTGTTTCTTTCACGTTGCATGTTATGTTGAAAAGATTTGCTTGTTTGTAAAGGTTGGTTTTCTTGTATTTTTCCCTTGTGAAAATTATTTTGTGTTCTATATTTTACTTCTTGTATGCATTTTTTTGTGCTTTGGGAGTAACCAAGGCCTCCTACTCTTAGGAGAGAGGATGGTCTTGTGGGTGGTTGAAGTTTGATAGCCCTCGAGTGAGAGGCTCTCATTCTGAGAGTGATCTCAAGGGATATATTTGTGACCCTTGCAGCATGGCTTGCTTATGCATTTGGGGGTCATAAGGAGGGAAATATGGCATGGATGCCTTGGGGGGCATAAGGATGTGGGGTTATTATACTTATGATATATCTTTGGTTGCCATGAGGTGGCTTTGTGTTCTACCATTCTTCCAATCTCCTCAGGGTATTTAGTCCACTACCACCCTTGAAAAGACATCACATTTTGTGGTACAGTATAGCCTTGGTTGGGAATATGTTGTGTTGGCAATATTACATTATAGTAGACAATGAAATATTGTTGACATTTCAATAAGGATATTGAGAAGGTTGTTGATGATTATGGACATAATTGATTAAAGATGTTTTACTATCTTGATATTATTATTTTGTCATTAATGTCAAGAAATTGATTTTCTAATTCAGTATGATGTTGCCATATCTTGAGAAGTATGATATGAAGATTATAAAGAAGTCGGTAAAAGACATAGGAAAGAATATGATGAATAAGGGGATAAGTTATTCAATGGGCAACTACTACTGAGTTAGACAATGATGAGATCATGATGTTTTAGATTGTTTTAACATCATACATATGTTGTAAAATGTAAAGGTTAATACTATACTATGTTATCAGGCAAAGAACCTAGTAGGTAAACCCTAAGGTTATCACTATCGGTTAATGAAGGCAGAATGTCTATCGAGTGAAGTTTAGTATTTAACGAGTTACAACCGAGCTATAACAGAATGCATTAAATGTTTACATGTGATATTTAATGAAAGAAGTTGATGAGCTGGAGCGAATCAATGATTGGTAAATTGTGGAAGAAGTTTGTTAACGAATCTAAGGCAATGGAAAGTCGACATGAAGATCTACAGCTCAGATTGAACCGCAATACCCTAACACAAGTTCCAAGGCAGGGTAAAACGTTTTCAGATCGAAAGATACATTGAACCTAGACAAGATTGAAGATCTGATGGCTATGATTGATCATGGGAAATGTGATCAATGAGATTGAGCGGTTAGAAGATTGTTTATAAATAGGAAACTGTTGATAAACAATGTATGCAGGCAAGTGTATGCACAGGGATGCTACATAGTGATTACCGAGCATAGAAGCTTGAAGACCTATTAGAATAACAGAGTGTAGATGTCCAGGAGATAGACAAGACTAGTTCTATGTCTAAATTGTATTAAACAAATAGGAATCTGCTTTAGCATTTTTAGATGTGAAGTTACAGACATATCTTCATTACTGTTATTTTGTGAAAGTGACAGGAAATCTCTTAACCAAGTGGACTTAACAGTCTTATATGTAAATCCTCTAGCAAGGTGACATTTTGATTGAGTGTTTGAAATCCTTTGACAAGGTCACTTCTAACAAAGTGAAGATCCTAACAGATCTGAGGGAAATCCCTTAACCGGGTCACATCTAGCAATGTGTTTGTAATCTTTAACAGGATTTGCTTTTAACCGAGCATACTCTAGAAGAGTATATTTCTTAGTGGGTTCAAAATCCCACAGTGGTTTTTCCCTATTTGGGTTTCCACATTAAATCTGGTGTTATGAGATTTATATTGTTCATATGCTTTTGAGTTTGCATGTTTGACAGTTTTTGGTTATATGACTGATATATATGTTACCGAGGTTGAATCTGATGTTTTTATGGATGATTAAGTTTGTATGATTCACCCCCCCCCCCCCCCCCTCTCATCTTGCTGGCTATTGCATCTATACTTATATTAAGTATCAGAACTATCAATTGGTATCAGAGCTTTGAACTCTGAAAGGAAAGTTTAAAGGCACTTGAGTTAAAGATCCAAAGATGTATAAGAGGGATGCACCAAAGCTAAACAAGTCAAGTTTCTCTACGTGGCAGAAAAGGATGAAGCTACATCTATCAGGAGTTGGAGAATATGCGATATACTATCTGGAGAATGATTTTGTTCCACTAAGCACCTATCCATTGATAATGGAAGAGATAAAGGCAAAGCAAGAACATATTCAAGAAATGATTGAAATAACATCTGCATTGACCGATTCAGAGTTTAATGATCTAGAAGGATGTACTGATGCAAAGGCAATGTGGACTAAGCTCATATCTGTATATGGAGGAGATGAACATGTTCAAAGAGCAAAAGTAGATAGTTTAAGAGGACAACTTGAATCTATGAGGATGAATGAAGGTGAGAACATAACCCAGTACAGTACAAGACTAAAGGAGATTGTAAATCAAATCAAAGGAGCAGGAGGAACTATTGAAGAAAATGATGTAACAAGTAAGTTGTTAAGAACCCTTCTACCTGCCTATGCAATCCGAGTCTCTACAATTAATGAATTGAGGTTTGTACCCAATATGTCAGTTTCTTTGGATGCTACTATTGGTAAGCTACATGCATTTGAGTAAAGTAATTTTGATAACAGCGGGTCATCGGTAAATAAAGTTGAATCTGCATTTAGTTCTTTTCATTTGAATGAATCTAATGATTACAATGAAAGAAAGTATAAGTAATCTAAAGGAGATCACAGTGGAGCAAGTGAAATATTTTGGAAGAACATGGAAGAAGTACACAAACTGTATGAAGAAATCAGAAAGCAAGAAGAGTTTGAAGCACTATTGGCCAAAAGGTTACCGCGAGGCAAAGGTAAGTATAAAGGAAAACTACCTTTGAAATGTTTAAATTGTGATAAGATTGGACATATGGCTTCTAACTGTCCTGACAAAGATTTTACTGAAAAGAGAGATTACCGAGATGACAGATAGAAAGATAACCATTACAGAGGACACCAAGACTTCAGAAGAAGAGATAGAAAGACATGCTTAATAGCTGATGAGGAATCTAACGATGATAAATCAGATGAAACTGATACAAAGAAAGTTGTTTATGTGGCTATCAAGGATGGATCAGATGAAGAAAGATATGAAGAAAAATCCCTAATATATCACATAAACACTAATGATTCTTGGATTATAGATAGTGGATGCTCACATCATATGACAGGAGATAAACACAAGTTTGTTATGTTAGAAGATTATGATGGAGGCTATGTTAGATTTGGTAATGATGCACCATGTCTGGTAAGAGGTAAAGGATCTATAACACTTCTTGATAATGCAAGATGCAATTATGTTTATTGGGTTGAAGGTTTGAAATACAATTTGTTGAGTGTAGCATAGCTAAATAACACAGGTTACCAAATAGAATTTCAGAAAGGAATTGTCAAAGTTCATGACAAGAATGGAAAGTTAGCTGCTATCGGGACACAAACAAAAGGTAATACATTTCACCTTGATTCAACTTACAATAAGTGTTTGTATGCAAATATTGATGATACTTGGTTATGGCATAAAAGGTTTTGTCATGTTAATTTTGATAATCTGATCAAAATAAGTAAGAAGCACTGAGTAAGAGGTCTACCGAGTCTTGAAAAACCTGAGAATGCTATGTGCCGAGGATGCCAAATGGGTAAGATGACAAGATCTAGCTTTACAAGTAAGTCCTACACTTCTAAGGGAATTTTAGATCTTGTGCACACTAATCTTTGTGGTCCTATGAAAGTTCAAAGTTATTATGGTGATAAGTATTTCATATTATTTGTGGATGATTATTCAAGGATGATGTCAGTAATGTTTTTAAAAGAAAAATCAGAAGCCTTTTAAATGTTTAAATGGTACAAGGATATAGTTGAAAATGAAATAGGAAGACAACTGAAATTTCTTATACCAAATAGAGGAGGAGAGTTCACATCTGATGAGTTCAATCTATTTTGCAATGATCATGGTACAAAAAGACAAGTCTCTGCATCGAGAACTCCACACCAGAATGGAATAGCTGAAAGAAGAAATAGATCTATTGTGGATTGTGCTAGAACACTGATGATTGAAAAGAAGGTTCCACAAACATTTTGGAGAGAAGCAATAAGCACAGCTGTTTACACCTTGAACCGAGTTCAATTGAAGAAAGGTACTTTGAAGACACCTTATGAAATTTGGTATGGCAAGAAACTTAATGTAAGTTATTTTAAAATCTTTAGAAGTAAATGCTATGTTCATAAAGATGATAGAAATGGAAAGCATGATTAGAAAAGTGAAGAAGGAACATTTCTAGGTTATTCTTCTAGAAGCAAAGCATTTAAATGTCTGATCAAATCATCTAACAAAATAGTAGAAAGTGCAAATATGAAAATTGATGAATTTGCAAAAATAAATGATGAAGAAAATTCCAAAGAACCAGAAGACTATGATGGATTTGTCTATGTGCAACCGAGAAGTCCTACCGAGAAAACTGTTGAAGAAAATGAAGAAAATATCCAGTTACTGAGTGATGAAGAAGATCATACAAAGCCTAGTGAGCCTGTATTAGCCAAGTGTGTCAGAAGACATCATGCACCAAGTCAGATTATAGGAGATAAGGATGATCTAGTGATGACAAGGAACAAACTGAGATAGAATACATGTTTGATATCTGAATTTGAACCAAGAATAGTGAAAGAGGCATTTAACAATGAAGATTGGATAAATGCTATGACTGAAGACATTGATCAAATCAAGAAGAATGACACATGGACACTAATCCCAAGACCGAAGGACAAAAATGTAACCGGTACAAAGTGGATCTTCAGAAACAGGCTAAAAGAAAAAGGTGAGGTCATTAGGAACAAAGCAAGACTAGTTTGCAAAGGTTATGCCCAAGAAGAAGGAATTGATTATGGTGATACTTTTGCACCTGTTGCTAGACTTGAAGGAGTAAGAACATTGTTGGCACATGCTGCTTTCAAGAACTTCAAGGTATATCAAATGGATGTCAAATCTGCATTTCTGAATAGAATATTAGAAGAAGAAGTTTTCATTGAACAACCTGAAGGATTTGTTGAAGACAATAATAAAGATCAGGTATGTAAATTGAACAAAGCTTTATATGGTCTGAAACAAGCACCTAGAGTATGGTATGAAAGATTGCACTCTTATTTGATTAAGATTGGTTTTATAAGGACAAGTGAGATCAACAATATGTACATGAAGAATGATGAAAATGGAATACTAATCTCAGCCATATTTGTTGATGATATTATATTTTGTGGAAATGACTCTTTATGCAAGAACTTTGGAAATGAAATGAGCAAAGAATTTGAGATGTCATTAATCAGTGAGATAAAGTATTTTATAGGTTTACAGATACTGCAAATGAAAAATGAGATTTTCATTACTCAATCCAAGTACATAAAGGAAATCTTGAAGAAATTTGGAATGGAGGATTCAAAACCAGTAAGTACTCCTATGACTACCAACTATAAACTAACAAAGAATGATGAATCTGCATCTGTTGATGAGACACTTTACCGATCTATGATTGGAAAGCTGCAATATGTTGTTCACAGCAGACCAGACATAGCACATGCAGTAGGTATTGTTGCAAGATTTTCTGTAGATCCTAAGGAAACACACATGACAACAATCAAAAGAATTTTCAGATACTTAAAAGGCACTGAAGATTATGGCTTAGTATATCAGAAAGGAAATGATTTTGATTTAAAAGTTTATACTCATGCTGATTGGGCAGGCAACATTGATGATAGGAAAAGCACAAGTGGAGGAGCTTTCTTCTTAGGAGAAAGACTAGTGAGTTGGCTTAGCAAGAAACAAGGATGTGTTTCTCAGTCAACAACAGAAGCTGAATACGTTGTTGCAGCACTGAATTGCACCAACATTGCATAGATCAAACAACTGTTGGAAGGTATAAATGAGAAGGTTACCAAGCTAGTAACTATATTCTGTGACAATACTAGTGCCATTAATATTTCAAAGAATCCTGTTATGCACTCTAAGACAAAGCACATCTCTATCAAATATCATTATCTTAGAGAAGAAGCTCAAGAGAAGAAAGTGGTGTTGGAATATGTTAACACAAAGGAGAAAATATCAGATATCTTCACCAAGCCACTACCAAAGGACACTTTTGAATATCTCAGAAGTAAGTTAGGGGTCCTACCCCTATCTTCCATTCACTGACCGATTTTGGTGAAAGCATCAATTCGATCACTCTATTGAATATCTTTTGGGAGTTGATGCTAGAGTTATACACTTTAGAAGGTTTTCTAAAAGTGTAGTGGAATATTACAGAGAATGATACAGGGAACAAGAATTGAAGATAAATGCTCTGACTGAGACTCAGTTGATACACAATAGTAGGAAATAACTTCTTACAGAAAGAAATTATGTTTTATTTCTTTTCTTTTTGGCATTGTTGTCAAAAGGGGAGAAGACATACCAAAGGGGGAGAAGACCTACCAAAGGGGGAGAAGACTAATATATGGGAGAAGACTGAGAGAAGACTACAGATTGAAATAAAGACTAAAAATAGAAGAGAAGTCTAATGTATGGGGGAGAGCATTTCAAGCATTTCAGAATCACAGCAATCCAAATTTATTTAAAGGTCAAATCAATTGGTTTTGCCATCAATGCCAAAGGGGGAGATTGTTGGCAATGTTACATTATAACAGACAATGAAAGATTGTTGACATTTCAATAAGGATATTGAGAAGGTTGTTGATGATTATGGACATAACTGATTAAAGATGTTTTACTATCTTGATATTATTATTTTGTCATTGATGTCAAGAAATTGATTTTCTAATTCAGTATGATGTTGCCATATCTTGAGAAGTATGATATGAAGATTATAAAGAAGTTGGTAAAAGACATAGGAAAGAATATGGGCAGCTACTACTGAGTCAGACAATGATGAGATCATGATGTTTTAGATTGTTTTAACATCATACATATGTTGTAAAATGTAAAGGTTAATACTATACTATGTTATCAGGCAAATAACCTAGTTGGTAAACCCTAAGGAACCTAGTCGGTAAACCCTAAGGTTATCGCTATTAGTTAATGAAGGCAGAATGTCTACCGAGTGAAGTTTAGTATTTACCAAGTTACAACCGAGCTATAACAGAATGCATTAAATGTTTACATGTGATATTTAATGAAAGAAGTTGATGAGCTGGAGCAGATCAATGATTGGTAAATTGTGGAAGAAGTTTGTTAACGAATCTAAGGCAATGGAAAGTCGGCATGAAGATCTACAGCTTAGATTGAACCACAATACCCTAACACAAGTTCCAAGGCGGGGTAAAATGTTTTCAGATCGAAAGATACATTGAACCTGGACAAGATTGAAGATCTGATGGCTATGATTGATCATGGGAAATGTGATCAATGAGATTGAGCAGTTAGAAGATTGCTTATAAATAGGAAACTGTTGATAAACAATGTATGTGGGCAAGTGTATGCACAGGGATGCTACATAGTGATTACCGAGCACAGAAGCTTGAAGACCTATTAGAATAACAAAGTGTAGATGCCCAGCAGATAGACAAGATTAGTTCTATGTCTAAATTGTATTGAACAAATAGGAATCTGCTTTAGCATTTTTAGATGTGAAGTTGCAGACATATCTTCATTACTGTTATTTTGTGAAAGTGATAGGAAATCTCTTAACCGAGTGGACTTAACAGTCTTATATGTAAATCCTCTAGCAAGGTGACATTCTAATTTAGTGTTTGAAATCCTTTGACAATGTCACTTCTAACAAAGTTAAGATCCTAACAGATCTGAGGGAAATCCCTTAACCGGGTCACATCTAGCAATGTGTTTGTAATCTTTAACAGGATTTTCTTTTAACCGAGCATACTCTAGAAGAGTATATTTCTTAGTGGGTTTGAAATGCCATAGTGGTTTTTCCCTATTTGGGTTTCCACATTAAATCTGGTGTTATGAGGTTTATATTGTTCATATGCTTTTGAGTTTTCATGTTTGACAGTTTTTGGTTATATGACTGATATATATGTTACCGAGGTTGAATCTGATGTTTTTATGGATGATTAAGTCTATATGATTCACACCCCCCCCCCTCTCATCTTGTTGGCTATTGGATCTGTACTTATATTAAGTATCAGAACTATCATGTTGTTGTGTTTGTTATCCCTTGTGTGTTGTGTTTGCATGTGTGTAACCTGTCTAGGGCTTGGTTCTCCAAGCTCGGGGGTGGCTTCTAGTAAGCCTAGGTTGGGAGGTGAGCACTCCATGGTCATAGCCTATGATTTATTTGCAGGTTGTTGGAAGAAAAGAAAAGGACAAGTAGAAGTTGTTGGAATTATTTGTTTGCAGAAAAAGAATTGGAAATAGAATATTTTATATGTTAAGTTGTAGCAGTGTGAATGGGAAACTATATGTTGTAATTACTTTGAAAAGCAAATGTATTTATTTTAATTAAAGTCCTCATTTAATAGTAATGAGAGACTAGTTGAGTACCACACCCATTTGTATTGATGGCTATAATGTATTTTAAATGTACTCTAAAGAAATGCATTATATTTGCTAAAGTATTATTTTGTTGTAAAAAAAAAATATGTTTATCTTGGATTAAGTTCCCTATAGTTATTGAAATTATATTTGTAGTATGCATGTTAGTTTTGAAAATGAAAGTTTATTTTGCATATTATTTCTGAAAATAAAAGGATTAGTTTATTTCCTTATGCATATCTCTAAGGATAAATTTAAATAATATCACATTTATATAGTTGCTGTTGAATTTATTGAATTTTGTCGTTTACTTATTTGCAGTAAATAAAATCTAGAGTTAAATAGTCTAGTTAATTTAAATAATATCATATTCTATAGTTGTTGTTTAATTTTATTGGATTTCTGTCAATCATTTATTGCAGAAAATAAATCTAAATTATTTAGTCTATCTTTGATTTAAGCAGCAAGGTTATCAAAAAAAAATAATACATTGATCTAAAATTGAATAATTTAATTAATTTGTTCAAAGGATTAAAATAATAACATATATGGGCATGGTAAAATCAATCCTACAAATCTTGTGCACCTATATATATATATATATATATATATATAAAATTATATTTAAAATATATAAACATATATATATAGATATATAGATATATAGATATATATATATATAAATATATATTAATTTATTTTAAAAGATTAAAAAAAATATAATAAAATGAAAATAGATAACGGGGGTTTCGGGGGGAAACCGAACCCTCTGTGTAATGCACAGGGGTCGATGCCCACGGGTCCCCACTGTGTGGACACACAGTGGGCGACGCCCGGCACCACCGCTGCTGTGTGTACACACAGTGGCGGGCGCCACCGCTCCCCCATGCGTGTAATCCTCCTCTCTCCTCCACCTACATGATGCCCTCCGCCATATGCTATTCGACCGCCTCCACCATTCTTATTCGTTTGGCCCCCTGCATCAAGAAGAAAATTTGAAACCATAACCCAGTTTGGGTTAGGGTATTCGAAAATATAATAGAAGTAATAAGGAATGAAAAAAATTAAAAGGGCATTTTTATAATAATAAAGAAATTAGGGTTTCATTATTATTTAATATTTTAGTTAAGTTATATGGGACATGTATATTTTAGAAAATAAATATTTCCATATATATGTGTTTTGAATAAAAGAAAAATATGTAGTTCTAAACATGAATGTATAAATTGACTATAATGTAATTGTTTATTTAAAACATTCATATTTTATAAATGCTAAATAAACATTTAAATATAATGAATAGGGCAAATTGTAGATTAAATATTTTTTATAATTTATATATGTTTTTAATAATCAAATGGGCATATTTAAAAATGATGTTTAAATTTGAAATACCTATGAAGTTTAATCCTTTAAGAAATTTTATAACAAATTTGGTAAGTTGTTTTTTTAGCTATGGGAAAATATTTTTAGTCCACCTAGATATAGGTTTTTTTTGAGATTAAGCTTTATAGGACAAATTTTATTATGAATTTAATTGACCCTTTAGTCGATTTAGTTTAAACACATTTTATTTATTATTAAAATAAAATATAGACATTTATAAACTAAGTGCTAGGACTAATTTAATTAGTTCCTAAAAGAAATTAATGGTCATAGGAGTTTAATAATATCTACGTCAATTAATTTAGAGAGTGATGACTAAATTAATTTATTGATTAGAATTGATGAGATAATAATTAATTCCTTTTAGTATTCCATTTTTTATTTAATTTATTTTCACTTACTTGAGTTAGTGGTTAGAGTTAACTCACACATAGTTAAGACAAAACTTGCTAGTGCACTTCATATAAGCAAATTTGATGTTATTAAGTTGTGATTTAAAAAAAAAAAATTATCCCATTCATGCCCAAAAGTTTGGGCATGACATTGTGCTTCAAACCTTTAACATAGTAAACATTATCAGTATTGTGCTTACCATCAAAAGATATAGTTCCTTTTCCTTTGATCATACAAGCTTTATCATCTCCAAATCTTACTAGACCTCCATTGTAATCTTGAAAGGTTAAGAAATTACTCTTATCACCAGTCATGTGATGTGAACATCCTGAATCAATAATCCGTTCATCCTTATCTTCAATTTTAGCTGTCAGGGCCTACTCTACTAGTTGAACAGTAGGCGTTGGTTGATATTTTGTTATAGCAACAAAATCCCATCCATTGTCTGCCAGATGCTTATCAGTAACTCCTCCATGAGCATAATAACAAGATTTGTCTCTATTCTTCTTAAACTTGTATCTCTGATAATCAGGGTTAGGCTTATATGTTCTTTTAGCTTCTTCTCTTAATCTTGCATGTCTATCAGGACACCTAGAAGCCATATGACCAATCTTATCATAGTTAAAACATTTAAAAGGTGCTTCACCTTCATACTTACTTCCAATTGAACCTTTAGGCATTTTCCTTGCAAATAGTGCTTCAAGTTCTTCCAGTTCTTCATTCTCCTTTCTAATATCTTAAAGTTCTCTTGCATAAAAGGATTTCCAATTAAATTTCTTAGATGATGATGATGATGATGATGTAGATCATGATGATTCCTTCAAAGCTAGATCTGTTTTAGTAGTAGAAACATGACCAAATTCCTCAAGTTCAAAAGCTGAAAGTTTTCCAACCAAAGTGTCTCTAGATACCGATGCATTAGGCATTGTTCTTAATTCATTTATAGCAGTAACTTTCATTTTATATGCCAGTGGAAAAGCTCTTAAAACTTTATAAACAATCTCATCTTCACTTAAGGTTCCTCCGCAACATTGTATACCCAAAACAATTTCATTCTCTTTCCATAAAAGAAGGAATTCTTTCATCTTCATCCATTTTCAAATTTTTGTACCTGACCCAGAAGCATTCAAGTTTTGCAATTTTGACTTTGGAATCTCCTTCATTCAATGTTTCCAATTTGTCCCAAATAGCTTTAGTAGTAGATCTGTCTGATAATCCCATGATTTATTGATCTGACAATGCACTCAAAAGTGTTTCTCTTGCTTTGCAATCATTTTCCTCATCTTTAGCCAAGTTTGGTGGATTAGGTTGACCTTGAGTAGGAGCAGTATAACCATTCCTTGTAACATCCCATATGTCCTTTCCAATGCAATTCAAATGTGTCTCCATCCTGATCTTCCATATGCCATAGTTAGTTCCACCAAGTTTCAGATTGTCCTTCCTGAAATAGCTAGAAGACATTGGATCTCCTCAAGCTATTAAACTTCTGCAAAAAGAGGACTAGGCTCAGATACCAATTGTTAGGTCCCGAAGAAAACTGAGAGGGGGGGGTGAATTAGTTGTCCAATAAATTCAACCAAAATTAACTTAACCAAAACTTAATGCTTAATGCCAGTAAACCAAACTTTATGCCAGTAGACAATTTTATTAGTTAATTGTAGTACCCGTAAAGATTAATGCATGAAATAGAAAGCCAATAACATCCACAACACATAACACAAATATTTGTATGTGGAAACCCTGTAAGGAGAAAAACCACTGTGGGAATCCTTACCCACAATCAAATGATACTATTGCAAATAGTATGTGTGTACATTATCGATTCTGCACATGCAGAAAGGCCAACTGCCTAGAGCTCACTGCTCAATCACAAAATGGGAGTCATACTGACTATAATTGGATGGTTAAATCCAATGATAATGTACTACTCAAATAACATCTTCATATGCTAGATTCAGTACCAGTTAAGTTCTGATTATCTTCTCCAAACCTTCCTTCAATCTTCAAATGATGTCTACGTGTATAGCTCTGCTTATTTTTGCATATACCCTATAACAATCCTTTTTCCCAATCTCATATCAATCTCACAAATGAGATCTTATATTTATACCATAACCTAAAACCAATTGAGTAGGTCGGCTCACTAAGAATATTACAATAAAATCAATTACAAATAAATCAATAAGAAATGCATCATGTCGGCTCAATGCATTTACAATAATAATAAATCATCTCCATAATGTGTCTTGCTGATCTGGAATCGATATGCTTGCCGATGCATAAACTAGACCCATTTGCTGATAACAACAAATATGCAAACCCGAATAGACCAATAACCAAATTGCCAAAACCAAGTGATCAAATAATGTCTTCGACATAACCAGGTAGTCTTCAAGTCATTCCAAGTGTCGGTGAACAATATAACCTGTCGGTGAACTGAATATCGGTGACTGTGCATAAGTCACTGACTTGCCGATGAACATAACCAAAGATCTCCAAGTGCTGATAAGAATTGACAAGTGTTGACATCAATGAAAAAACCATATCAACATATCCGAAATACCAATAGGGAAAACCCTAAAGAGGGAAAAAAATGGCCTATAAAAACATCCACTAAATGTAATATTTAGCAATAAAAATATTACAATACATTTATGTAGTCTCCATGAATACTTATAAACCATCAAGCCCCTCCAATGTATCATCTATGTGTCCAAGTGCTAATCATTGTTGTTGCCAAAAAGATGACTCATCTGACCTAGTCTGAGAAAATCTAGATAGAGTTCAAGTGCCCTCTTCCCCCCTTTCCAATTATAGATTGATCGATGGGATTAATGTTATTTGTCTTGTAATCCATAAAGGTCAATGAGGAGGGGCATTGAACCTATGATTGAAATAAAATATAACTTTTGCACAACTATATATAAGAGGGGTGAAATGAGCATTCAGAATCCCCAAGGAATTGCCTCATCAGGCACCTCTTTTCACACTCCCCTAGCTTCATAGATCCAATGCTATAACCTTGGATTCGTTTACCCTAAAGTAGTGGATTAAATAAATGGACTCTCTAGATCTTGGCCAAGTCTTGAAACTATATATTGGAGGTAGTGTTATGAGGTTTCACAACACACCCCATTTATCTTGTGATAAATGGGGACCCATCATTTCTGAGGAAAAATAAACTTTCAAAGAAAAGAATGAAAAGTGTCTAAAAGGAGTCAATAGTTAGCTCTGCATCGGCCTTAAGGAAAAAAGAATTTTCTTGCATGCATTAAAACCTATGATCGTTGATGAAAAGCAATCGCATATTCTTCCGCAGACAAAAACAAACAATAAAATAAGGGTATTGGTCAAGGTACAAAGAGATAAGGGAATAAAATAAAGAAATTGAGAAAACAAAACAAAATGCTATAATCCCCACATACCACAAAGCTGAAAGATAAAAGACAAAATCATTGGTATAGCAAAAGCGAGAAGAATATTGAATCAATTTCCTTAAAACCCTAAGTTTTTGAAGGGATAGTTCCCCAATAAATCAAATTGTTTGCATCTACTAGTAATCGGAGAGAAAGTGATAAGTGAAGTAATCTTTTGTGGGTGTGATTTTTTATAGTAGTGTTCCTAGAGGACATTGGGTGATTATGGTAGAAGTTAACGTTAAAGAGCATTAGAGTAAGTGAACCTAAATTGTTCTGCAACCCACAAAATATTCAAAGTTTTAACAAAGAGCGAGAGCGATAGAGAGAAAACCAAAGGACATGTGCCATGCCATTAGAGAAAGATACATTCTAATATGGAGGTACCAGTGTCATAAAGATTGTCCTTTTTTTTAAAAATTTCCCACCTATTGTAGAAGATTTTTTACACAACAATCACACAAGATTTTCTCCATTCCTAACTATAAATCATTTGTTTTTTATGGGTTGTAAGTAAAACACATAATGGTAAAATTGTAAGCAAGATACATTTTAAAATACAGATATTCCAGGTACAAATACATGAAGGAAGGGGAAGTCACACAACAACTAACGATCTCCTCAACATTTGCAAGTCATTCTACAAGTAGCACAGGTATGTATTGAAAACCTAGATTTCAAGTTACACATTGTTTCAAGTAAACAAAACAAATGATTGTTTGTTAGTTTTCAATCTTAGAATAAACCTTGTAGCTAGGTCGTTAGTAATTTTGCATTTTTATTAGTGTTGAATATTCAGGCAAAAGAGAGGGGGGGTGAATCAGTTGATAACTTAAATCAATTTCTTTTATTCTTTTCACATCTGAACCAACTAAAAGAATTAATTGAGAAAAATATATCATGAAAACATAACCATACAACATCTCACAGAATGAACAATAGATATGAAGTGGAAAACCCAAGAAGGGAAAAACCATAGAAAATGTTAGTTCTCAATATAAAAAACCGGTCAAGGTGATTTTTACAAAGGGTGGCTCACTACTAGAATGCTCACTATAGGAGGGCTCACTACTAAAGAAAGAGAGAAAGAAAGAAAGAATCCACCATTGAAACACAATCTATGAAACCGGATTGCTTCTGATGCTTCAATACCAACACACTCTCACACATCTTCTATAACAATGTCACACTTTTTCATACTAACTTATCTGGATACCACTCAAGAATGACTTCATTTTTTACCTTTGCATCATCTAGGCACATTGTCCTAACCCCAAATTGGGGTAGGACCAAGGCGCCATGCTCTAGTCCTCCCTATTTGGGACTCCTTTCAAATCCTTTGCCTTGCTTAAAAAATGAGTGGGAATTCTAGCTCCATGTCTACTCATGTCAGGAAATTAGCAAGTTTTCTGATGGGTAGGTATAAAGGGAGGCTTTCCCCTCTCATTTTGGGATACACAACAAAAAGCATACATTATACACACATGAAATCAAGCATTCAAGCAATTGAGGAAGCAATTAGTCTTCAAGCCTTGGAGCAACAACAAAGTCAAGATTTAAGCATTGAAGTGAAGATTTACATCCTATTTTATCAAAGACTTCATGAAACCCTAATCTCGTGTGGAGACAAACAAAACTTCACATAAAGGTATATCATTTGGTTTTCAATCATTATTTGGCATCTCCCTCAAAAGGAGAATCTTCATTTACAGTAATTCAATTATCTTTTATCTCTATTTCATAGTTAATTCCAAAACCGAGGTTTGGCTTAGGCAAGCCCTTATTTCCCTTTCTTTCTGTGTGCAAGAAACAAGTATGAAGTTGTGATCTTTAGAATAGACGTTATTTGTAGAGACAAATCAACCCTCTTTGGCATGCAAAAAGTTAGGTGAACCAGAGTGACGGGCACTCTGGTCCCGACATTTTTGGATCTTTTTTGGGGATTTGGTATGAATCTACATATACTACTCAGATCCAGGTGTGTGCCTCAATTTGATGACTTTAGCTCATTGTTTCCATATTTTTACCTTCATTTTCAACACTTTAAACTAATTTCAGCAATTCAACTCACAAAAGAAAGAAAATCAACATCATTCCCTTGAATCCAATCAGTATTTCAGTCCTCCACTATTGATTTGTGACTAAATCTATTAGATTCGCCCATATTTTGAATGTAATGGTAAAATTAGTGGTTTTTACCCTTCTAAAGTAGAAACCTTAATTGATCGGATACGTGAACCAATAGCTACCGATGAAATAAAGAATTTGGGTAGGAGTGGGTTAATTGAAGAAATTGGATTCCCCACTGCCATAGAATCACATGAGCTTGTGGAATAGTGCCTACTTCACTATGACTTGAATCAACACATGGTTATCAAGAATGACTTAGTGCATGCAAATTTAACCCCAAAGGCAATCCATGAGTTTGTGGTAAGACCATTGAGAAACTTCTATATTTCATCATGTGTGGTCTATGCTTGTGTTGTTAAGGCTAATATTTAGGGCTTTCATACAATGGAAACTATAGGGGAAGAACCTAGTTTACTTATACTATCCTCAACTCACATAAGAGCAATCATTTCTTCACTACAGGGATGTTAATGACTATTTTGTAATGAAAAACACAAGAGAATTAGAAGGAATAATTAGAGACAGAGTGCCTAAATAGGTGCAAGATATGGTTAAGTTCTTCAGTGGGTGGTACATTCAATTACCCACGTGTTCATATCTCAAAGAACAAGGGTTCACAAGTAAACCATTCAGGTTGCCTAAATTTTCATCCACTTGGGCATGACCAACTAAGTTTTGCAAGAAAATGTTGGAGTTTCATGACACATATCTCAATTCTCACTGCAAACTAGGGTTTAGGTTCCTTGTAAAGATGGGTGGCTTTGTATGTAGTACACGAGATAATGCAAGGGAAGTAGAAAAAGATTTGTTAATCAGGCATTCACCCTATTTTAGCTATCAACATAAGGTTAATGATCCTCTAAGGAAAATATATAATGTTATAAATAAAAGGTAGTGCACACCCCAAATATGGAGGATTATTGGGCAGATTGCAAGGATGAAAAGGAAGTAAGGAAAAAGAAACATCAAAGATTAACATTGAAACAACTGTTGACCCTAGGTACAAAATTTATAGGAATCGACATTCCACCTCAAATTGTGGAAGATGACAAGGAGTTATTGCATCCCAATTATGTTAAGAATAGAATTGAAGACCATCTCATTGTTGACCCTCATCCTAATGACCTAGATATATTGCCCTCGAATGTAGAAAATCAGCCCATTCTAAAAGATAGCCAAAGATGGTTGGAAAAGCACAAAGTTGAACTTCGGAGTAAAGAGCATAAAGTTACTTCTCGAAAAAGAAAGAGAAAGGAAAAGGAGGATGAAGGATATGATGATTTTCTGATACATAAGAGAAACATAGACATGGTTAAAGTAATGGATTTTGAATCTATGACAGAGGACCTTGAGACATACATGGAAGGAGTAGAAGTATTTACAGCTGATCCAAATTTAAATCAAATTGCAAGAAGTAAAATCATAGAACCTCTGGATCAGATGAGTAGGAACACAAAATCTTCTACCTCAGGGCAGCCAAGGGACCCACAAGTGTTCATACAGCCAGCACAAGTGCTCAGATCTATACCTATAGTAACTTCACTTCTAGCAACACATTTATTTGCTTCCTTGCCATCAGTGAACAATGCATTAAATGAAATAATGGGCACAATGTCAATCCTAGAGGAAGATCCTGCTAGAGTAAAAATGTGCTAAGAATTGATTCAGGTCCTAATACATTAGTGTAGAATAAGGAAAAAGGGAAATCTCTACAAGTGGTAGAGCAAGAGAAAGAACCAACTATTCAGAAGGAAACCCCAGGTAAGGTTACTGTCTATGACTTTATAGACGTTGACCAAGGGGGATTCATAGAGCTAGAGGATGAAGAATCTACAAAATCGAAAGAAACTAAGACATCAATGGATCCATAAGTGAACACACCATGGGAAGAAGAGTGGGTAGGGGGTGAGAATCAAGTCCCTATGAGTGAAGAACAAAATCTGAAAGCGAGAATGGAGTTAGGTACTCAGCTGAAACATCTTCTAGAAGCCATCTCCCTGAATCGTGACTTGTAGTAGCACAAAGAGATTTTCCTTTTCTTGTCCCAAAAGAGTGAGTCTTCCCACTTGTAGAAGCCATGAATGCTTTCCATTTCCCTTTTGACTATGAGGAAGTGGAGGTTGATGAATCATCCTTCTTGTAGGCATTAGACAAATCAATGTTGTGTTTTTTGAGGATGTGAGAGAGCTCATCAATATTCTTAGAATGCCAATGACGCTCCTCATGACCAAAATTTTTACAATAGGCACAAGTAGGTCTCTCCCTCTTTGGTGAATTGTCCCTCTTGGAAGAGGATGAATCTCCTTGTTGTGGAGAACATGGTTCTTTGTCCTTAGGCTTTGATTGCCATTTCTTCTTGTTTGAGTTGTCCTTTCCTTGATTTCCTTTGTTCCCTTGATTTTCCACTAATTCTTAAGACTTAGAAGTCTTAAGAATGCCCATTATTATCAACATAGCTTGTTCCATCATCAACATTTCGGTGAAAGCATTGAATGTATGCATTGTGTAGCTTGAACCCATTGTCATCCTATGGGTTTGGAAACTAGAAACAAATGTTGCATATTCTTATGGAAGTTTGCCCATCAAGTTGAAGATCAATTGAGTATCCTTCTTATCAATGCCACAATCCTTGAGTTGTGCCCACAACTCTTTTACCTTAGTGATATAATCTTGTATAGTATCAAAGTTCTTGGGATCTAACATGGTGAGATCACTATCAATTTGATATCCCCTAATCTCATCAACTTGACCATACAAGTCTTGAAATTTTTTCTAAACATCCTTGATTAGAGTACATTTCTCAATATGAAAAATGAGATCCTTTGATACATACTTTCTTAAGGAACCAATTGCCATGATATTTTTAGTGATCCAATCCAAGTGAGCAACAAGATCAACCTTAGGATCAATGGGAGAAACAATAGTTCCATCAATGTAATGAGTTAGTCCTTTTTCCATAAGCTTACTCCATGCATCAATTTTCCAAGTAGAATAATTATGAGGAGGTAAGAGATGAAACTTAGGAGAACCCATTGTTGGGATCTAAGAACACTAAGAGGGGGGCTGAATCAGTGTTCTACCGAAATGTATAGTTTTCAACTTTCTACACCATGTAAGTATGTATTGGTAAACAAATAAGCATATAACAAGAAGAAAATAAATCATCCACATAAATGAAAACCATAACACATAGAATTTATACGTGGAAAAACTCAATGAGGAAAAACCACGGTGGGATTTATGACCCATAATATCAATTCACTAGCCATATGAAAAGATATTACATAAACAGGGGCCTGCACCTGCAAGAAGGCATACTGCCTAGAGCATACTATTCATCATTGAAGAGCCTCACTAACTACAAGATTTTTGCCAAAGTAAATTACTGAAAATGATCTCAAGAATGCATCTACTATGCCAAATAGTGTTCCGGATCTGGTTCTGCTCTGTACCGGTTCACAATCTTGAACTATTACTTCTCCTCCAAGAGTGTTTTCCTAGCTATCTATAGATCATTGCATGATACAATGTTCACATACAAAAATGATCTCCATACATATATTTTGCATCTCATAGTTATTCTATATGTCTATCTCTATACCATCTCTTCATTCCTTAAATTGACCTAGCAAACTAACTTATATACCTATTACATATGATATGCCTTATGTCATCTTACAATGCATTTACAAAGAATATTCAATGTCGGCCTCGACAATAATTACAAAATGATTTAATAAAATAAATCTTTCTTGATGTCGACTTCCTTGAAATACTAGTGTCAATGTCGGTGTCGGTGTCGATGTCGATGTCGGTGTCGGTGTTGGTGTCGGTGTCGGTGCCGATGTTGGTGCCTGTGTAGCCCTGAATGCTTCCAATGCCGGTATCTACATCCTAGTGTCAGTTTGTGACTTCCATCAAGTCTTGTTTCCTTCTATCTGATCTTGTTCCCATCAATGATAACAAAAAGAATCCAATGAGTGTCAATTGCCAACAATCTCCCCCTTTGGCATTGATGGAAACACTCATGTGGAAAATGGATTCCCTGCTAGTGTGCTTCCCCTGAGCAACACACTTGAACTGATAACATATTCCCTGATATTTTTCACATATGTACATACTCCCCCTTTGATATTAATGCCAAAGACTGATGAAGGAATAGAAAAATGAAACAATACAGCTAGAGTCATTTGAGCTTAGTCATCTTCAGAATTTCTGGGTATGCCATTTGTAGCAACTGAAGATATGTGTCCCAGCCTGATTTGAAAGTGTATGATACCAATGCAAGTCCACTAAGTAAGTAGGCTAGTGATTCCTTATCCTGGGTATCTACCAGTGTGGGTTTGGCTAGCATGTCCATGCATTCTCTCTTGTGAACACCCAAAGAGTCAAGTCTTGGACTCACCAATCCTCTTAAATTTCTTGCTCTCCTCAATATTTTATCTTTTTCTTTCTCAAAAGAAAAAACTTGGTTCTCCAAGGACAAAATTTGTCCATCAACATATGTAGTTAGTGTAGTTAGCCCATCAAAAGAATTAGCAATAGTAGCCATTTTGTCATATAATTATTTCAATCTATCATTTACATTGGCTATTAGACTTCCTATACTACAACATACTCAGTAAATATTGGTACATTATTTCAAACAAACCTCAATAGAGATAAGTTTGCCCTCTATCTTCTTCTTCCCAGTTTCTATAAGATGATCAAAAGTTTCTCTTTTAGCAGTAGAGAAATTGTCCAAAGCCTATCAGTCTGAAATCTGTCTCAAGGATTGATAGTTATTTGATATATGTTATGTTAAAGCTTTGACCTTACCGGAAGGGCTTGCTCCATCCTCTATCTGACAATCAGACATTATTCTATATAATACAGAGACTGATTGATCACTTAACCCTTTGTCTATAGTTCCTTCCTTTAAGAATTTTTGAGTGGCCATCATCATTAGTTCTATTGGACTTAACTCAGAAACTGTTTTGTTCTTGACCTGAGAAGTGTCAATTGCCAAGACTCTTTCCGATGAATCTGTTTTGCCTGTTGGTATGAACTCAGTTGATTTAACCTTATCCATTTCAAACTCTTTTGCACAGGTGGATTTGCCACTTGGTGCAGTGTCGGTTAATGTCGGTGGAGTATTATCCACAATGTTTCCAGTGTCATGTACACTCTTTGTTACTGCCGGTTGTGGATGTGTGCCTTTAGTTGCAACCAGTTGTGATTGTATCAAAATTGGAGTAGAACTGCCTAAAATACCCTTTCCTTTTGATTTGTCAGGAATTGTAGGGGATGTTGCCTTTACAAATTCTTCCTGAGATGTGAGAAAGTCTATTTTTTTCTAAAATAATTGTGTCCACCCCTTACTTGTCTCATTTACCACCTCATTCACTCTACCCATCATAAGACTTATCTGTCGGTTTTTACCACTAGAAATTTTCCTATTAGAAGTATTTATACATCTTTTCATCTCTTCATTATTTATAGTGCCACATTTTTCCAAAAGAGAAACTTCCTTGATTTCCTTATCCCTCTTGATAGCATCAAGTCTCCTAGCTTCAAGTTTATTATATAGAGATAAAGGTATTTCTTTCCAAATTTCAACTAATGCCTTCTTATAGATATCTATATACAACAAAATAGCTTCCTCTAACTGATTTTTCTCACTTTCTTCAAAAAATTAATAATATTTTGATATATTCTTTAATATCCCATCTTTTGTCACTTCATCAATAATTTCAGCACAGGTCATTGTTGTCTTACCAAATCCAGTACCATCACCCTTCTGTTTTTGCTTGTTGTTGTTGGTGTGACTGGTTTCCTCTTCTGCATAGACTTCCTTACCGGTGGTGGAGGTGCAGTAGGTTGAGCTGCCTTTCTGACAAGTCTCCTCCTTGGTTCTACCTTTTGTTGCTCTACATGTGGTCTTACCACATCCTTCCTTTGCACCATTCTGAAAGAGAGAGGCTGATTATCCTCAGGATCAGAGTCAGAAGTGATTGGGGAAATGTGAAATTATGGCTTCTTCATTTCTTCAGTAGCAACCTCTGTCAGTTTGATGACCTATTTAGATTTGGAAACTAGCTGAGTATCTATCTTATAAATCACATTCTGCACATATGCAAACATTTTATCAATTTTCTTCTCTCTCCTTTTTCTATTGAAACCTGTTTTCACTTCAAGAGCCTTTTCTCCTATTGTACTGAAGTACTCTGTCTTATCATCTAATGGGGCATGTAATAGCATCTTTGCATAAAGCTGCAAAATACTATCATCTACCTCATATCCAAGCTCAAGGATCTAGATTTGCCTAGGTTCAACTGCTTCCATGAGTGTTTCATCAGTTTTAACCATGAAACATATGTCAATGGAGTACTTCTCCACAATATTCTTAGATATTCTTTCCCTTTGCCTCATGTTCTCCTGAAATTTCTTGAAGTAACCCCTGAGCTTCTCATCCCTACCGATACCAAGACTGGTGATAGCCATTTTTATTTTCATACCTACCGGTATGTCATGAGCCCATTGCTTCTTTCCTAAACCGGGTAGCTCATTCAGGAAATAAAGCATTAAACAGACAATTAAGTTTTCATATCTGAATGTGTCTTTCTTGGTTCCTTTGATAGTTTTAAGGTTTAACATTAACTCACTCCTCATCCATTCACATAAGTCATATTTCACATTATTTCTTAACATTTGATATGCGACATGAATGCATGAACTTGCAACAGAGTTCAAGTGATTTGATTGAGTTACCTTATATCCTATGATCATGCTTGCAAATTTCATGTTTGAGTTGGTTATTGTGCATGTCGTCATTGATCTATTATCCAGTGTGGAACCGATGAGTTTTTGAACCTCTGTGTTGGAAATTTTCTTACCAGGTTATTTTCCAACCTTAGGTAAGTCGATAATAGCTTGAATAGCTTCCTTTGTGATCATGTAGGGTCTATCTAACCAAATGAATTCATTATGAACTCTACTCAGGATGTATCTGATAACTTCATCCTTAAATTCTGGTAAATACATAATACCGGTTAACCCTAGATCCTCAATTGCCTTAAATTATGGTTTAATGTTTCTAGTGTCTCCCAGCATCACTGATTGATACATGCTTTTTATGTCTTTGGTGCCCAGATCCTCAAGAGTGCAATGGATGTATGCCCTCATATCTTCAACATACATTACTCCTTTAGGAACCCTAGAAAATGCTCCTGCAGAGTCTTCCTTCTTCGCAATTTCGAGAACCTCCTTAAAGACTGGCCTTGACTTATCCTTAACTTCGACGATTGTTGGATTTGCAATAAAATTAGGAGCAAAAGATTCAGATGCCATTTTGGAAAATACCTGAGTGAATGTCGATGGATGACTTCAGTGCTTTAAATAATTGGTCAAAATCCTCTCTCAATGCTTTGCTCTCTCTTAGTTTTCCTTTACTTCACTTTGATTGCTTAATGCTCGATGAGTAAAAATGAATTCACTTAGCTTATTTTATTAGAAAATAAAACCATAATTTTTTGTCATTAATGTTTCACCAACAACCCTACGGACGTTAGTTTCACAGTTAAGTGTCAAGGTAACCTTCATCAATGATAAACACGGTTCTCTAGATTTCTTTCCAGATCTCCTTAGATCTCTTCCGAGGTAATATGCAAACTTTAGCAATGACTTTTCCAATCCCTAAGGCTTTTGCCTTAGTTACTAGTGGAATTTCCTATCGGTGGAGGAATACTTTATTCTACAGGTGGATTTGTCGGTATAGATCCATCTTCACTTTGTTCTTCATATTTTCTAACCCATCTCTTGGTATGATCTTGTTGTATTTCATCTACCTTTTGCTTTCCTTTCTCATTGTCTTTATCATTATTAGTCGGTTGAGTCTTGCTTCTGCAATACTTAGCAATATGACCTATTTTGTTGCATTCATAACATGTAACATTGTTCTTCTGAATTGCTTTGACATATCCAGTATTATTATTATTTCTTGACCTACAATGATTAGCAAAATGTCCAAACTTTCCACATGCGTGACATTTAACATTCATTTTGCAGTCTTTTGATTTATGACCATATTTCTTGTAGTTTGTGCATTGACCGAGAACAGAATTGTAGTTTTGATTTGCCTTATTTCTACATTGTTTAGCCATATGCCCAAATTTATTGCAAACAAAGCATCTACCATTGAATTTATAAGCATTATATTTCCTTACCGGTTTCCTCTATTCTGATGAGTTCTGCATACCGATTGTCTAATCTTTATTAGCAGTACCAGAGCTTTCACCTTGTACAAATTCAAGTCCTCTAGAATCATCAATCTATCTTTGTCCTTTCAGTAAGTCATCCAATTGTGCAGCACTGATCCTAAACTTTTCATTATATTCGCTTGCAGTAGTCAAACCATCTCTCAGAGTAGTTATTTGCCTTTCAAGTTCTTGTTCATTGTTCTGGAAGTGTGCCAAGTTAGTTCTCAACAGATTATTCTCATGAGTCAATCTTCCACATTCATCAAATTTGTTCTTCAAAGATAAAACAAGACTATCTTCCTTCTTCTTTCTGTCCTCAATATCTTTTGATAACCTCATGGTCAGATCTTGCATTTCATTCTTCATGAGCATATTTGCTTGACTTAGTTTCTAACATTGTTCCTTAAGAGCATTCTTCTCCTCATCATCCAGTTGTTGCAAACATTCTTTTCTTTTGGCTAGAGCAGATGACAACTTTTCTTGCAGAATAGAAATGAACTCATTTGAAGAATTCAACTCTTCTTGCAATTTCAAGTTCTTCATCCTTTTAGTATCATAATCCTCAAGAGCCATCTCAAGCTGTTTCTCCATAGCCATGCTCAAAGATTGCAGTTTTAGGATCTTCCTCAAGTTGTTAAACTTCTTCTGAGGTACCAAGCTCTGATACCGATTGTTGGGATCTAAGAACACTGAGAGGAGGGGGTGAATCAGTGTTCTATCAGAATGTATAGTTTTCAACTTTCTACACCATGCAAGTATGTACTGGTAAACAAATAAGCATATAACAAGAAGCAAATAAATCGTCGACATAAATGAACACCATAACACATATAATTTATACGTGGAAAAACTCAATGAGAAAAAACCACAGTGGGATTTGTAACCCACAATATCAGTTCACTAGCCATATGAAAAGATATTACATAAACAGGGGCATGCACCTGCAGGAAGGCATACTGCCTAGAGCATACTGCTCATCACTAAAGATCCTCACTGACTTCAAGCTTTATGCCAAAGTAAATTACTAAAAATGAACTCAAGAATGCATCTGCTATGCCAAATAGAATTCTGGTTTCGGTTCTTCTCTGTATGGTTCACAATCTTGAACTATTACTTCTCCTCCAAGAGTGCTTTCCTAGCTATCTATAGATCATTGCAAGATACAATGTTCACATATAAAAATGATCTCCATACATATATTTCGCATCTCATAGTTTTGCTATATGTCTATCTCTATACCATCTCTTCATTCCTTAAATTGACCTAGCAGACTAACTTATATACCTATTACATATGACATGCCTTATGTCGGCTTAAAATGCATTTACAAAGAATATTCAATGTCGGCCTCGACAATAATTAGAAAATGATTTACTAAAATAAATCTTTCTTGATGTCGGTGCCGGTGCTAGTGTATCCCTAAATGCTTCCAATGTCGGTATCTGCCTCCTAGTGTAGGTTTGTGACTTCCATCAAGTCTTATTGCCTTCTATCTATCTTGTTGCCATCAATGACAACAAAAAGAATCCAATTAGTGTCAATTACCAACACCCATAGCAACAAAAAGGAAGGAACACAATAGCACAAAATCACAAGAGACACCTCCCCAAAATCACTCAATCAAGGTACCCCCCCCCCCCACAAATGATGATTTTGGCACTTTATATGTAGTGCGTGTACAATAGGCTACTTTCAAACAATGGCAAGGTGGACTGATGATTTTTTTTACAACTTGCCCAATAGGCTAAGAACTACAATGCAAAAGATGAGAAAGATAGATTTGTGCAATACAAGTGCCAAATTGGCCAAAAAAGACCATATGCTGAAAGTACAATTTCTATCCAAAATCTCTGCAAACTGATAGCATATTATGAGAGTAGATGAAAAATTATGCACTTTAAAAAAAAATGGCACCTGAAAAGGAATTCGTATGAGCCCAAATGGAGTCCTGGAAGTTGTAGAAACGGGGATTGGATAGGTACAGTCACCAAAAAATGAGATTTTTGAAACATCTATCCATCAAAATTAGAAAATAATTCCACCACAAGAAAGTAAACGAACAATTATCCCATTTCAAAAAAAATTGCACCAGAAAAGGAGTAAAAATGACCAAGATATGGCCATTTGAAGTTGAACTGCAAAATAAAAAAGCTCAATGGAGGGGGCCTACCAAATTTTCAAAAAATGCTGATGTAGCGCTAATGTTAGCAATTCATGAGCTTAATTTTGATGACCTTCTATCCATCGCGAAAACTTTACCTCCCTGCTGAATGGGTGTCCGTATTGTACAGACTGACACGTGGCAAAATCTGATTGGCCCGTAGTGATGAAGTGTTGTATGGTAAACCTGATGTGGCTGTGATGATGTGTCAGACATACTACCAAGTTGGCAGTCTGAATGGGTAGCTGACATGTCATAGTCTGACAGTGCCACGTGGCGGGTTGCGTGCATGGTCGGTGTGGCGGAGGTTGTGGGGCCGCATGGTGTCATGTGGTAGAGGTCACGAGGCCACATGGCAAAGCTCGGATCTAGTCTAGGATGCCTTCAAAATATGTTGCTCCTCAGATCTACCTCTTAATGTCGCAATAACACCTCTCAAAGATGAATCAATGATGCTCTAATGGCTTTGATACCATGTGAGATTTTGCCAAAATCAAGAGCTCAGTGGAAAGTACAAAATAGAGAGACAAAATATAGGACAAGAATAAACTATATTCGGATCAATAGATAAAATGATCAATTGTTACATACAATGAATATGAGCCTACTTATATAGGCAAGGCTATATGGATATGTGAGCACATAAACATGACATGTGGCTCAATAAGAAACAAGGGTAGGTAGGAGAAACAATATAATATTCCACATGAGGTGGATCACCCATTGAAAGTGTAATGTAACAACAAGATCACAAAAGGTAGAAATTCTCCTACACACACTATCCCAATGTGGCACAAACACCCAAGTGTCTCATACCCAAACTACTATGAAATGCATTATCCTAAGTAAACTTAAGTAATGTGTAATAACATCCAACATGAATAATTATTTACACCAATAGAAGGCATAGGTAGCACCCATTGGGCAGGGGTAAAGTGCAAGCTAATGGGTCCACTTTTAGTGGAAGTATCAGGATTTTAAAAAATCTTGACAAAAATAGGTATATGTTTATGACTGGGGTCCTAAACCTAAATTTCTACCCATATGAAATGCATACCTATTTTGATTTCAAAAATGGCTACCCAATTTAGAACAAGTATCCATTCTATTTACATCATATTCTTTCTCCTTTTTATAGAAAATGCATTTTTTGAAGTGGATACATATTGTTAGAATAACCAGTGGACAAATAAGAGGGGGGGTGAATGAGTTGTCAGCAGATTATTCTAACAATTGGTATTAGAGTGGTCCTTTTTTGCAGAAGCTTAACCACTTGAGGTAGATCCTATGGCAGCTAATACTTCAAATCCACCAACAACTATTTTCAGAAGAGAAATCCCTAAGCTTGATGGAACAAACTATGGGATATGGAAAATCTAAATGGAGACTCATCTTAGATTTCTTGGCAAGGATATTTGGGAGATCACTAAGAAAGGATATACACCTTTTGATCCAGCATCTGGCAATCCTACTCCTGCAGACTTGGACAAAAGTATTGAAAATGATTGCAGAGCTAGAGAAGCCCTCCTGTGTGCACTCACTGGTTAGCAAATCATGGGATTGATTGATAAATCATCTACAAAGGTTATGTGGAATAAATTGCAAACTTTGAATGAAGGTGACCCTACTATCAAAATTGCTAAGCTTAATGGTTACCGGGTAAGATATGAGAACTTGAAGATGGAAGACAATGAAAGAATTGCTACATTTATGAAAAGAGTAAATGAGATTGTCATGGGAATTCAATATTGTGGAGGATCTCTGAGTGAAGATGAAATAGTTTTTAAAGTCTTGAGAGCCCTACCACTGGCTTACAAGATGAAGGCTACTGCAATTAATGAATTGAGAACAATGGCAAACACTTCAATTAACAAAGACGTTCTGATTGGGAAATTATCTATTTTTAGGCTTGAAGAATTTGGACCCTCTGGAGCTGCAAAGTCTGAACCTAATTTTCATGCATCATCATCTATAGGCAAAAGTGATTGGAAAACCCTATGCAAAAGAATTGGAAGATATGAGGAAAGAGGATGAAAAATTTGAGCAACTTGAAGCCTTATTTTCTAGAAGAGTACCTAAAGGACCAACAGGAAGTAAGTATGAAGGAAAAGAACCTTTTAAATGCTTTGCATGTAATAAGACTGGTTATTTTGCATCTAGATGTCCTAAAAGGAATGCAAGATTTGAAGAAAGAGTTAAGAAATCATTTAAGCCTAATCAAAACAAATATAGATTCAAGAAAAACAAACTATGCTACATAGTGGATGAGGAAGCAGTAAGTGATGACCCAAATGATGAACCGATAGGAGACTCTGCTAGTGGATTCGGCAATGGAAAGGAATGGGTGTTCTATGCTTTAAAGGAAGATGAACTAGAACCGGCTATCAACAATGAAGAAAAAGGCCATGGCAGAAAAAGTTGAATACAAGGATGAATGGGTGATTGATAGTGGATGCTCACATCATATGACTGAAGATAAAATAATGTTTTTGTCCCTGCAAGAATACAATGGCGATCAAGTCAGATTTGGGGATGACAAAGCATGTATGATCAAAGGTAGAGGTATTATTTATCTGGATGGCAAGAATAATACTGATAATGTCTATTATGTAGAAGGTTTAAAGAATAATCTTTTAAGTGTTGGTCAATTGGTGGATAAGGGATTCCAACTTTAGTTCAAAGATAGAAAATGCAAAATCATTAACAGAATTGCCTTGGAGATTGCAACCGGTACTTAGACTAGAGATAATATCTTTCACTTGAACACATGTTTGATTGCTCATATTGATGAGAGTTGGTTATGACATAAGAGGTTGGGTCATGTTAATTTTGATTTTATTGTTAAGATCAGTTCAACAAAGGCAATTAGAGATATACCTAAGATTATAAAGCCTCATAATCTGGTATGTAAGGAATGTCAATTGGGAAAGAAAGTTAGAACTTATTTTGTAGAGCATACATGATAAATCTAATGATGTGCTTGATTTGATTCATACTGACTTATGTGGTCCAACAAGAACCAAAAGCTTTCAAGGTGATAGGTACTTCATGCTAATAATTGATGATTATTCTAGAATAATGTGGGTGACCTTTCTAAGGGAGAAGTCTTAAGCTTTCGAGAAATTCAAGATCTTCAAAGCAAATGTGGAAACATAAACTGGATTGAAAATCAAATGTATAAGATCAGATAAATGGAATTAGGAGACAGTTATTTGTACCCCGGACTCCTCAGCAAAATAGAGTAGTGGAAAGGAAGAATAGAACCATTTTGGATGCAGCAAGGACCATGATGATGGAAGCCAAATTGCCTCACATCTACTGGAGAGAAGCAGTGAGTACATTAGTCTACACATTCAACAAAGTTCATATCAAAGGTGAAACCGATAAGACTCCTTATGAATTATGGTTTGGACATACACCTACTATTAAATATTTTAGAAGTTTTGGAAGTAAATTTAATATCAAAAGAGATAATTTAATTGGGCAGTTTGATCCTAGATGTGATGAAGGGATATTTCTTGGATATTCAATTTAGAGCAAAGCATATTTATGTTATAACAAAATATTGTTGAAAATTATGGAGAGCGCAAATGTGAAAGTGGATGAGCAATACAGAGATCCATCTATATCATATGATAGAGAACTGACAGTGGAAATGATCATAACTAAACCAACAATGCCTCAACTGAGAAAAGACACTGAAACAGTTACACCAGTACAATCAGAAAATTCAACTGTGATTGATGATCAGAATAGTGAACCTGGAGTTCAAAAGACACCAAGGTATGTAAGGTTAAATCATTTTGAAGATCAAATCATTGGAGATAGGAACAAGGGAGTTATGACAAGAAGAAGACTGGCAAATGAAGAGGTATGTCTTATTTCTCAAATTGAACCTAGCATCTATTATTGAAGCTTGTAAAGATAAACATTGGTTAAAGGCTATGGAAGATGAATTAGATTAGATAAAGAAGAATGAGACTTGGACTTTAGTTCCCCAACCTAAAAATAAGAATTTTATTGGAACTAAATGGGTTTTTAGAAATAAACTAAATGAGGATGGTCAAGTTGTAAGAAAAAAGGCTAGACTAGTTTGTAAAGGATATTCTCAAATGGAAGGAATTGATTATGGTGAGACATTTGCACCAGTAGCTAGAATTGAAGCTATTAGACTATTTCTTGCCTATGCAGCATACAAGAACTATAAGGTCTATCAAATGGATGTTAAATGTGCATTTTTGAATGGTGAACTTGAAGAAGAAGTATACATTGAGCAACCTGATGGATTTTAACTGTCAGATGACAAAGATATGGTTTCTGGGTTAAGGAAAGCATTATATGGATTGAAACAAGCTCCTAGAGCTTGGTATGCAAAGTTGGATACATATCTTTTAAAGATTGGTTTTACTAAAGGCAGTGCTGACAGTAATTTATATTACAAGATCATTGATGATGATATTCTGATTATTGAAGTATTTGTCGATGATATCAATTTTGGAGGTGAAGATAAATTGTGCCTGGAATTCTCTAATAATATGAAGATTGAATTTGAAATGTCTATGATTGGTGAGATGAGATTTTTCTTAGGTTTGCAGATTACTCAAACTGACAAAGGCATTTTTATCTACCAAACTAAGTATCTAAAAGAATTGTTGAAGTTTGGTATGGATAATTCCAAACTGGTAAGTACTCCTATGGTGACAAGTGAGAAATTGTCTATCAAAGACACATCTGCACTAGTAAATTCAACAAGGTACAAGTCTATGATTGGTGGCTTGATATATATAACTCAGACTAGACCAAATATTATGAATGCGGTCAGTACTATTTTAAGATATCAAAGTAATCCTAAAGAAAATCATGAATGTGTAGTAAAGAGGATATTCTGGTACTTGCAAGGAACAACAGAATATGGCTTATGGTACTCTAGAGATGATAACTTCACTTTATGTGCATATACAGATTCAAATTGGGCAAGAGATACTGATGACAGGAAGATAACTTCTAGTGGAGCTTTCTTTCTTAGAAAAAAATTGGTTTCATGGATCAGCAAAAAACAGTCATGCATTTCTTTATCTACTGCAGAAGCTGAATATATTGCAGCAACAACTAATTGCACTCAATTCTTGTGGATGAAGCAAATGTTGAAGGATATCATGGTAAATTGCAGTGAACTGGTAGTTATCTATTGTGATAACTCTGCAGTTATTGACATACCTAAGAATCTGGTATTTCACTCTAAGACTAAGCACATTTCAATAAAATATAACTTTCTGAAGAAAAAGGTGGAAGATAAGGAAGTCAAATTGGTTTATGTGAACACTAAAGAGAAGATTGCAGATATATTCACTAAATCGTTGTCTTAGGAATCATTTGAATATTTGAAAGATGGGTTAGGGGTATCTACCCCTCCATTAGAAACTTAACTAATGGAGTAGAGCATCAGTCTGGAATGCATCATCAGTTTTATCCTTTGCTTCGGATTGATGTAGTGGTGCTACTACTCAGGGGGAGTAGTTAGCTTTAAGATTCACAAGATTTTGATATCCATGTCATATATTTGGCATTGATGTCAAAGGGGGAGAGTTATATGTGAAAAATAATGGGAGAGAGATTCAAATCAATTTCATATTGGACTACACTCCTAAGGGGGAGTTGCTGGGATTTTTTTTAGTTTTTCATTGTTGTATCTTCTATGAGAAATGTTTGGCATTTCTTGGCACTTAGATGTTTTCTTTTTCACATCTAGTGTTGCCATCAATGCCAAAGGGGGAGATTGTTGTAAATATGAAGGAATTGATTATGTGTTGCATTGATGTCAACACTAGCTATTATG
Source organism: Cryptomeria japonica (assembly GCF_030272615.1). Classification (NCBI taxonomy): domain Eukaryota; kingdom Viridiplantae; phylum Streptophyta; class Pinopsida; order Cupressales; family Cupressaceae; genus Cryptomeria; species Cryptomeria japonica. The sequence goes on from NC_081407.1 coordinate 858,841,564, forward strand.
GTTCGTTACCGACAGACAAATTTTGTTTATCTGTAGAAGAACTAGTGTTATCGGCAGAAGGGACTATCAGTTGGATACTATCAACATGTTTGGATCAATGGAATATGTTTGGTTTGATGTTTTTGGAGTATTTTTTGGTTAGTTGGTATTGACTTGATGATCGGATGCTATCATACACTCTAGTAAGCCTATACCAGCAAGGGTTTAAGGTTTTACCTACAGAGCTTTTACTGAGAATCTTTGACAAGATGCATAAGTGGTGTTGGTATGACTTCTAGATAGAATTTAGGATGTAGAAGGTGATCTTTGTTTGTGCCTCGACTAATTGGAGACATTGCTTTGGTGTGGTGAATCTATTTAGGTTTGGTACCTATCTAGGTTATGGACCGATATCATGTTACGTCTTCTCTACATGTTACCAGGATAATATATGGATTGGTTAATGTTGTTTTGGTCTAAATCCGACATGGCATATTATTGTAATATAGATGTATGTAATGATCTTATTGTAATATCTTTTAGGTGGCCAACCTAATTGGTTTAGGCCTTAGGGTTTGTATAAATTAATGTAATATCTCATTGTAGATCGTGGAAAAGATCATGATCATCGAATGAAATATCATATGCGAAGGAGATTCGGTCAATCATAGGTGATCGAATTGGGTTTATGTAAGAGGTCAAAGGCCTCTGGTATTGAGCTTAACCGGGACTGTAATTAGGCATGATAGATGTTATCACTAGAAATTCATTCTTCTAGAATGTTGTCCAATTATATTGAGGTGGTTATAACCTCTCTGTAGTCAGTGAGACTCTTTTGTAATGAGCAATAAGCTCTAGGTAGTGTGCCTTTCTACATGTGCATGCCCCTTATTGTATCACATACTTTTTGCAAAAGTATCATCTGACTGTGGGTAGGCTTCCCATCATGGTTTTTCCCTTTAACGGGTTTTCGACATACAAATCATGGTGTTATGTGGTATGGTTGCATTGTGTTAGTTCTCTATTTCATTCTTATGTTTTATTGCTTACCGGTATTTGTTTCTGCTATTTCGATATTCAATGTTTATGTGCTCTAGTTAAAGGTTATAAAGTGGTTTGATTAATATAATCTATTGACAATTGATTCACACCCCCCCCCCCCCTCTCAGTTGTCCATCGGTTATTCTAACACATATTTCATAAATTTTAAAATTTGAAACCCATTATTTTTCTTTTGTTTTAGGCTTGGAAACTCAACCCTTAACCTTGGACCTCCAAGTACAATTGCATGAAAATAAGAATGGGAAAACTAACATTAACAATATGGTTGATGACTTTTGTTTTTTACAAATAATGATGTCTAGTTTTCAAATATATATTTTTTATATTTATAAATGAATTTCTAAGGAAACTAGTCCATAACCTTAAAATGCTAAGTATTAGTATTTTTAATGACTTTTAATTTTTTTTAAATTTAAATAAATTATATGTTAGAAATTTAGATATTACTATGTACACAATGAAAAAAGGAACCATTTTATGATTATTTTGGCTCAAATTATATTTTGCTTACATGAGGGTTTTTCAAACTAACTATTGGGTTAATAGAAAACAAATTTAAAAAATATTTTTAAAAATGATCTCATCAAACTTTAATACAATGTTTATATATTTTTCCCAAAAATAATTAGAAAATACTTTTATTTAAGTCAAATTTTGTTGTTTGTACGCATCCATGTTATGGTCATAAAAATGTGACTTTAAAAAGTGATGTTTATACATCCTATACAAAATTGTCTTTTATATTTTGAGTATTAGAATAAATTATAAATTTGAAAATTAGACTCAAAATCCTACATTTCATATTACTATACAATCTCAATATTGTATGTATAAATGCTTCAATTTTTTACTCGTAAAACTTTGATTTTAACGGAAAAAACTTCCACTTTTTTCCTACACAATGGACCCAACTTCTTACACCTACACAATAGATAACCATGCAACCACACATTGTTGCCAACTATGTCTCTTGTATGTTGCAGATGTCATTATGTATGAGATTCATATGATCCAGGGTTGGATGGATGCTCTAAATATGTTTCATTAATTGTTTGTTCCATCGATTCAGGTTCATGCAGGTTGCAGATTGAGAAAATGTGAAAATCCTCTGGTTGGAAGGTTTTCATTGAGACGGGTTTTTATCTTATCAACATATGCTTTTGTTGATGAGACCTAGTCTTTTGTGAAGACTTTTTTTGTCTCATATTAAGCTTTTATGTTATACTGATATTCCATCTTTTGGTGTGATTGAGTTTTGATCTCAGCGACATGAATTTCTTTCGGTGAGACTATGTTGTTCAACAAGAACATTTTCGGCCCATGAAGATCCTATGTGCCTTGGCAACATTCTTTTTCAATATGACATTTGGTCGACTTGTTGACAAATTAGCTTTCATTTAAATGTGTGTGCTTTGGTGGAATTTTTGGCCCCACTTCATGATTTTCACATGGCAGAATTCGTTGGCTTGTTCGAGTTGAGTTGGTTGCATGTGGCTGCCTTTCTTCTATATGCTCAAAGTGTTTTTGCTATTTCACAGTCAAAAGTTTGTTTGACTTTTGAACCTCCTCAAAACAGTGAAAAGGGTTATGTTTGTTGGACTTTTCACCATTTCGCCAAGATACAAAAGTTGAAAAGTCAAGTGTTGGTGAAACGGCGAAAGTGAAATGGTTTTCACCATTTCGCGGGGTGCTATGACATAAAAGGTTGATCATCCATGAAACCGCGAAAAGAGAAATGTGACCGTGGAGTGAACAAAAGGTATTGTCTTGAGGGTTAAATGGCATTTTTGTCATTTCTCGACGGTGACCACCAAATATAGTAAACCACCTGCAAAATGGAGATGAATGCTAAGTGTTTTCGTTGGGTTGCGGGTCAAACCTTCCAGTTGACCTGACCCATTGCAAAACTATGAAAGGTGTAAGGATTTCACCATTTTTTGGAGATGACTACCAAAATGTTTTAGCCGCCAAAGATTCATCGAAGGGCTTTAGGTTGGTATGACCTTTACACCTCTTAGCGATAAAACCCTACTTGTGGGTTCTGACTGTTTGAAGTGATTTTGATGCCACATTTGCATGTCGATGGACATAGAGGTCCACGTGGTTATTGACCAAGTTTGACTAGATAATATGGATGAAAAATATGAAGACAAATGATCATTCAGGTGTTCAAAAGATTATTCAAATATGCAGAAGTCAGTGTTCTTGATGTGCTTAAATGAGGTGGTTGTCAATCCAATCAACCAAGCTGAGATAGGATGGAGAATGCATTAATGACAACTATATTGAAGACTATTTTTGTGGTGTTGGTTCCCAAATCAACAGATTCTAAGTTCTAAAGAAAGAGCCACTAACTTATCATAAAACCTAGAACTGGACTTGGCCAATGAACACGATTCAAGAACACTGAGAGGGGGGGTGAATCAGTGTTATACCGAAATGGATAAATTTAACCTTATTTATACAACTAAACAACCGGTAAACATAAAAGTATATAAACATAAGAAACAATGCAACCACAAAGATGAACATCATAACACCATAGATTTATACATGGAAAACCTCAAACAGGAAAAACCACAGTGGGATTGGAGACCCACAATATATATCCACTGATTAGATGAATGAATATTATAAGGGGCTTGGACATGCAGGAAGGCCAACAACCTAGAGCACACTGATCATCACAAAAGGAGTCTCACTGACTACAAAAAATATCGAACAACAATCCAGAATGAAGATTGAACTGTAAGTATAGCATCTCCCATGCCTGAGTATAGTTCCGGTTAAGCTCAATACTGGAGGCCTTTAAACTCTTCCATAAACCCAATTCGATCACCTATGATCGACCAATCCTTTGCATGAATGATAATTACATTATTCGCTTTCCTACCATGATCTACAATGAGATCATACACATATATATACAAACTCGAGACCTCAACAATTAGGTCAGCCACCTAAAAGATAATACAATAAATTCATAACTTAAATCCACAATCTAATGATCAACCAAGTCATCCTAAAACCTTGAAACAACATAATCCAATCAATTAATCCAGTCAGTAATGCATTGGGAGCATCAACCCACATGTTCCATAAACTAGTCCATAACCTAGCAGAATAACATCGGACCTATAATAGGTCATCATAAGCCAAATGAAACACCACAAACAACTATAACATGAACATGATAACCATCAGCATCTAGATAACCCTATAGAAGTCTCACCAACACCACTTATACATAATATCAAAAGATATTCATCAAAACTCTGTCAGTGAAACCCTCACCGGTAACCAAAAGGCTTACTAGAACAAGTGATAGTTTCGGATCAACAAATCCTGAACCAACTGAATGTGATACACATCAAGAACACATGAATAGACACTCGAAACCAATTTCATAGGCCAAAGCATACCTAAGCATACTGGATCAACATGATCTTACCAACTAGAAACCTATCATCCTACCAGGACCAACCGGATACTAGTAAACAACCAAAACAACTAGTGTTGACATCAATGACAAACATCATTGCAACACATAATCAATTCCTTCAAATTTCCAACATAATGACCTATAAAAATTTTAAGCTTGGACATTGTACACTAAAGCAGATTCTCTTAATGAAAATATACCAAGGAAAGTTGGATAAACTCCTAGTTATGGCTTCACCCTCAGTTTATATCATCCATACATACATTGAGATTGGTTCTCTACACTAAACTAGTCCTATTCCAAAATATAAAAGGTGAAATAAGAATGATCCTAGATGCAATAAATATGATCAGTGCCTATCTTGGGATAACAAAGTCAAACCACAAACTTGTTAAGGATAACAAATACAATATCTCAATTTGGCATATACTCAGTGAACCTCACATGCCTTGCATACAACATTCAATAGAAATCACAAAACACTTCTTCACACCAACTCACACATATTCTGTTACATTCCTAAGACAAAATTTAATTCATTTACTTGAAATGAAACCCATCACCAAGAACATACATTCTCCATTAGAGAAGGTAGACTATAGCATTATTAACACTACAATTCATACAACACATATACAAGAGATAGGAGCAAAAAAAATGGATTTCTTGTGTTAATATTCAGAAAAATATGAGATACATTACATAAACTTGTTCTCAAAAACTTGCAGAGAAAATATTGCTTTTCAATATACTTTCAACTCCTAATACACAATTTTACACAAAATTCCAGAATATCTCCTCCTAGCCCCGATTTCCCTTTTATAAGACAAGGGAGCAAAAAAATCCTCGGGCTAAGGAGGACACTTGTCAAAGTTTGATTGCAATACAATAATGTGCCCTAAGGCATTAGTCTTTTTCATCTAGATGCAAATCTTCTAGATGCATTAAATGAAGGTGGTTGTGGAGGTATCTTCTTGGAGACTAGAGCCGCAAGCCTGATGGGATTGGTCTTGTGATGTACTTTGATATTTCTCCTATCAAGATCGAAAGTGTACGCTGGTGCAGGGTAGCAGGTGTACTAGAGGCTGACCTTTTGAAGACTAAGTGCTCTTATCATCTCGTCCAAAATTAGGAACCTGAACAAAAACTTATAGAGGATGCAAAAATGGGATAAAGAATCAACTACTCTTCTTCCAAAGAAAAGTACTTCTTGTGCCAAGGATCAATATCATCAGTTGGCCACACAAAAGATTTCAAATTATGCAGCTTATTCATAGCATCTTTTGTCCTGTGAGCTGACACAGTTGTAGCTTCTAATGTGAACTTATGGTACAAAGAATCAACATCCATGATCTTATCAATAATTAAATGGTACACATTCCTGATTGGGATCTTTTGTTAATACATCCATAACTACATTAATTGCTTCTCTGAAGTCATCTCTCCACTTGACAAGATTTTTCACCTACTTGCCTTCAGTCAAAATCGTGGGGATATCCCACTTTTGTAGGCCCTTGAATGACTCCATTCTCTCATTCAATTCCTTTCTTTCATCCTCCACATGGGGGATCTCTTTGATTAATAAATTGTAATTTTTCCATGTCACCCCCAGATTTTGGGGTGCTTTGGGATCATTCTTGATTCTCAAAAGAATTTATTTCAATTGTTGTTCCTTGGGAAACCAAGTCACCCTAATTGGTTGAAAAAATGACAAAATTTCATCCAGTTGATCACTTAATTATGACATCAAAGAATAAGAAGGTGTGCACCTCATCTAATTTATCTAAAACTTTATTCAAAATTTGCTAAACTATTGATTTTTTTATTTCAAAATAGTTATTTTCAGCCTCTTCTTTTGTTCTCTTCAAATCTTATTACATTTTATCAAATTTGTCTTGTTTAGGCCCTGCTAAAGGCATTGAATCTCTTTTTGCCAAGTCAACCCTCAATTTTACATTTTCAATGAAAAGTTGACTATGGTCAGTATTCAGATCCACATGTAAGGCCTTGAGTATTTCATGTTGCTTTTCTTTCTCTTCTACAACTAATTTAGTAAACTAGGTTGCATGCATTGATATGGGAGTAGCCTCTGATGCAGTTGTGTCTGCCAAGGTTCTAATGACCAGATTACCTTGCTTATGCTCCACCCCTTGCAATACCATGGGTTTATTTATGTTTAGAGCCTTGTACCATAAGACAAATTCTTTTATACTTGGATTGACCCTGGATCCATGTTCTCCAAATTGTTGTGCATGCATGGGGTCCTCCTGCCTCATTATCTGGTCCAAAACAAAAATCTTTTCAAGGTACCATCATGACACCAATAGTATGCCACTCTTTTTTACCAGATCTCTAGCCTCTTGAGGACTACACCTAATATTATTCTTATCAAAATTTTGGATTTCTTCCTCAAACAGATCTTTCAATTTCTCCCACAACCAAAAAGATTTAAATTCATCTGTGTTGATAAAATTATCATCTAACATGAATTATCTAGAGGTAATTACCCTTTCATCTATGACTTCATCTTCAATAATGACACTAGGGATAATTGACCCATCCAAATCCATCAACACCTCTTTAGCCTCATCCTCTTTAAAAGCATCATGAGTAGGGGAGGGGGTGGCACACTAGAATCTATTTCTTCATCAACAATGTCAAAAAAATTAGAAATTTTATCCTTACCCTTCTCATTTCTCCTTGTAACCCCGACACTTGGATTCTTTGCTACTTGGGGACCTTGTTGGGGAGCTTCTTGTGAAGACTCCCCTGTCAAAACTGTCTTTCCTTTATATTTCATAGAGGAATTGAATGAAAGCCTCTCCTCTGGTGCTTTATTAGGGTGCTTAGCGTACCTTCGGACTAGGTCGCTTGTAATTAACCCATAAAAAGTTCTAAATTTGCATGACATTCTTACAAATTCCTTATGAATGTTAGCCAAAAATCCCTAGAATTTGGGGTCTTCTTCTCTTCTCTCCCTTTCCAATTTCTTCAAATAATCCCACTTTTTTCTTCTTTGCAGGGCTTCAAATGGGTAGGCACTTCTGATAAAATCTTCTCTTTCATCAAAATGATGAGTAAAACCCCTCACTTTCAGTTTGCTTACCCTCACATCATTTATGTAGCCCTTTGGATCAAAATGCCTTGCTTGGTTGACCTTGAGTCCATAATTGTTTACAAAAAAATCTTGTACCTTATCAAGGGTGTCACACCACACAATGAATTCATTGAATTTTGTTACCCAGGGGAGATGTTGTTAGACAGTTCAAATAACCGAAGGACAACTGAGAGGGGGGGGTGAATACAGTTGTCACTAGTTTACCAAAACACTAAGAAATTAAAACTTTATTACCAGAACACATGAGATCAATACTAGAATACATAGACCGATTACCGAAATAGCAGATATACCAATTAAGCACAGCCACCAATTAGAGAATAGATACCAACCACATGACAAGATTTGTACGTGGAAAACTCGGTAAAGGGGAAAATGATGGTGGGAAGCCTACCCATAGTCAGATGATACTTATGTAGTAAGTATGTGATTACAAATTGAGGGGCCTGAACTTTCAAGAATGCCAACAACCTAGAGCACACTACTCATTACAAAAGGAGTCTCACCGACTACATAAAAATCCAGACTACAATTTGGAAGGAAGAATGAACTACAATAATAGCATCTCCTATGCCTGAATACAGTTCCAGTTAAGCTCAATACCAAAGGACTTAATCCTCTTCCATAAACCCAACTCGATCACCCATGATCAAACAAATCATCTGCATGAATGATTATTATATTATTTTCTTGCATGCCATCCTTACATGATCTACAATGAGATCTTACATCATATATATACAAACCCCCAACCATAAACAATAAGGTTGGCCACCAGACAATAAAGAAATTACATAATTATAAAACATGTCAGCCTGAGACCAATCAAATATCATCCAACACATAAGTCATCCTGAAAACACATCAAGGAGTCCCAACAACACGTTACATTAAGTCGGTCCAAAACCTAGATAGTATCGGACCCAATTTAGGTCCACACATGCTAAAGCAATGATCCCAATCAGTCAAGTCTTGAACATGATCACCATCAGCATCCTAAATCTCTACTAGAAGCCACACCAACACCACGTATGCATAGCATCAAAAGATCTTCAACAAAGCTCTGTTGGTGAAACCCTTACCAGATCAATAAACCAGGCTTACTAGCATACAAGATAGCATCCGATCACCAAATCAAAACCAACTGACTAAACGTGAATCTGAGTAGCATGAATAGAAAATCTAAGCCAATTCCATAGGACAAATCATACTGGAGTATATCGAATCATTATGATCTTACCAGCCAGAAACCAAACATCCTACCGAGACCAAAAGGATACTGGTAAACAACCAAAACAACTAGTGTTGACATCAGTGACAAAATATTAATGCAACTCATAATCAATTCCTCCAAATGGCCAAGAGATGTTGCCTTTTCTTTTTTGTTCTTATTTAATCCTTCTCTGACCACAATAGAGCTTTCATATAAATTCTATGAATGCAATCCTAGGAGAAACTATAATGGGTATCATGTAAGGTGTCTGATTACACCCATATACTCTTCTCAATGTACAATTGGAATAAAATAAGAATCCCCCAAAATTATGGGTGAATTCTCCCTCAAGATACACAATTCCATCTTCTTTAGCACTACTAACTCTCAAGATTTTTATTATGTCCTTTGCGAGCCTAGGAAATGTAACCCTCATCATCATCAAGATCCTCATAACAAAACAATCAAATAATGTTGTGTACTCTGAGTACTTGGACCCATTGTCCCATACTTGGGTCCATCTCTACACTAGCCATAATGGCCATCATGCATTAGTCCTTGGATAAAAAATATTCACCTTTAGAGATTCCTCCCATCCTATTTTATTTTGGAAAAGAATTAAATGACATAGCAAACAATAATTTTTAAAATTTAATCCCTCATTAGAGTTCTTTGCCTTCATTAACCCCTCATGCAATTTATCCTAAATGATTGTGGCAAAATAATATAGTTCATTAGTGTCAAAATGTTGGATCTTCATGGCCATCATCATGAACTCCATAGGAATCATTGTTAATCCACAATATTCACCCAAAACCTGACACTAAGCATAATAGGTTTTTGAAAAATAATCCTCAAAGAGGGTCAAACTGAGAGGTTCCTTCTCCGATTCTAAGAGGTAGCTCTTCCCTCCTTGGTACAACCTCTTCAAGAAAAGAGGTAATATCTTATTCCTATAGAAGTCCCTCTTGGCATAGTATTCTCTTGTTAGCCTATTTTTATTAATTCTTCTGAGGGCACTCTTGTCCAAGTCAAAACACTCAATTATGGCCTCCTTTGTTATATTTACCAAGTCATGACCATTTGTTGTCTTGATAGTCATCCTCTATGGGTGATACCTCTTATTGGAGCTCTCTAATCAACAATGGCTCCACAAATATGTTTGGGACCACCAATTTTCCCAAATTGAGCCTCCATGGGTTTAACACCGAGTGGATTTATCTTTGTTTTCATAGAAATAATAGAAAATGTCCCACCCTCAGTCATTAGTATAAGCATCTATGCATCTAGAATCACGGTCATGGAATGTAGTCTTGAGGTTCTCCTACATAGTTGAACCATGGAATAATTCAAGGATCTCTTGATGGACACCCCTCACTTCCCTCTTTTTCTTTTTCTCCATCTCTTCAAATTTCTCCTCCACTTCCTCTGTAACTTCCTCTATTTTTTTTGATGGGGTAAGTGGATTTGAAGCCTATGCGGGCTACTCAGATTGAGTAGGAGATTTCTCCTCTTCTACAAAAGTTTGTTTAGTTTTCTTGGCAACCCTAGGTGTGGCCTTTTTGGCAGGATTCCTTCTTTTCTAGAGCCTTAAGGAATCCTCTGTGGCTTTGATCCCTCAACTTGTGGATTTTCTATGAGGGAGGCTTCTGTAGATGATTTTTTGGTGGAGGTTTTGGTAGTAACCCCCTTTCTCTTTTGTGTTGGCTTCCTAGCTTTTGGGGGAGGGCTAGGGTTATCAAATGATTCTTTGTCTGTCAAAATGATAGTTGCTTTCTTTGATACTCTCTTTCTTTTGGGTTAGGGAGAATTTTCCTTTGGTGGAGGGCTTGTCTCAACTTCGGGGGTGGACACAATAGTAGGTGTGGTTGCAATTGTAGGCATGAGATGGATTGAAGTTAATAGGATGACATGGGTAATCTCAAGCTTAGAAGAGTCTATTCCTTCTTTGTGAGCCTTTATAGTGGATGAGGACGGGATATTCTCAGAAGGGGATGTCATTATATGATTTTGAAACAAAGAGATGCAACAAATTCGCAGAAATAAACTCCTTCCTACACTATTAGGGTAGGCAATGCAATTTTTCTTCCTAAAACTCCACACACAATCACAATTATTCCTTAGAATACAAAGGGATGGCTTAAAATCAACTTACCCATTTTTAGAAGCACAATTTGATCGCTCTGAGCTCTTGAGGATACACTAGCTCACCTTTAGCTTCTCTTCAATCACTCTGGTTGCTATTCAAATGCAAGGTGCACAAAATGCCCTTGAATTTTTCTTTTATGCCGCATAGGTTGATCACCATTAATTCCTATGTGTATGGTGTAGCAGGTTGGTGGCTTTAAAATTTGAACTTGACCATCGATTCACATATGAATGGCTAAGATTGTTTTTTGACATTCCTTGATTGCTGAAATGGCAGCTAATAAATCACCTTTTGATCACCTTTGATTCTGAGAATTTCATCATTTGTCAAAATCTAACCCTATGGGATAGTAGGGAATGCTTTATTCCTCATCTACTATTACCCCACATCACCTTCTAAGATTCATTTGTTCCCTTTCTAGGTGAATCACTCTTTGCATATCAACACATCCTGATGTTCCCCAAAAATTCATTTTTGTTGCTGGAGAGAATCACCTTTTCATCCACTTTTCTCGAAGCTTTGTCACTGCGAGATAGCGGGGACTACTATCTCCCTTCTTTCTCTTATCCTATGTCACCCTTCACGTTCTCATATTACCCTTGCAGAGTAAACATATTCTTATCCTTTATAGGCTCCCGCTATCTAACACATCGCCTTGCCTTAGCTTTGCACATCTTCGCTTTACTTCTTCGAATTACCATATATTGTTAGATGTGGGATGGCGGGGAGTATTAAACTCTTTTAGCCCCCTTCTCCCCACACTACTTATTTTATGTGCTTTTGAACCCTATGGGGTGTGATTCTCTCTTGGTTTTCATTGTTCCTCCTAGCCCATAGGACATTTTTTTTTAGCTATAAGGGATTCCTTGCTATCGATTTCTCCATTACTGCGGGATGGCAGGAAGAATGAACATATCAGCTTCTATTTTCATCGCACCGCTCATTGTTAGCACCTTCCAACTCTATGAGATAAGAACATCCTTCATTAATCACCTTTCCCATTGTCCTGCATAGAGCTCACGTGTCTCCTTCTCCATTCTGGTATATAAATTCTTTCTGGTCATGTGGGATAGCATGGACTTCTTAATTCCTTCCGGCCTCTTAGCCCACGGCATACATTGCTTCCCTTTTCACCCCTGCGGGGAAAGTATTTCCTTGTCCTTTGTAATACTTTGTTACCCCGCAACATCTATAACTTTCATTTCTTCTCACAACCACATGGGGTGGCGGGGACAATCACCCTTCACTGTGTATTCTTAGCTCGTAGTGATCCCTGATGTAGATCATGACCCCTAAGGGATAAACCTCCCAATACAATTCAACAGTTCTTGTTATCCCATGGTGAGCCTTTGTACTTTTATCTCCTTCACAATTGTAGACCATATGATATCATGTGAGGTAAGCACCTTTGTTCCTGATGAACAATTCCTTCACCCACATGGGAAACTTTCCTTTTAGTGACAACACTTCCTGTTATCCCATGCGGCTTGAAACCATGACATGTGATCATTGTGGGGTAAGTCTCCTCAGCACTCGAAGGTTGATCCTGCTATCCCGCATGGCTAGATGTCAGGGCCTTCACTTAAGTGAACTTATTTTGCATGTGGAGACTTATAGAGGGTAGAGGGGGGTCATGGCTAGGGTACATGATAGGACTTAGAGCCTTAGGGATTTTTTGCAATTTCAAGAAAAAATAAAAGATTAGGATTTTCAATCAAAGCGACCAGCCTGACCAAATAGACTCAACATAAGAGGTTGGTAATCACACACTGTTGGACCCTTGCTCTGAGCAACTTAAAATATAGAGACCAACTACCGGCAATCAATAGAGAAATACAAAAGAGCCAAGGAAAAAAAATAGGCCACATTAAAAAGTTTAAACCCTGTTAAAACCCTAATACTATGGCCATTCAAAAAGAAAAAATTGGCACTCCCAACATGTGTCTTGAGGAAGGATATTAGATCTCATTGGACAGATGAAGATTACTAAAGTTAATAATTTGTATGCAGAGAATCAAATATTCTATTGTTATCCCTCAAAAGTTAATAGAAATATTTTAAATTATGTTTTGGAGGAAAAATTGTTAGACAACCCAGATAACTGGTGAACAAATGAGAGGGGGGGTGAATCAGTTGTTAATAGATTATAGAACTTTAAGCATTAAAACCTTATTACCATAATAGCAGATATAATAGTTAAGAAAAAATATTAACCACAAAACATCTACCAACCATCCACAAAAGATAACACCAAGATTTGTACGTGGAAAACCCGGTAAAGGGAAAAACCACGGTGGGAAGCCTACCCACAGTTAGATAATACTTTTTCAGTAAGTATGTGATTACATAAAGAGGGACCTGCACATGCAGGAAGTGCAACAACCTAGAGCACACTGCTCATCACAAAAGCAGCATCAATGACTGCAAAATAAATCTAGACTACAATCCGGAAAGAAGAGTGAATTGCAAGAATATCATCTCCTATGCTTGAATATAGTTTCAATTAAGCTCAGTACCGGAGGTCTTAAACCTCTTTCACCAACCCAATTTGATCACCTATGATCGACCAAAACCTCTACATATGATTACAACCTTATTCACACACAGATAATCCTATATCCTGAAAACCCATGAATATGTCCATGATCTACAAAGAGATTTTACATCATATTTATACCAACCTGGGACCTAAACAATTAGGTTGACCACCTAAAAGTTAATACAGTAAATTCATAACATAAACTAGCAATCCAATGATCAACCAAGTCAGCCTAAGATTGAAACAACATAATCCAATCAATAGATCCAACTGGTAATGCATCGGCATCATCCACCAACACGTTACATAAATCGGTTCATAACCTAGCCGAATAAGATAGCATTAGGTCTGGACCCAAATCCAACACCACTGATCAATAGGAACATGAACAAGATAACCAATAACATCCTGAAAGTCATATATAAGACACACCAACACCACTTATCATGTGCATCAAAAGATCTTCAACAAAGCTCAGTCGGTAAAACCCTTACCGATGACCAAAAGGCTTACTAGAACAAATGATAGCACCTGAGTCATCAAATCCCGAACCAACTAATCGTGATACATATCTAAATAGAATGAATAACAGATCCAAGCCAATTTCACAAACTGAAGCATACCAGATCAATATCATAATCCAACCGCTCTACTAGAACCTACCGGAAATCGGTAAACAACCAAAACAACCAGTGTTGCCATCAATGCCAAAACATTAATGCAACACACAATCAAGTCTTCCAATTTGCCAACAATCTCCCCCTTTGGCATTGATGACAACACTAGATGTGAAAAACATCCAAGTGCCAATAATTGCCAAACATGTCTCCCCCGAAGAAAGACAACCAACAATCTCCCATAACATGATATTATAATGAAGTTAGCAAACACCCCCTGTGAATGATATCCATGTTAAGCTCTGATCTCACTTTGACTTTAAGCTCTGGTTTTCACACAAATCTCTCCCCTTTGACATCAATGCTAAAAATATGACATAAACATCAAAGAAAAATCATAAATCCACTAAACCACACAGCTGACTACTCCCCCTGAGTAGTAGCACCACCACATCAATCTAGAATGAATAGTAGCTCTGTAAATGAATATCGGATTGATGCCAATCGAAATCACTCAAGTCTCTACCGGAGGGGAAGAAAACCCCAATCTATCTCTGAAGTATTGAAATGATTCTTTAGGAAAAGGTTTAGTGAAAAAATCTGCAAACCTAAGAAAAATTTAATCTCCCCAATCATAGACATCTCAAATTTATTCTTCATATTGAGAATTCCATATATAACTTATCCTTGCCTCAAAAAATGATATCATCAACAAAGACTTCAACAATCAATATATCATCATCAGTAATCTTATAATATAAATTAGTGTGAACATTACCTTTAGTGAAACCAAGCTTCAAAAGATATTTATCCAATCTTGCATACCAAGCTCTAGGGGCTTGTTTCAATCCATATAAAGCTTTCTTTAACCTGCAAACCATTTTTTTATCATCTAAAAGTGAAAAACCATCAAGCTGCTCAATGTAAACTTCCTCTTCAAGATCTTCATTCAGAATTGCACACTTAACATCCATCTAATAAACCTTGTAGTTCTTATGGGCGGCATAAGCAAGAAATAATCTCACAGCTTCAATCCTAGATACCAGAGAAAAAGTATCATCATAATCAATTCCTTCCTTCTGAGAATATCTTTTACAAACCAATCTATCTTATTCCTCACAACTTTTCCATCTTCATTCAATTTATTCCTAAGAACACATTTAGTCCCAATAACATTCTTAGTTTTTGGTCGGGGAACTAAATTCCATGTATTATTATTTTCTATCTGATCTAATTCCTCTTCCATATCTTTTATCCAACATTCATCTTTACATGCTTCAATTACTGATGTCGGTTCAATTTCAGAAATTAAACATACCTCATCAGCTACCAACCTTCTTCTTGTCATCACTCCTTTATTCTTATCTCCAATGATCTGATCTTCTGAATGATTTAACCTAACATACTTAGGAGTCTTCTAATTTCTCATTCCTCTGCTTTGATCTTCAGTTACTGTTGAATTTTCTAATACTGTCGGAGTAATTGGTTCAACAATTTTTTCCGGTGTAGGTGATACCAGTTCAATTATGATCATTTCCACTATCAGTTCTCTCTCATAAGTTCAGATTTGACTTATGTTCAACTCATCCACCTTGACATTAGTGCTCTCCATAATTCTCTGCAATCTTTTGTTATAACATCTATATGCTTTTAGTTCATTAGAATAACCAAGAAATATCCCTTCATAACATATAGGATCAAACTTTCTAATGGAATCATCTATTTTGATAAAGAATTTACTAGGAGAGATTCTGAAATACTTAACTATAGGTGTATGACCAAAACATAACTGATGGGTTGGTGCTTGGGATAGACTAGCCTAGTCTATGCTCTTGGATCCTTTCCTTGGATCACCTGGTGTTATCCTCACACCCTAGGGTCTCTAGGACTTCCTTTTCTTGAGGAATCCCCTGACCTTGCCCAATCCACCCACCAATGAGTTGCTATGCTTCTCCTAAGGTCTCACCTACTCATGAGACTCAAAACCCCTTACTATGGCTAATAAGGGCTATGCTTGTTCTACACCTTCCAGGGTCTTAGCAAGGTTATAACAAGTCTATTTCATGGTCTTTCTACCTATTCATGTGCCCCCAAGAAGTTTCAAGACTCCAACTCCTTACCGATTTCACTATTTTGTGTTTTTGCTTACAAAATAGGGCTACAAGTATTTGGAGCAATTAGGCCTCCCACTCGGTCCTTTAGGGCTTTCTCTCACAAATGATGCATACAAAACCCAAAATCCCAAAATAGACTACCATTCAATTGGCAAGGGCTCAAGGATTTTCTAGGTTTTGGGCCTCCAAGTGGTCGTACAGTGCCTTGGGCGAATTTTGGGGTTTTTAAGGGTTTTGTGGTCTGCCTGGGTCACAGTGAGTGTTTTGTGTTTTATCCACTTTGTCTATATTGGTGGAGGCTCCTCCTTCACACCAATGATACTTCAAACACTCCTCTACACCTCCTCCAAAGGGTGTACTTTCCTCTATCCAACCTTGCTCTCCAAGACCTCTGCAACTTAACCTCTCCTAGTCGGGCACTGTTCAGTCTCGCCTAGGATTGGGTCTTTGCTTGGCATTCTTGCATTTTTAAGGGCCCTAATTTTTTTTAGTATGGTACAAGGTCTTCACTCTCATTCCCCATGGTTTCATGGTGGTTCCACAATGGGGAATGGAGTTATGCAACCATTTACACAATCCTGTCCAAAACTAAACAGAAAGAAGACAGTTTTCAAAATATTTACAAACACACACAACCTTTAAATAAAAACCTAATCTAATTTCTTGAAATGAAAGTATTTACACCATGAAAGACATTCCACATAGTTTTGGACATATCTCAATCCATTAACTTGCTTGGTTGCTTCATTCAAACTGACTGGTAACAGTTTTATAGTCTCAATCTGGTCTTTTTGCTAGGGTCGTACAATGTCTGACATCCAACCCATTAATTTAGGGTTTGAAAATACTTATACTACCCATACCTTAGTCAGTGTGCCAAAAT
This sequence comes from Cryptomeria japonica, assembly GCF_030272615.1. NCBI lineage: Eukaryota > Viridiplantae > Streptophyta > Pinopsida > Cupressales > Cupressaceae > Cryptomeria > Cryptomeria japonica. The sequence continues at coordinate 858,858,680 of NC_081407.1, forward strand.
TAGGGCTCTCCATGCACAACAAGGGTCTATGACCATTTTGGGTGGAAAAGTTGCTTGACAACTTTTAAAAGTTGTCATGCAACTTTTGCATCTTTTGAGCAACTTTGCCATTGTTGCTTTTCATGACTCCTAAGCCTATTTTGGGCTATCCTAAGGACATCAACATGCCAATAAGGCCTAACACACATTCCAGGCACACTCAACCTCTCCTGCATAAGAAATCACAACAAAAACACTAAGGACCTTGTCTAGCACACATGAGCTCATGGCTCTTATTCATGTACAATGGCTTCTAAAGAAGCATAACATCAACAAAACAAGGAGGGAGAGCTTGAAAGGGTGCTCCTGCACCATACCCCCCCTCTACACATAACTAAGAAAAATGAGAAGAGATGAGAGTCGGGTCTATGCCAAGCTTCTTGAACTTGCTCTCCTCCACCCAAGTAGCTTCAGATACTGGTTGATCTGCCCATTTCACTAAGTGTTTCATGTAGACCTGGTGTCTAGTAGACTTCTTCACCCTTGATTCCAAGATCTCCTCTGCTTTAGGCTTCTTCACTTGAGGTAAGGTATTTACATCCAAGTCTTGTAATACCTTAGCTTGGTTCTTAGTCTTCCTTGTACATTACTAGATCAGCAACATTAAAGACTGGTGAAATGGCTAAGTCTGAAGGTAAATCAACCTTATAGGCGTTCTCACCATATTTTGCCAGAATTTGACAAGGTCCTACTCTCTTCATCTGCAGTTTGGTAGGCTTACCACTTTGCACCCTGGCTTTGCTCAAATGTACCATCACATAGTCACCCACCTTGAATTGAACCTCTCTCCTTCTCTCATCCACTTTGGCCTTCAATTTTTGAGTGGATTCAAGGATGGCCTTCTTAACTTTCTCTTGAACTTCCTTGATGGTTTGAGTGAAGTCCTCTGCTTGCCCGCTCTTCATCTCCAAAGTACTAAGGTCTCTCAACTCACATACTCCCCTTGGATGCCTGCCATACACAACCTCTATTGGCATTATGTGAACTAGCATGGCATTATGTAAACTGGCATGAAGACATAATGATATTGTATGTTGTCATTGATGTCAATATGAGACATGGTGTGAACTGGCACATGTGATAGGTGAAGAGAGAGAGGAACCGGCATATGTATGAACCGATCTATATGCCAAAGTGAAGCGGCATAGTTGTTCAAGGTGAACCGGCATGTAGTTATGGGAATCGACACATGGAAGCATTGTATGACTACCGATTGGTAGGTAGCTTCCACTTCGAGGTTTCCGGTTGGAGTACCTTAATTTTGTGTGACTCAATCGGTGATCCTTGTGTGATGAGTTATTAGTATGATGGAGGATAGATCATGTTGCCATGTAAGCTCTGTGTGCATAAAGGATCTTGCATGAAGATGACTATTCCTATCTACCTCAGGAATGTGCGAAATCTGTCAAACGGTGATAACGCGTGATGGGTTATCAACCGCCATGAAAACGGTGGATAATGGATGATGGAGAATGTCTTGATATCGATTCAAGATTGTTGCATTTAATGTAGCATGATTCAACGGTTAGGATCGAACCATTTGAATTGCTTAACCTAACAGGTTTAGGGTTTAGGGTTTTTGCTACCGACCTGTATGTTTCCTATAAGGTTGATGTTGGATTTCTTTCTGAGGTGGTTGGCAAAAGTTGTGAGTGTGTATCCAAGGAAAGTGATACGTGATTCTTGCCAGACCAAAGGAGAGAAGAGATACCTGCAAAGTGAATGTGCAAAAGGAAAAGAGGAGCCTAAACGGATCTGCATTAGCATTGAGTGTTGTTAACATATCATTGTAATACCTGTTGATCTCTAACCACTTCAATAGTTGTAAAATCCCCTAACAGGGTAGCCTTAACTGGCTTGATTCAAAATCCCTTAAATTGGGTGGTCTTAACCGGTTTGATTCAAATCCCTTAACCAGGTAACTCGAGGCTAATGAGTTCTGAGAAGCTAGAAAATCTTAGGAGATCCTTTCAGCTATTGAGCTCTTGAAATCCTCTAACAAGGTGACCCTAATGGGTTTAACCCTTAACCGGGTATCCCTTAACCAGGTGATTCCTAACAGGATCGGTTCCTACCAGAACCTATTGTAATGTCCTTAACCGGACAAGGCTCCTAACAGAGCGGACTTCTAAAGAGTTCAAAAAGAAACTTGTGGGTATTCATCCCCACCGTGGTTTTTCCCAGTTGGGTTTCCATGTGAAAATATGTGTGTCATGTGAAATGCTTTTGTCTTGTGATGCTTTGTTTTATCTGTTAAGCACATGAAGGTTCTATGTTTTATGCCTATCTATAAAACATATTGAACTCACTGTTGTGAAGATCTAATGAATAAGTTTACCTATTTATGCATAAGAATATAATGATACTGTAGTATTGAGCTAAGAGGAAAGCTTATTGAGTGACTGGTTCATGATTGACTAAGCTATACTGGATGTTACCGGTTGCACTCTGTTTTACCAGTATCTTTGTTTGTCAGTCATTTGGAGTATTTGCTATCAAAGCATTTTTGAAGACATTATGTTGGTACTAATTCACCCCCCCTCTCAGTACCGGTTTGGTACAAGATATTCATCATTGAGTTATCAACCTCAAAAGGGCTTCTACCAGTGGTCCTATTCCCACTGTCATTATATGCATACTTTTCTTGAGGAATGATTAGGTCCCATGTCTGACCATATTCCTTAGTTAGACACCTCAACAAATTACCTAACACCCTGTTGATGACTTCAATTTGACCATCTATTTGTGGATGGCAAGCTAAACTAAATGACAAGTTAGTTCCTAGTCTCCTCCATAATGTTTTCCAAAAATGACCCATGAACTTGTTGTCCCTGTCTGAAACAATGCTTAAAGGGAGTCCATGAATCCTAACAATCTCCTTAAAGAAGAGATGTGCAACATAGCTAGCATCATGTGTAGTCTTACATGGTATGAAATGACTCATCTTGGAAAATCTATCTACTACTACATAGATGTTGTCCATACCTGTTTTAGTCTTGGGAAGTCCTACTACAAAGTCCATGCTTATACATTCCCAAGGTCTGTTAGGGACCGGTAATGGTTGATAAAGACCAGCATTTCTTGATCCTCCTTTTGCTCTTTGACACACTCCACATTGCTCTACATACCTCTTTACATATCTTGGCAACTTTGGCCAATAGTAGTACCTCTGTACTAAATCCAAGGTTTTGTTGACTCCAAAGTGTCCACTTAAACTACAATTATGTTTTTCTTGGATGAGGTTCTCCCTCATGGATCCTCTAGGTACACACAACTAGTTACCCTTGAACAAGAGACCATTTTGGAGAGTGTAATTTGCATACTCACCATGGAAATGGTTCTCAAACTCTTTGCAAACCTTGTAAGCTGATGAGAAGTCTTCATCTCCTTCATAGAGGTCTTTGAAACCTTCTATGCCTATGCTCTGCAACTGTAACTCTTGAACTATCAACAACTTCCTGCTTAAGGCATCTGCCACCTTATTAAGTTGCCCCTTCTTATGCTTGATGGTGAAGGTGAAGGATTGGAGGTATTCCATCCATTTCAGATGTCTATTGTTGAGCTTCTCTTGAGTGTTAATGTAACTCAATGCCTGGTTGTCTGTGAACACTACAAATTACTTTGGGAGTAGGTAATGCCTCCATTTCTTTAGTGACTACACTAATGCATACAACTCTAGGTCATAGGATGAGTACTTCTTCTTTGCTTCATTAAGCTTCTCACTGAAAAATGCCACAGGTCTTCCCTCTTGACTCAACACACCACCTACTGCAATTCCACTTGCATCACACTCCAAAGTGAATAGCTTATCAAACGTAGGTAGGAGAAGGATAGGTTTTGTGGCTACTTCCTGTTTCAACAATTGAAATGCTTTTTCAGCCTGCTCAGTCCATTTAAACTTAGTTTTAAGGCCTCCTTTGATGGTGTCAAGGACTGGTGCACATATGCCGCTGAAGTTCCTCACAAACTTCCTATAGAATTGAGCTAATCCATGGAAATGTCTAACCTCAGTCCTTTTTTTAGGTGCAGGCCAATTCAAGATTGCCTCCACTTTGCTTGGATCCATCTTCAAGGTTCCTTTAGATACCACAAATCCTAAGTAGACCAGCTCTTGCTTCATGAAGTCACACTTCTCGAGGTTGAAGGATAGCTTCTCCTCATGCAACCTCTCTAAGACTAACCTCAAATGCTCAAGGTGCTCCCTTTTGGTTCTGCTATAGATGAGAATGTCATCTAGGTACACCACCACAATCTGCCTGTGAAATCCTTCAACACTTCATTCATCAACCTCATGAAGGTGCTCGAAGCATTGGTGAGTCCAAATGGCATCACAAGCCATTCATACAATCCTTCTGTGGTTTTAAAAGTAGTTTTCCACTCATCACCCTCCTTAATTCTTATCTAGTGATAACCACTTTTAAGGTCTAGCTTGGTGAAATACATAGCCCCTCCTAAATAGTCCATTAGATCCTCTATTCTAGGAATAGGAAAGCTATACCTTATAGTAATCCTATTGATTGCTCTTGAGTCAGTGCAAAGTCTCCACTTACCTCCTTTTTTTGATGCTAGCACTACCGGGACTGCACATGGGCTGATGCTCTTCTTAATCAGTCCTTGCTCCAATAACTCTTGCACTTGCCTTGCTACCTCCTGATTCTAATCAAGTGTAAGCTTATATGCAGCCTTGTTAGGTAAGGATGCACTGGGAACAAAGTCTATTTGATGAATTATAGACCTTCTTGGTGGGAGTGTTGCAGGTGTTCCATCACTCACTATGTCCTTATACTCTTGCAACATGTGCTTCACCTCCTTGGGTATCTCTGCCTACAACTTGTCTTCTCCCTATTTTGGCTTCACAAAGATGGCACACTTCACTATCTCCTCCTCATGTAGCAAGTTTAAAAACTCTTTACCGGTAGCCAATAAAACACTAGGTGTTCTTGAAGTTACCTCTTCATTCTCTGTCAAAGACTGAATCTTGAAGGTCTTGTTGTCCTTCTTAAAGGAAATGGATTTCTCCTCTCCATCATAGATCACCTTCCTATCAAATTGCCAGGGTCTTCCTAACAATAAGTGACATGCATCCATAGGCAACACATCACAAAGGATCTTATCCTTGTATCCTCTAATAGAAAACTTTACCCAAGTCTTCTCATTGACTAGCACACTCTGCTCATGATTCAACCATGTCACCTTGTATGGATTAGTGTGGGGTATCCTTGTGAGTTTCAATTTCTTGACTGCCTCTTCTAATATGATATTGTCAGTTGAGCCTAAATCAACTATCACCTTGCAAAATTTACCAAGAATCTTGCACCTCACCCTAAACAATGATCTCCTATGCTTAGGTTCATTCTTCTCTGGCTGTCTTATCAAGACCCTATTAAACATCAGATTTTCTCCAATCTCTAATTCAATATGGTCCACCTCAAGTGTCTTGCTACTTGAAGAGTCTTCATGTGCATATGCAACCCTCTTTCCACTGTTTGATGATATAGGCTTGTCAGGGCATCTATATGTCAGGTGTCCCAATTGTCCAAAATTATAACACTTCATTGTTGCAAAATAGGAGTTACCTCTACCAGTACCTCTACCCCTATTTGGACCACCTTGTGCACCTCTTCCTCTAGAATGTCCTCCTCTGAGATTGGCTTCACTGCCATGCTCAGTAAATTTTGTTTCTCCTTGGTTCCTTGGCTCATTTGCCTTGCTTTGGTAACCACATCGGTGATTCACTTGATCTCTACCTCTACCTCTACCCCTGTAATTGGAGTCTCCTTTCCTTTTGTTCCTCTCTTCTACCTTGGCAGCAAGCTGGTGACATTTTTGGATAGTAATAGGAGTCCATAGGCTTATCTCCTCTTGAATGTTCCACTTTAGGCCACTTAGATACCTAGCCACCTTAATAGATTCATCTTATTGGACTTTGGATCTAAGACATAGCTTTTGAAACTCCTCTGTGTAGGAGGTCAAATCAAGATCCTTCTGCTTCAATCCTTGTCTCATTTTATGAAGTTGGACTTCATAATCCTCTGGTAAGTAGTTCTCCTTAATCTTACTCACCATAGATTTCCAATTTGCAATAGGTAGCTTTCCCATACTAACTCTTTCTTCTTGCAGGTACTTCCACCATGTCAAAGTTGCTCCCCTTAATCTTGATTTGGCAACTTTAACCTTCTGAGCCTCTGTCACTACCTCACACTCAAAGTGGTTTTCCATGCCCTCAATCCATTTCATAATAGTGTCAATGTCCATTCTTCCACTGAAATGTGGCAATCCTTCAAAGGCTTTGGTGTTCAAGGCCTTAATAGCCTTCACAAAAGGTTCTTCATTGAACAAGGGATCTAGTTTAGGGATAATGTCATCTATGTCTATAGTCTTCTTGCCTTTACCCTTGGTGTCTTCATCCCAAGGTCCTTGTGTCCTCTGATCCACCACTTCCTGCAGTTTATCCCTTATCTCGCTCATAGCTTCTTCAAGGGGTTTATTCTTCTCCTTTTGTTCTTCCACCTCTCTAGCCAGCTCTGCATTAGTGACCATTCTACTCTCCCCTACTAATTCACCAGTATATAGAGACATACACAGTCCAACAAGTCTTTAACTCACTCTGATACCAATCTGATGGGTTGGTGCTTGGGATAGACTAGCCTAGTCTATGCTCTTGGATCCTTTCCTTGGATCACCTGATGTTCTCCTCACACCCTAGGGTCTCTAGGACTTCCTTTTCTTGAGGAATCCCCTGACCTTGCCCAATCCACCCACCAATGAGTTGCTATGCTGCTCCTAAGGTCTCACCTACTCATGAGACTCAAAACCCCTTACTATGGCTAATAAGGGCTATGCTTGTTCTACACATTCTAGGGTCTTAGCAAGGTTATAAAAAGTCTATTTCATGGTCTTTCTACCCATTCATGTGCCCCCAAGAAGTTTCAAGACTCCAACTCCTTACCGATTTCACTATTTTGTGTTTTTGCTTACAAAATAGGGCTACAAGGATTAGGAGCAATTAGGCCTCCTACCCGGTCCTTTAGGGATTTCTCTCACAAATGATGCATACACAACCCAAACTCCCAAAATAGACTACCATTCAATTAGCAAGGGCTCAAGGATTTTCTAGGTTTTGGGCCTCCAAGTGGTCGTACAGTGCCTTGGGCGAATTTTGTGGTTTGTAAGGGTTTTGTGAGGGTTTTGTGGTCTGCCTGGGTCATAGTGAGTTTTTTGTGTTTTAGCCACTTTTTTTTGGATTGGTGGAGGCTCCTCCTTCACACCAATGATGCTTCAAACACTCTTCTACACCTCCTCCAAAGGGTATACTTTCCTCTATCCAACCTTGCTCTCCAAGACCTCTGCAACTTAACCTCTCCTAGTCGGGAACTGTTCAATCTCGCCTAGGATTGGGTCTTTGCTTGGCCTTCCTACACTTTTAAGGGCCCTTCTTGTTTTTTAGTATGGTACAAGGTCTACACTCTCATTCCCCATGGTTTCATGGTGGTTCCACAACGAGGAATGGAGTTATGCAGCCATTTACACAATCTTGTCCAAAACTAAACAGAAAGAAGACAGTTTTCAAAATATTTACAAACACACACAACCTTTAAATAAAAACCTAATCTAATTTGTTGAAATGAAAGTATTTACACCATGAAATACATTCCACATAGTTTTGGACGTATCTCAATCCATTAACTTGCTTGGTTGCTTCATTCAAACTGACTGGCAACAATTTTATAGTCTCAGTCTGATCTTTTTGCTAGGGCCGTACAATGTCTGACATCCAACCCATTAATTTAGGGTTTGCAAATACTTATACTACCCATACCTCAGTCAGTGTGCCAAAATTAGGGCTCTCCACACACAACAAGGGTCTATGACCATTTTGGGTGGAAAAGTTGCTTGACAACTTTTAAAAGTTGTCATGCAACTTTTGCATCTTTTGAGCAACTTTTCCATTGTTGCTTTTCATGACTCCTAAGCCTATTTTGGGCTATCCTAAGGACATCAACATGACAATAAGGCCTAACACACATTCCAGGTACACTCAACCTCTCCTGCACAAGAAATCACAACAAAAACACTAAGGACCTAGTCTAGCACACATGAGCTCATGGCTCTTATTCATGTACAATGGCTTCTAAAGAATCATAAAATCAAAAAAACAAGAAGGAGGGAGAGCTTGAAAGGGTGATCCTACACCAATAACTCATAAGGTGTCTTACCAGTGTCTCCTTTATTATGAACTCTAGTGAATGTGTATACTGATATGCTAACAACTTCTCTCCAGTAGATACGAGGCAGATTAGCTTCCATCATCATAGTTCTACCCACATCCAAGATAGTTATGTTCTTCCTTTCCACAACTTCATTCTACTGAGGTCTTCGGGGTGTAGATAATTGTCTCCTTATCCCGTTATTTTCACAATAGCTGTTAAATTCACCAGATGTGAATTCTCCACCCTGATCAAACCTTAAGTATTTAATCTTCAATCATGTCTTTGTCTCAACTTTAGCTTTAAAGATTTTAAAATTTTTGAATGTTTCAGATTTCTCCCTTAGAAAAGTAACCCACATCATTCTAGAATAGACATCAATGATTAGCATAAAATATCTATCACCCTGAAAACTTTTGATTCTAGCAAGACCACACAAATCAGTATAAGATCAAGAAAATCATTAGATTTGTCTTGTACTCTTAAAAAAAGTTTTGACTTGCTTTCCCATTTGACATCCTTACATACCAGATTATAGGGCTTCACAATCTTAGGTATATCTCTAACTACCTTAGTAGAACTGATCTTTACAATGCAATTAAAACTCACATGACATAACCTCTTATGCCATAACCAACTCTCATCAATTTGTGCAATCAAACATGTCTTCTCACCAGAGTTCAAATGAAATATGTTACCTTTAGTCTGAGTACTAGTTGTAATCTCCAATTCAAATTTGTTGATAATCTTGCATTTTCCATCCTTGAACTATAACTAAAATCTCGTATCCACCAATTGTCCTACACTCAAAAGATTATGCCTTAAACATTCAACATAATAAACATTACCAGTATCATTCTTACCATCCAATTATATAGTTCCTCTTCCCTTGATCATGCATTCTTGTTGATGCAGGATCATCCTCGGTCGATGAGCAATCTTGCATCAACCAAAAATATTTTTCTTTCTTGTTTAGTACTTTGTGCAGTTTCATTATTCTTATTGCTATGTACTGGTAGTTTCTTGTTCTTCATGGCAGATCTTGTTTGCAGTTCTTAGTGGTTCCATGTGGTTGATTCCAAATTTCTAGTTCATTTGGGTTCTTCTCCGGTTGGTTATTTCTTTTGGTTGGTTGTTCATGGGTTCCCAGGATAGTTCTTGTTCTTACCAATTGGTTTTCCTTCATTATCAGTGCAATTCTTGACGTGTGGATCCATCTTGGGTCTTGTTCGATGTTCTTTGGCATCTGGTCAACCTTCCTACTGAACCACATCACTTGGTTGTTATTTTTTGGAAATATTTCTTAAATCTTTGGGCCGACCTTATTACACATTTCATTTTCCTGCATTGATGAATAGAACCTTTTGAGGCCAATCTAGATATGCTACGGTGGGTATAAATATGATGTTATCTAATCATTTGTAGGGGAAGAGGAAGCAAAACTGAGAATAAGGATTGAGATTCGTGTTTTTTGATCCGGTTGATTTTTAGAGTCTCGATTGGATTGTATCTGGCTTGAAGCCTGCATGTAATCGGTTAACTACTGGATGCTCTTTGATGATAATCTGATGATTACTGGATGATTTATGGAAGTTCTATGGCTTGAATATGATCTATTTATATGAATTTATTATGTTTTCTTACTGCTTTTGTTGTGTCTCTCTTGTTACATAAGTCGGTTGACTCTTTTGAGGGTTCTTACCAGTTATGGCTGCATAACTTTGTCATCTCCAAATCTAACCAAACCACCATCAAATTCTTGTAAAGATAGAAACTTCCTTTTACTTCCAGTCATATGATGTGAACATCCACTATCTATCACCCATTCATCCTTGTCTTCAACTTTAGCAGCAAGGGCCTTTTCTTCAGGTACCAGATCATCTTCTTTGATAGCCAAGAATACCCATTCCTTTCTATTGTCGGATCCACTAGCTGAATCTTGTGTCAGTTCATCATCAGAACCAGTCACACCTTCCTCATCCGCATAGTAGCATAATTTATCTTTTTTCCTCTTGTACTTATGCTTGTTTTGATAATCATGGTTAGGCCTAAAAGATCTTCTAGCTCTTTCCTCAAATCTTGAATTCCATTCAGGGCATCTAGATGCAAAATGACCTATCTTATTACATGTGAAACATTGAAAAGGTGATTTTCCTTCATACTTACTTCTTGTCAAACCTTTAGGTACTCTTATAACAAATAGGGCTTCAAGTTGCTCAAACTCTTCATCTTCTTTCTTCATTTCCTGTAGTTCCTTAGCATATAAGGATTTCCAATCACTCTTGCTGGTAGATGATGTAGATCCATTAAAAGCAGGTTCAAATTTTGCAACTCCAGAAGGACCAAATTCCTCAAGCTCAAAAGCAGATAACTTACCAACCAAGGTATCTCTATTAACAAAGGTGTTTGTCATTGTTCTCAACTCATTAATTGCAGTAGCCCTCATCTTATAATCTGGTCGAAAAGCTCTCAATACTTTAGAAACTATTTCATCCTCGCTCAGAGATCCACCACAACACTGAATTCCCAGAACAATTTCATTAATTCTCTCCATAAAGGCAATAATGATTTTATCTTCTTCCATCTTTAGGTTCTCATATCTCACCCGGTAACCATCAAGTTTAGCAAACTCTCCAATTTATCCCATATAGCCTTTGCAGTTGATTTGTTGGTTAGTCCCATAACTTGTTGATCTGAAAGTGTACACAAAAGGCCTTCTCTAGCTCTATAAACATTTTCAATGTCCCTATAAAAGCTTTTCAAAGGAGGATTTCCAAATGTCAGATTATGAGGTATATATCCTTTCTCGGTGATCTCCCAAATCTCCTTACCAAGACATCTCATATGATTCTCCATCTGAATCTTCCATACTCTATAATTTGTTCCATCAAGCCTAGGAATTTCTCTTTAGAAAACAGTTGCACATGAACTTGATGAACATGAACTATTAGATACCATAGGATCTTCCGCAAGCGGTTAAGCTTCTGCAGAGAGGACCAGGGTCTAATACCAATTGTTAGACAGCTTAGATAATCGGTGAACAACTAAGAGGGGAGGGTGAATCAATTGTTAACATATTATACAACTGTATGCATTAAAACCTTATTACCAGAATAGTAGATATAACTGTTAAGAACAAATATAAACCACAAAACATTTACCAACCATACACAAAAGATAACACCAATATTTGTACATGGAAAATCTGGTAAAGGGGAAAACCACAGTGGGAAGCCTACCCACAGTCAGATAATACTTATGTAGTAAGTATGTGATTACATAAAGAGGGGCCTGCACATGCAGGATAGCCAACGTCCTAGAGCGCATTGCTCATCACAAAAGGAGCCTCACTGACTACAAAATAAATCCATACTACAATCCAGAAAGAAGAGTTAACTACAAGAATAGCATCTCCTATGCTTGAATACAGTTCTAGTTAAGCTCAGTACCAAAGGTCTTAAACCTCTTTCACCAACCTAATTCGATCACCTATGATCAACCAAAACCTCTATATATCACGATTACAACCTTATTTGCACATAGATAATCCTATATCCTAAAAAAACATGAATATGCCCATGACCTACAAAGAGATCTTACATCATATTTATACCAATCCGGGACCTAAACAATTAGGTCGGCCACCTAAAAGATAATACAATAAATTCATAACATAAACACACAATCCAATGATCAACCAAGTCGGCCTAAGACCAAAACAACAAAATCCAATCAATAGATCCAATCGGTAATGCATCAGGATCATCCACCAACATGTTACATAAACCGGTCCATAACCTAGCCGAATAAGATAGCATTAGGTCCGGACCCAAATCCAACACCACCAATCAATAGGAACACAAACAAGATAACCAACATCATCCCAAAAGCCATGTAGAAGTTGCGCCAACACCACTTATCACATGCATCAAAAGGTCAACCCTTACTAGTGACCAAAAGGCTTACTAGAACAAATGGTATCTCTTGAGTTGAAATCCCGAACCAACTGATCATGATACACATCTGAATAGCATGAATGATATATCCAAACTAATTTCACAAACTAAAGCATACCATATCAATATTATAATCCAACCGCTCTACCAGAAACTAGTAAACAACCAAAACAGTTGGTGTTGCCATCAACGCAACACATAATCAATTCCTCCAATTTGCTTATAAAAATCTTATGTATATAGTGATGACCAAATGAAGACGTATTTGATGAGATTTGAAATGGTAGATGAGGTAGCTGAGTTGGCAAAGGTGGACAAGTGGATGGTGATCAAAAATAGAGAAATTCATTCAAATGAAAATGAGTTGTTGAAGGGTAGAGATAAGAGAGAGTTCAGTTGCTAAGAGTGAGAGAGAGACCATTTAAAGGAGATGAAGTAATCAGCAAAGTGAAGAAGTGAGGAGAGATGTGTCATTAGCAGAGATTGAAGACAATTAGAGGAAGAAGACTTGAAGGCACATAATATACTTCAAAAGGGCAACATCTCAAAAGTGTAGTAAGTTTATAAGGGTTACAAAACTCATTTGTAACAAGGAATTCCATTGTATTGCAAACAACAATTAACTCTTTGTAATTATTTGAGTGGGTTCTCAGAGTAGGTGTAGGTGCTCCTTGAGTATGTGCTCAAAAGTCAAGGGTTGGTGCTCCTTAGGTTGGAGCCCAAAAATCTATTGTAATTAGCCATTTCATTGTGAGGTTGTATTGGACCAATAGACTCCAACAACTATTCTCACTGAGGTTTTTCCCACTTTGGGTTTTCCTCGTAAATCCTTGTGTTATGTGATCTTCTTTTGTGTGTGTGTGTGTACTCTTAATCTATTTATATTATCATTTGTGTTTGCACACTTTGTTTTGAAATTTTATAATATCATTGGTTCACCCCCGCTCTCAAAGATCACTTGGGTTCTTCAATTGGTATCAAAGCAATAGGTTCCCTTCTATAAAATCTTTCTCTAGCTTTGGTCAATCCTGATTTGTGAACACAATGGCTAGGAATGAATCCTCCTTTGCTAAAGCACCTATGTTTGATGGCACAAACTATGCCTTCTAGAGTAGAATAATGGAAACTTACTTATCCTCTTTAGGTTTTGATGTCTGGATGTCATTGAAAAATGGTTATACTATCCCTCAAGTTCCTCCAACTAACCCTGATGCTAAAAAGTAATATGAGTACAATGCCAAAGCTAAGAATGAAATATTAAGTGGTCTATCTATTATAGAATTTGTCAAGGTCATGCATTGCACTTCTACCAAAGAAACATAGGATAAGTTACAGAGAATATATGAAGGAGATTCTAAAGTTAAGGAAGCTAAACTGCAAAATCTCAAAGCTCAATTTGAAGGTCTGAAAATGAAAGAGGAAGAGAAGATTGCAGATTATCTGCAAAGAGTGGATGAAATTTTGAATTCTATAAGAGGACTTGGAGAAGATATCTCAAATAAAGTTATTGTCAAGAAGGTTCTGAGATCATTAACATCAAAGTATGATACAAAAGTCTTAGCTATTCAAGAAGCTAAAGACTTAAAGACTTTCTCTATGGATGAACTATTTGGCTCAATATTAGCTTATGAGATGAGAATCATGAGTGTTGAACCATCTAAGAGAGAAGTTGCCTTCACCTTTGAGAAGAAAGGAAAATAAGCTGCTAGTTTTACAGATGATGATGAATCAAATGCTGTTGAAGCTAACTTTGTAAGAAAATTGAAGAAAGGATTAGGTAAGTACAGAGGAAAGCTACCTTTTAAGTGTTTTGACTATGGTAAAATAGGATATTTTGCTGCTAGTGTCCTTATAAGAAAAATGATGATAATGATGTGGAAGTTGTCAAGAGTAAAGTTCAAAGGTTTTATAAACCAAGGAGAAGAAACTTTCAAAAGAAGAAATTTCTTTACTCTGTTGATAGTGATGTCTCTGATGATGAAAGTGACTCAATTGAGGAATGCAGTGAAGATGAAAACCAAGAAAATCTCTTCATGGCTCAAGAGGTCCTTACTGAGGAGCAAAGTGGTACTCAATCTAAAATTATAAATGGTAGTGAACTAGACGAAGTAGATGTTGTGGTTAATCTTGAAGGAGAGTTGGCTTGTGCTCTTGAAGAGCTAGGCAAGGTAAGAAAAGAATTCAAGAAATACAAGAAATCAGTCATAAAAGAACATGATCAGAGTTGAACAAAAATATTGAAGAATCAAAAGTGAATATTGTTGATTTAACTACACAGCTAGAAGAAGCCAAAAGAATGTATGAAGTGACAAAACAAAATTTGGAAGCTAAGGAGGAGTGTCAAAAAGTGGAATAAGAAATTGTGAAACTTAGGGAAGAGCTTGAAAAATGCAAAGCGGATCTGAAAGTGAGAACTGAGTATGAAGACAACACCAAAGCATTGGACAAAATGTTGAACAAATAGAAGCACTCCAAGGATACCAAAGGTGTTGGATATGATGATGGTCAATGTTCTACAAGTGAGGACTCATCAAACAAAGAAATACACTTTACCTCTTCAAGTGAAAATCGTTAAGGACAAACTTTCACTATCAGCAAACGAACTGAGAAGAATACTTACGTTTCTGCTACAAAGAGAAAACTAGCTGATCCAAAAGGAAAAGCTAAAATGGATGATGGAAGCTTCATAAAGGTCAAAGACACAAGAAAGAGCTCAAGAGGACCAAGTTATGCTTCTCCAAGGAGACAAATGAGAAACAACTTCAACAATGACTGGTATGTACCTCAATTTCATGGCTACTATTACAAATGTAATACTTATGGCCAAAAAATTACAAAATGTAGGCTTATATGTAGGTCCACTCCTAGTTATGAAAATAGAATTCCTTTTTATGTCCTTAGAGATGTAAATGTCACGTGCTCTCAGTGTAATGATGTTGGTCACAAAAATCATGAATGTAGAAGAAATAGATTTCAGTCATAGAGCAGTCCCCCTATATCTTCATTTAACAAGAACATAAAGTGCTACTATTGTCAAAATTTTGGTCACATTGAAAAACACTGCAAGCTAAGGACTAGTAAACACAAAAGGACTCGTTGCAAAACCAAAAAATACATCCAATAAAAATACTACATCAAAAAAGAGAAAGGAGAGAAACCAAGCTTGGGTAGAAAAGAAGAATGACAAAAGGAATTAGGTCTAATAGTTCAAACAACCCTACATGCTAAAAGGAAAAATATTTGGGTTCTAAACAATCATTGTTCAAATCTTATGATTGGAGATAAGAAGAAAATCACTAAGTTTGAGGATTGGAATGGAGGCTTGGTGAGGTTTGGAGACAATTCTTTCATTAAGATAAAAGGTAAGAGTACATTGTGTTGGCATTATGGATGAATTAATTATCTGTTGCATTAATGTTTTGTCATTGATGTCAACACTGGCTGTTATGGTTGGTTACCGGCAAACAGGTTTTGGTTACCAGTAGAAGATCTAGTGTTACTGATAGAAGAGACTATCTATTGGACACTTCCGGCATGCTTGGATCAATAGAGTATTTTTATTTTATGTGTTACATGTTCTTGGAACATGTTTTGGTCAGTTGGTATTGACTTGGTAATCGAATGCTATCATACACTCTTGTAAAACCATACTAGCATTGGTTTAAGGTTTAACCAACAGAGCTTTCACTGAGGAATCTTGAAAGGATGCATAAGTGGTGTTGGTGCAGCTTCTACATGGATTTTAGGATGTTGAAGATGTTTTTTGATCATTCTTCAACTACTTGAAGACATTGCTTTGGCGTGGTGGACCCAGAATAGGTCTAGTACCTATCTATGTTATAGACTGGTATCATGTTAATGTGTACTCTACACATTACCAGGATGTTTCAAGATGTTCTATGGATTGGTTATTATTGTTTTGGTCTTAAGCCGACATTGCATATCATTGTAATATGGATTTATGTAATGATCTTATTGTAATATCTTTTAGGTGGCCGACCTAATTGGTTTAGGCCTTAGGGTTGGTATAAATTGATGTAAGATCTCATTGTAGATCATGGGGAATAAGTTTTGTGGTCTTGAAATGCAATATCATATGTGAAGGAGATTTGGTTGATCATAGGTGATTGAATTGGGATTAAGGAAAAGGTTAAAGGCCTCTAGTATTGAGCTTAACTGAGACTGTAATCAAGCATGGTAGATGCTATCTCTGGCACTTAATTACTTTGGATTGTTGTCTATTTATCTTGAGGTGGTTATAACCTCTCTATAGTCAGTGAGACTCTTTTGTAATGAGTAGTATGCTCTAGGCAGTGTGCCTTCCTGTATGTGCAGGCACCTCATTGTATCACATACTTTCTGTAGAAGTATCATTTGACTGTGGGTAGGCTTCCCAACATGGTTTTTCCCTTTTCGGGTTTTCCACGTACAAATCATGGTGTTATGTGGTATGGCTGCATTGTGTTGATTATCTTCTTTATTGTTAAGTTTCATTGCTTACTGGTATCTATTTCTGTTGTTCTGGTACTTAATATTTATATGCTCCAGTTTAAGGTTATTAAGTGGATTAATTGATATAATATGTTAACAACTGATTCACCCCCCCCTCTCAGTTGTTCACCGGTTATCCTAACACATTGAACATAGATGGTAAGCTGAAAGCTCACAATGTGTATTATGTGGAAGGATTAAAACATAACCTATTAAGTGTGAGCCAAATGTATGATAGATGATATACATTTACTTTTGACTCAAAAGGCTATGAAATCATAAAAGAGAGCAATGGCCAATTAGTTGCAGGGGGAAAAAGAACAAATGGAAATGTTATAATTTGAAGGAATGCTTTGAATCTCAGTGTATGATAGATAAAGTTGATGAAAGTTAGTTGTGGCATAGAAGATTAAGACACATTAATTTTGACAATGTTGTTAAGATGAGTAAGAAAGTTTATGTATGACACGTACCTCAAATTATTAAGCCAGCCACCACCTTTTGCGATGAGTGTCAAAGAGGAAAGAAAACCAAGGTCAGTTTTAAAACAAAGGAGTACTCAACTACAAGACCCTTAGAACTTGTGCATACTGATTTGTGTGGGCCAACGAAAACAAGAGCATTAAATGGTGAGAGGTACTTAATGCTACTCATTGATGATTTCTCAAGGATGACATAGGTCACCTTTCTTCAAGACAAGTCACAAGCATTTGAAAGATTTAAAACCTTTAGAAAAATGGTTGAAAAGGAATGTGGTTATAAACTGAAATGCCTCATATTATACCATGGAGGAGAATTCACATCAAATGAATTTGAGGACTATTGTGAAAGACATGGAATTAGAAGGCAATATTCAGCCCCTAGGACACTGCAACAAAATGGTTTACTCTTCTCATAGGACTCCCTAATAAATATGGTATGATGAGGATGGTTTGGGCAGCTTTGAGTCAAGAAGTGATGAAGGTATCTTCTTGGGGTACTCAACTCATAGCAAGGCCTACAAATGTTTCAACAAGAGGTTGAAGAAAGTGATTGAAAGTGTAAATGTGAGAGTAGATGAGGATTTGCATAAAGGAAAGTAAAACACAGTAAATCAGATTGAAGAACCATATGTAGAAGATGAAGAGCAATCTAAAAGTGAAGAAGAATTACCCAGCAAGGCACCCAATAGATATGTACAAAAGAACCATCCAGAAGAGCATATCATAGGCAATAAAAATGAGGGTGTACAAACTAGAAGAAGACATGCAAAAAATAATGAACAAGTGAATTTTTGCCTTTTGACTGAGATGAAGCCAAGAAATTACAATGAGGTCAGCAAGAGTGAAAACTGGATGAAGGCAATGGAAGGAGAATTGCAGCAAATTGAGAAGAACAAGACTTGGGAATTGGTTCCTAGACTTGTTGACAAAAATATCATTAGAACTAAATGGGTGTATAGAAACAAAATAAATGAAGAAGGTAAGGTGATAAGAAAAAAAGATAGATTAGTATGCAAGGGATATGATCAAGTTGAGGGGATTGAATTTGAAGAAACATTCTCTCTAGTTGCAAGACTTGAAGTAATCAGAATGTTTTTAGCACTTTTAGCATACATGGGATATAAAGTATATTAATTGGATGTCAAATCTGCCTTCTTAAATGGAAATCTTGAAGAAGAGGTATACATAGAGAAACCTGAAGGATTTTAGCTACATGAGGATGAGAAATTTGTATGTAGATTGAAGAAAGCATTGTATGGTCTAAAGCAGGCACCAAGAGCATGATATTCTAGGTTGGATAAGCATCTACATCAGCAAGGTTTCAAAAAGGGGTGTCCAGATAGCAGCTTGTATATCAAAACTGGTGGCAATATTATAATCATAGTGGTTGTATATACATAGATGATATTGTTAGGATAACTGGTAGAAAAATGAAATGAGGGGTGAATCAGTTGTCAACAGATTATAAAACTCTAAGCACACAAAACCTTTTACTGGAATGCATAAACCAAATACCGTAATAGTATATATGACAATTAAGCACAAACATAAATCACATAACAATTACCAATCATCCATAACACATAATACCAGGATTTGTATGTGGAAAACCTGGTAAAGGGAAACACCACTATGGGAAGCCTACCCACAAACAAATAATACTTCTGCACTAAGTATGTGATTACAATAAGAGGGGCCTATGCATGCTGGAAGGCCAACAACCTAGAGTGCACTGCTCATCACAAAAGGAGCCTCACTGACTACAAAATAAATCCAAACTACAATCTGAAAAGATGAATGAACTGCAAGAATAGCATCTCCTATGCCTGAGTACAGTTCCCGTTACACTCAATATCGGAGGTCTCAAACCTCTTACACAAACCTAATTCAATCACCCATGATCTACCAAAACCTTTGCATATGATTATAACTTTATTCGCACACAGATAATCCCATAACCTCCATGTCACGATCTACAAAGAGATCTTACATCATATTTATACCAACCCGGGACCTAAACAATTAGGTCCGCTACCTAAAAGATAATACAATAAATCCATTACATAATCCCACAAACCAATGATAAACTAAGTCGGCTTAAGACTGAAACAACATAAACCAAACATTAAATCCAACCGGTGATGCATCGGGAGCATCAACCAACACGCTACATAAACTGGTCCATAACCTAGAAGAATAACACTGGACCCAAAATAGGTCATCATAAGCCAAATGAAACACCACGAACAACTGGAACATGAACATGATAAATATCAGCATCATGGTAACCTTCTCAAAGCCACACCAACACCACTTATCGGATTCACCAAAATATCTTCAACAAAGCTCTGTTGATAAAACCCTTACTGATAACCAAAAGGCTTACCAAAACAAATGATAGCTTCTAGATCATCAAATCTTGAACCAACTGAATGTGATACAAATCATGAACATATGAATAACCAATCCAAACCAATTTCACAAGCCGGAACATATCCCCAGTATGTTCAGTACAATCCAACCACACTACCAAAACCCAGTAGACAATGAAACAACTAGTGTTGACATCAATGACAAACATCAATGCAACACATAATCAATTCTTCCAAATTGATTATGATCTCCCCCTTTGGCATTGATGGCAACACTAGATGTGAAAAACATCCAAGTGCCAAGAAATGTCAAACAAATCTCCCCAAAGGAGTACATCCCATAAACTCTCCAAGTTGATATGACAATGAAGTTCTGAACCAACAAACCAAACTCCCCCTATGAATGATATCCTTGTTAAGATTTATTTTTCAAATAAATATCTCTCCCCCTTTGACATCAATGCCATAAATCTGACATAAACATCAAAGAAAAATAATAAATCCTCTGAACCACATAGCTGACTACTCCCCCTGAATAGTAGCACCAACACATCAATTTGGAATGAATGATAGTTCTGATAATGCATGTCGGACTAATGCCAATCAACATCACTCAAGTCTCTACCAAAGGGGCGGTAAACTCCCAATCTATCTCAGAAGTATTCAAATGATTCCTTAGGCAAAGGTTTAGTGAAGATATCTACAATATGCTCTTTAGTGTTAACATAAACTAGGATTTGTATGTGGAAAACTTGGTAAAGAGAAAAACAATGGTGGGAAGCCTACCCACAGTCAGATAATACTTCTGCAATAAGTATGTGATTACAATAAGAGGGTCCTTCACATGCAGGAAGGCCAACAACCCATAGTGCACTGCTCAACACAAAAGGAGCCTCACTAACTAAAAAATAAATCCAGACTACAATCCAGAAAGATGAATGAACTGCAAGAATAACATCTCCTATGGCTGAGTATAGTTATGATTAAGCTCAATACCAGAGGTCTCAAACCTCTTACACAAACCCAATCCAATCACCTATGATTGACCAAAACCTCTGCATATGATTACAACTTTATTTGCACATAGATAACCCCATAACCCACATGCCACAATCTACAAAAAGATCTTATATCATATTTATACCAACCCGGGACCTAAACAATTATGTCGGCCACATAAAAGATAATGTAATAAATTCATTACATAATCCAACAAACCAATGATAAAACAAGTTGGCCTAAGACCGAAACAACATAAACCAAACAATAAATCCAACTGGTGACGCATCATGAGCATCAACCAACACATTACATAAATCGGTCCATAACCTAGCAGAATAACACCGGACCCAAAATAGGTCATCATAAGCCAAATGAAACACCATGAACAACTGGAACTCGAACATGATAACCATCAGCATCCTGATAACCTTCTAGAATCCACACCAACACCACTTATCGGATTCACCAAAATATGTTCAACAAAGCTCTGTCAGTAAAACCCTTACCAGTAACCAAAAGGCTTACTAGAACAAATGATAGCTTCTGGATTGTCAAATCTCGAACCAACTGAATGTGATACGCATCAGGAACATATGAATAACCAATCCAAACCAATTTTACAAGCCAAAACATATCCCCAGTATGTTCATCACAATCCAACCACACTACCGGAACTCGATAGACAACAAAACAACTAGTGTTGACATCAATGACAAACATCAATGCAACACATAATCAATTCCTCCAAATTGCCAACAGATAACATTTTTGTAGGAAATAAAGATGTCCTATGCAAAGAGTTTGTTAATCAAATGCAATTTAAATTTGAGATGTCTCTGCTAGGAGGGTTCTCATATTTTCTTGGTTTGAAAATATAACAGCTGGACAAAGGTATATTCATCTCTCAAACCAAGTATGCTAAGGATATGTTGAATAAATTTCAAATGGAAGATAGCAAGCCATTTAGTACCACCATGGTTGTAGGATGCAAACTAAGAAAGAATGGTGAGTCACCTAATGTAGATCAGACTTTGTATAAATCCATGATTGGAAGCCTATTGTATCTCATAGCCTCAAGGTCGGATATAGTTCAAGTAGTGTGCATGGTTGCAAGATTTCAAGTAGCTCCTAAGAAATCATATGTCAATGTTGTAAGGAGAATATTCAAGTATCTACAAGGAACAATTAATTATGGCTTATGGTATCCAAAGAAAGGAGATTCCACTTTACAAACCTATATTGATGTTGATTGGGCAAGATGTGTTGATGACAGGCAAAACACTAGTGGTGGAGCTTTATTCCTTGGAGACATGTTAGTATCATGGCACAACAAGAAGCAAGAATTCATTTCATTATCAACTACTGAATTTGAATACATTGTAGCTGCCACATGTTTCTCACAAGTATTATGGATGAAGCAGACACTCAAGGACATTCAGGTAGAATTTTCAGACCCCATTCCTATCATGTGTGATGATTCAAGTTCTATAAATATATCAAAGAACCTAGCATGTGTTCTAGGACAAAGCACATTGTAGTCAAGTATCATTTTCTCAGGGAAAAGGTTGCAGAGAAAGAGGTAAAAGTTGAATATGTGTGTACTATTGAATAAGTAGTTGATATCGTCACTAACCCACTGCCAAAAGACAACTTTGAATATCTGAGAACACAATTGGGTCATTTTTTATGAAGTTTGTGGTTCAGGGGGAGAATATTTTTTTACACTTTTTGCCTTTGAACCTCATGCTTAGTCTCAAAGGGAGATCAAAAAAATTTATAAGCAATATGGGCATTACTTTTTATATTGTAATAATGGTTCATCTATCTTCAAGCAGTACAGGAAGTCCAAATTTATGCACACAAAGATGGTCATAGGGGGAGAATGCACATTTCCAACAAAATGTCATTTGTTTCTCAAAGCGAGAGAAGAACAAGTCTAAGTGTGTTTTTTGTCAGGCCCTTTGCCATTGTTGTCAAAATGGGAGATAATTTGAAATTTGACTGTGTTGACATCAATGCCAAAGAGGGAGATTATTGGCAAATATTATCATTGATGTCAACTATGTCTCTTGAAAGTTGCAGATGAATGAGTTGCACAGGTGGTTGCAAAGGTCATTATGTGTGAAATTCATACGATCCAGGTGTTGAACACTATATTTGAAATATAAAAAATATATATATTTCCATAAGCGTGAAAGACTAAAAGATTTTCGGCCAAGAAATTGTATCGAGCATTTCAAAAGGAGTTTCATCGAAAGAGTGCTTTCATCGAAATAGAGCATGACATGTAAAGCACTATGCAAAAGGTCTTCGGTGGAATATCACTTTCGGTAAATTAAGGAAACTGCTCATCGATACTCCAAGTTTCATCGAAAAGTGAAAACAAAAAGCAATAGGCAAAAAGTGATTTCGAAGAAATATAACTACCGAAGAAACTCATAAAGCATTCATCGAAATGCAAATCTCATCGATAACATAATGTCGAACAAGAACAGAGGTGTTTTATCGATAAAAGAGGATATCGAAGGAAGAGGACTTTCGATGAACTTGCATGAACTTTCACCGAAGAACAAAACTCATCGAAATACGATTTCGATGAAACTTGCAAATGACTTATCGAAAGAAAGTTTGTCGATGAAAAGACAATTTCAGTGAGTCTTGAAAATGGCTTCTCGACATGGGCTACTCACCGAAAAGGTAATATCGAGGAGAATGGGCTTTCGATGAAAGATTAAAACACTCGGTCGAAGACAAGGGTTTCATCGAAAACTTGAATTACGATCATTTTGATCAAACTGTACTTCCCGCGAAAGAGTTAAAGACCCAAGTCAAGAATGTCACATCTGCAATTAAGTTTAAACACTTGAGTAGCCCTTGTAGACGCAGAACATTAACTGTGCACAAGTTGCCCATACGATTATAGCTGAACTGATCGAATTTTCATGGGAGCCAGATTAATGCCAAAAGATTGAAAATTGCGAAGAACTTGCAGAAATTTGTGAACGACAATCAGAAGAGCTGGGCATTTCTCCAAGTAAGTGTTGTCTCTCGTATTTGCTGAAATCATGGAACCTTCTTCTTCTTCTTCTAAAAAGAGTAGGAAAGGAAAAGAACTAAACCCTAAAGAGAAGCCCAAAAGACAAAAGAAGGAAGGGAGAGCTCTGACTCAGGATTTGCTAGACCAATGTCCCACATCTAGTGTAAGGTCTAAAAAGATCAAAAGCAAAGAAGAAGGATTGGAGGATAGATTTGAAAATCTGGGACACATTTGGACTGAAAACAGAGGACATGAATCATTCCTATTTAGCTACAAAAGAAGGGATGCTCCTGAGCCCATAAGTAATCTATGGAAGAAGAACTTAGGGAAATTGGTAGTCCCAAACGTGTTTGTAGATGTTGAATTAATGAAAGCTCTGGTAGATTGTTATAATCCAAGAACCAAAACCATATGCGATTACAGAGGGAATCCCTTAGTGGTGATTAACAAACAAACTATTGATATGGTATTTGATTTAGACTAGGAAGTGGAGGAGAGAATCGATATGCAGAAACTATCACAGGAATTCTTTAGCTTGGAAAACATCTACAGGACTTGGAGACTACCTATTCACTGGCCGAAAGTGGGTGGGGCATTTGTTTCATTCAGCAAAGATGACAAGGTGCCATTTGATGTCAACCACTTCCATCCATATTTTAAATATACATATTATGTTGCAGCCCAAGTATTAGGCCTAGAGGCTCATCAACTCATGGATATCGAGGTTATGGTTTTGTGTGCTGATTTACAATCAAAAGACCCTAGGTCATTTGATTATGCCACTTATGTTGCAGATGCCTTAAATCATGGGTTGGAGAAGTTAAAAGGGGATCTCGTGAACATACATTTTTCATTGTACTCCTTATTAATGCATATTATTCTTTATTGTGGACAAGAGATCAACTTTTGGTCAGATGATTTCTGCATTAGAGCTTATGATAAGAATGGTTTGAAGAAGCCAGTTCAGTTGTGGGTCTCTGCATGGGACCAGAGGTTCATGAACAACCAGTACTGGCACTTTCAGGAATATTTTGTGAAACCTCTTAGTGCGGCCTTTGGGCAACACAGAGATTATACTCTGTCCCCTGAAATTAAGAGATTCCTCAGGCCAAAGGACTTCTCTCCGGAGTCACAAATTGATCATAATTGGGATGATTGGTATTGCCACGATAATCACATAGAGATCAGGGTATTTGGGTATGAAGGAAGACCACACATGCTTCCAATTACAGTACCAAACAGGGTGGATAGCCTGGAGATTGTAAGACAATTATCTATTGTCAGTGCTGTATATGGTGAAAATGGATAACAAATAACAACAATATTGAAAGGCTAAATGAATTCAACCACTAAACCCTAGCCTAACAATGAACAAAGATCCACCATAACATATGAAGATAACCTAAGACAATGCAAAATAACTCAAAATCATAAAGATTATACCATCACATGTCCAATAGGGTTTTGATCTCCATTCTTCCTATCTCCATTGATCTTGTTTGATATGCTTGCTCTCAGATTTTTGGTATGCACAAGAGCTCAATAAAGAACGGAATGTGGTTGCAAGTGGAATTGTAGTGTAGCCAAGTTGCATGAAAGATCATTAGCATGTGTCATTAGGGTTTGTCATTAGGGTTTGACAATGAAGAAAGCATCTCCTTAAATAGAAGACACAATATGAAATGGAGGGTTAAGATTGAGAGGTGTAAAAAGAGAGGTTGGCTAGGATTAGAGGGTAGGTAGAAGAAATACCAAAATAATGAAAGAGGTAGGTAGTGTATGAATTAAGAGATGAATGACATGTGTCATGTGTAGAAAAGGCTAATGAATTAATTAAATAAATAAATATTTATTTAATTGATAGAAGAAGTAGGACAATTAAATAAATAAAATATTTATTTAATTTAGGAAAGGGATAATTTAAAGAGATGAATGACATGTGTCATGTGTAGAAAAAGATAATGAATTAATTAAATAAATAAAGATTTATTTAATTAATAGAAGAAATAGGACAATTAAATAAATAAAATATTTATTTAATTTAGGAAAGGGATAATTTAAATAAATAAATATATTTATTTAAATGAGAAATAAGGCTAGAAGAGGATAAACGAATTAATTAAATAAATAAGGATTTATTTAATTAATAGAAGAATTAGGCTTAGATAATTAAATAAATAAAATATTTATTTAATTAGACATGACAATTTTGAGTGTCTACAAGTGCCAAACACCTTACAGATTTCGGTAAGCAGTCCATCGTTCCAGGTTTATTGGTTTTTTCTGACTTTGTTGTTAAAAGTTCAAAAAGCTATCATTTACTACAGAATAAGTTAGACTACTATGGCATGACTCTGGGTGAACCTAGAGAGAACTTCAATCCTGAAGGGTATATAAGAGCTGCCAGAGCATCACAAAAAGTCAAAGCTGGAACACATGTGGCCAAAATACCAGATGACCTGATTAAAAATCTTGAAAGAGAGGAGGCCAGGGTTTTGAGAGAAAAGAGTGAATTGACTTGGGAGGCCTACAAATGGAAAAGGGCAAGGGGGATGATAGATGGAGATTTACTTGGGAACCTCCAAGATCCTCTGGAAGTAGCTAAAAGGCTACTTCAACATGAAGAAGAGATCATGCATAGAGTGCCCCCGCAATTCCTTCATTTTATCAAAACTGAGAAGGATAGTCAACCATTGGCTCACATGTCACCAAAATCAACTGCTAGTAGTATCCCTGCTAATTCCCCTAGGGAAGATTATCCTCCTGGTTTTGAAGCAGAAATGAATGTGGACACTGGTGAGATTAACATTAAGGATGTAGTCGATATAAGAATGACTGAACACGAAGATTTTGTTGCTGATGATGGATTCGCTTCTTCAAGGGAATTCCTTTCATTTTTGTACCAGTACAAAGGGGCACATGTTAAACGAAGCATGGCTGGAAGACCAGAAGAAGAACAGATGAAGAAATTGCAGGATGAAATCGATATCCTCATGAAAGATATGACCCCTGAGAAAGGGAGAAGATTACTAAAAGAGGCCGGTGTAATCATCTTTTCTGGTTGGGATATAAACTTAGCACTTCTATTTGACGGGTTCCTGAAAAAGAAAGATTTGAATCAACAGGTGTTGCCTCAGGAGATAGACAAATTATTCCTAGGCTCTGGATATGATCCTGACAAGAAGGCTCTCCTACAATGGGCATTATATCCAAAGGGGAAGAGGCCTATCATTGTGGATATTCAAGAAACCTTTGGACACCTCATGGTTCATCAGGTTGGAAAGACTGACCCTAGGGTCACTGCTAAATTAAACTTGGATGTTGCCAGATTAAACCTGGACCAGACAGAATTTTTGGTCAGAGAAAATGTCACATATAAGGGGTTGTATGAAAAATCCAAAGAGGAGAATCAAAAGTTGCAAGCAAAAATATTGCAAGTTGAGACAGGGACTCCCATAAGCGAATACACCTCATACCCCACAGGACGTAGCATGGATGATGTTTCCGATGCTCTGTACTGGAAGTATCAAGCAGATAAAGCCACCAAACATGCAAATAGTATCCAACAAAAGATGGATAAACTGGTCAATGATATCATCAGACATCGGTTTAACACCATGCTTTCGCATGTCGAACCATATTGGAAGGTATATAATGGAACTATAAAGGCATTAACAGAGCATGAGAGATTAAAAGCACGACTACATGAAGTACTGAATAGTGTTGATACAATGACGCTAGAGGAAAAGACTGAAGGGACTGCGTATATGGAAAATCATTTTAAACTTGAAGATACGCTGAGAAGAGATCTAAAGGAATTGGATGATGGGAAACCTATTGGGATGCCCTCGGTTTATAAAGAAGGATGAGTAATATCTCTGGAGGATTTGCGGAATGAGCTTATCAGTGTCAAAGACTGGGCTTTGTCAGAAATAGATCAAAGTAAGGACATGGCCCCTACCGTCAACCAGATGATATTCAAATATCTGTCGCAAGGAGAAGAATTGAAGAAACAGAGTGCTAGAATCAAAACCTTCAAGGATGATGATTATATTCATCATTTAGGAATTCTTAATCTCTTTTTGCTTAAGTTTGTTAGAAACGTTCAAACTAGCGATTAGCATTTTGAAAAGACGTGTCTTTTCATGAAAAGCTTTCGTTCTCATATATATATGAGAATAGTTTTTGTAATATGGGGGGGGACAAGAAAAATATATAATAAGAAGATGGCGATGTATGATAGCCTGTAAGTTTTACAAACTTCGATGGAATACATGCTATGAACTGTTGTTTTCTTTGCGTATGTGTTGTGGATTATTTCACTTTGTTTTGGCAATCGTCTGTGATATTATCTAAAGTGATAAGGTTATTCATATTCTCGAAATCAAATTTGTGTTTCATGTTATAAGGTTGAAACAAAAGTTTTGCTTGCGAATTGTAATTGTTCCTCACAGTACTTCATTGATTGGTCCCTTAAAGGTAGGGTTAAATTCATTCAATCAACGTATGATATAAGCATTCGAATTGATCTCAAAAGAAATAATAACCGATAGGTCCATAAAAGGGTGGATTAAAAAAACTGTCTCACAGGCTCGCATGATAAGTCCTGAAGAAAGTATAATGACTCTGTAACCCAAACAGCAAGGAAGGCACTGGTTAAATTCAGATTACACTTATCACCATATTCATCATATGTTATTTTAAAGCAATAGAAGTAATTAGGAAACATAGATCGAATAGCTTCTACAACAACAATCTTGAACTCATCTGCTATATCTCCATTCTAGGAACCTATGCCATTCTGCAACTAGGAGATATCAGATTAAGAAACTAAATCTGCTATAAAAAGCATTAGTCGAAGGAACAACTAGTGAGTAGGTATACCCGCCTAGGTCCTGCAGAACCTAAAGTGAGAGAGTTAGAAACCAGATAGGTTCACTCTATAAGTTGGCCAAGTCAATTGGAGGGTTTGATCATAGGAGTTGGCATTTCCTTAGAACCTATCCAATCTGTTGATTTGAGACCCAACAGATTGGCGACTCTGGTGGGGAAAATTATTAAGACTCTGTTGCGGGATAGAACTCAGAAGAAAGAAATAACTTATGTCCTCTAGAAAAGAGGTGGCGACTCTGAATTAAAAATATCAATGCACAGAATGAGATCAGTCACGAAAGGACAATCTTTATCCCAGTTAGATTTCTCTCGATGGAAGAACAAAGATAAAGAATCCATGAATGAATCCATGAGAGAACGGTACAGTTAGTATAAATATGAAAGCAACCAACATTCACCTTTAAGAGAACAGGATGGAGCAACTACTTCAAGCCCAGTGAGTGAGGATTTGGTTGCAGCATATAAAGCTCAGAAGGGGTGATGCCAAATTCCCCCTGGTTTCAAAAATCACGAAGCACGGTCCAGACAAAACACACCGCTTTCATCGGGATCAGGTATGGCGGATCCTGCAGATAGATTTACAGATTTAACTAGACAAATGATGGAGGCAGCTGCTGAGATGAGAGATTCAGGAAGGACTCAGGAATGTTTGGAACTGTGTGCTAAATTAGGCATAAATGTTGGTGAAGATGACTTTAATAAAGATGTAAACAACTACAAGAAAAAATATGCTCAAGGAGTGGGTAAGACAAAGAGTAATGATTTTAAGGCTTATGAGAACCCCTTGTTTGGTAACAGAAGGGATGATCATGTGCAATCAAGTGCACCACCAGTCCAGCCAAATTCACATACAAACTTCACTGCTTGTAATCAGTACCCACCTCCTGGTCAATTTTATAACCAACATCCACCCCCTAATCAGTTTCAATATCAGCACCAGAATCAATACCCTCTTCCTTATCAAAATCAGATGCCCTTATATGGTAATATGAACCAAAACTTTGGGAATCCTCATGGGGGGCATGGACTAATAAATATGGAACAAATGAAGCAATTTGATTTTTCAGGAATGATGGTATACCCATATCCTATCCCAAATGAAATCAGGACAGCAATACCAAGATTCACAGGAAGTAATGCAGTTTCAGGTGAGGCACATTGTAAAGCCTTTGATGCAGTAATCGAGGATTTTGGTTTACCATATGAAGATGTTAAGATTAGGTTGTTTATGCAGTCATTAATAGAAGATGCAAGAGATTGGTTTAGGATGTTGCCTGATGCATCCATTAGAAATCTTGCAGAATTCAAAGACTTGTTCCTTGAGCAATATGGAGACCATAACAGCCCCGAGTTTGCTTTACATGAAATCATTAGCATAAAAAAGGAGCAAAATGAATCAGTGATAGATTTTAACAAAAGATTTAACAAGGTTCTAAACAAAATCCCCAATAGGATGAAACCAGTACCTGAGGTGAGCATTCTATATTACATCAATGCTTATGATAGTAAAACAAACTATGAGCTGAGAACCAGAAATCCTAGAGACCTCCGGGATGTTATGAAAGATGCCATTGTTATAGAAAATAACAGGAAGGCTGCTGGTAAAGTGGGAAAAAGAGAGGATGCA
Source organism: Cryptomeria japonica (assembly GCF_030272615.1). NCBI lineage: Eukaryota > Viridiplantae > Streptophyta > Pinopsida > Cupressales > Cupressaceae > Cryptomeria > Cryptomeria japonica. The sequence goes on from NC_081407.1 coordinate 858,888,786, forward strand.
AGGTTGTACAATCCTAAAGCACCCAAGGCTAATAGAGATGAAGATAAGCTTGACAAAGTTTTAAATGCCCTAAAAGATTTATCTGTAAGGGTAAATAAAATAGAGAAACAGCAATACTACCGTCCTGAGAGGCCCAGATTGCATGACATGCCCTATAACACTACATGGAAGGATGGAAAACCAGTAGACAGGAACCATAGAGATAATCAACGAATTCCAGATCCTTTGAAAAGAACAATAAACTATACTCAAGATGATGACATGTGGTGTTATGCTTGCAATATGCCACATGCTCCTTCTTTGTGCGCAGTAGCAAAAGGATTGCAGGAGGAAGAGGATGGTTATGAAGAACATATGGGTGACCCAACTGTTAACATGATATCCTTTGCTCAAGAAGGAAGATCAGATTCCATGAACATTGATCAATGCTCTGTGTTACCTGTGACCACCAGCAAAAATGAAAGTGTTAAGCTCAGAATCCCTACTGAAGAAGAGAAAAGAAGAATTACAGCTTATGCCGTTGCACAAGCAAAAAGGACTTATGATTTAAGGAATAGGGTGGTGAATCCAGAGCAAGGTAAACCTACTAGTCTTTTTATGAAAGAAATTGATGAGACACTCAAGCGAATAAACAAAGGAACTAAGACTAAGGAGGTTGTACCAAAGAATAATAAGAAGGGTCCTTATGTTCAAAAGGAAGAAATAGTAAAATTTCCTTCAGCACAACACTCTACTTCATTTGATATTTCAACTGCATTAACACAATTAAAAGTCTCTATTCCATTGATGGAAATAATGAGGTTTCCTGAGTACAGAGAAAAAACTTTGGAGATGATTTCAGGTATCCAAGAAGAGAAGGTAAATGAACAGAAACAAGAAGTTCCAATAGGTGACAGTAATGAACAAATGGCCCCAGTTATATATTTAGGGTCCACTATAACCAAAAACCCAACACAGGTAGACCCATTTTATCTCACTTTGGTGATAAACAACAAGAAAATAAGGAATTGTATGATCGATTCAGGAGCAGCTATAAATGTCATGCCTGTTGGGGTAATGAAAGAGCTTGGATTGGAAGTTGATACTACCTTTGGGAGATGCTATGCTATGGACAATAGATCAGTCCCAGTGGTTGGTGTTATGAAGGATGTGGAGTTCAGGTTAGCGGCCTGTCCGGAAGCATCATATAAAATAGATATTACAGTGGTAGATGTTCCTCCAAACTATGGAATGTTGTTGTCTAGGCAGTGGTCAAATATGATTGGTGGATATGTGCAGCTGGATTTGTCATACGCTACGATTCCAATCAATGGACAGGAAGTAAAAATTGACAGAGAACCCCGGTCCACATATATCATAGAAGACATGGAAGAAACAGTGAATCAAATATGTTTTTTACAAACTAATATGGACAACTTCCAAGTACAGTTAACAAAACCTAAATTTAAAGAGTGGATCCCCACTGAGTCATGTCTAACTGAAAAAGATGGTCAAATATGGAAAATGTTCTTTGATGGGTCTTGTAGCAAGGAAGGAAGTGGGGCTGGGATCCTATTTATTTCACCCATAGGGGAAACGTACAAATATTCTTTCAAGTTGTTATTTGAATGCACTAATAACATTGCCGAATATGAAGCTCTACTCACTGGTCTTAACATAGCAGTCAAACATGGAATTAAATTGCTAAGTGTCTTTGGTGATTCAGAATTGATAGTTTCACAAGTAAAGAAAAAATATGCCTCAAGACACCTAAGACTGAAACAATACAGGAATGCTATTTGGGATACTATGGAGCTTTTTGATGCTTTTCAGATAAATTGGATAGATAGGTCGAAGAACATCATGGCAGACTTTCTGGCAAATATTGCACTAAAAGATAATGATATAACGCTGACTGGGATGTCTGAAGTAGAGATGAAAGTAAGACCATCTGTTCCTGACAATTTATACAATTGGCAAGTGTTTCAAGATGATACAGATTTGCTGAACTTCTTACAAGGTATTGATCATTATCAGACTCAAGCTATAAACTTTAATGATTTTGTGGAAAAAATTGAAGGTAAGGAAACTTTATTTGGACATGAAATTATACAACTGAAGTCAAATAAATTACCAAGAGGCCTAGTAGCATTAGAAATAACTTTTAATGCTCAAGATGTGATTGAGACTAAAGGATCAACTGTTAAAGAGAGTGATGTTGAACAAATCAATCTAGGAAGCGAAGAAGCCCCCAGAAATGTTTTTATTGGAAAAAAATTAACTCCTACCATGAGGCAACAACTGATAATGTTGCTAAAAAGGTACAAACATGTGTTTGCGTGGTCTTATGGAGATCTCAAAGCTTACAGGGAAGATCTTTTTCAACATGAGATACCACTTAAACCAGAAGCTAAACCATTCAGACAAAAGAAGAGACCTATTAATCCAACATTGTTACCAAAAATGAGGGAAGAGATTATAAAGATGAAAGACGCGGGAATAATTGAACCATGCAGATATTCCACATGGGTTTCTAACTTGGTACCAGTCAGGAAGAAAAATGGGGATATTAGATTATGTGTAGACTTTAGAAATTTAAATATATCATCTCTAAAGGACAACTATCCATTGCCAAATATGGATAACATGCTGCAGAGGGTAACAGGGTGTGAGTTGCTTTCTATGATGGACGGATTTTCAAGTTACAATCAGGTGAAAGTTAGAGAAACTGAAAAATATAAGACAACCTTTACAACTCCATGGGGCACTTATGTCTATGCACGAATGCCATTCGGATTGACTAATGTTGGTGCTACATTTCAAAGGGCAATGGATGTGGCTTTTGCAGAACTGATTGATGTAATCATGGTAGTATACCAAGATGACTTAACCGCATACTCAAACAAAGCTAATGATCATTGTGAGCACCTTGAAAAGATATTTAAAAGGGCCTTAGAATATGGGATTTCCTTGAATCCTAAGAAATGCCACTTTGGTGTTGAAGAGGGAAAGTTACTTGGACACATAGTATCCAAGGAAGGGGTGAGAATTGACCCTGAAAGGGTAGCTGCTATCAATGAGGTTCCGATCCCCCGAACTATCAAGGCCATTCAATCGTTCTTAGGACAAATTAATTTTGTAAGAAGGTTTATTTTGAATTTTGCAGACATAGTAAAACCTATAGTAAGGATGTTAAAGAAAGAGGCCCAAATAGATTGGACTGAGGAAGCAATTGATTCCTTTGTGGCGATAAAAAGGGCAATTTCTGAGGCACCAGTACTAATTTCCCCAGATTTTGGCAAACCTTTTATAATATTCTCATTCACCTCCTGTCACACAATAGCGGCAGTATTGTTGCAGAAAAATCCAGAAGGGTATGAGCAGCCCATTGCATATTTTAGCAAGTCTTTGAGCCCTTCGGAAGTAAAGTATGAATTGAATGAAAAGCAAGCTTACGCTCTGGTCAAATCAGTAAAACAGTTTAGACCATATTTGGTAGGGGCTGAAGTTATAGCTTATGTTCCCAATGCAGCAGTAAAAGATATCTTTAGATAGACTGAGGTCACAGGTAAAAGGTGTAAATGGATCAACCAAATACAAGAATTCAACATTGAGCTAAAAATCTCACAGGTCATCAAAGGACAAGGGTTGGCCAAACTCATGACAAGAACTGAAATTAAGGAGTCTTGTATGAATCAAGTTGAGTGGGAAGAAGCTAACTTCAGTATTGAGAATACAGCATGGTACACTGATATCATATACTACCTTAAGCACTTGAAATGCCCGGATGGTATGATTGATAATCAGAAGAGAGCTTTGAAGTTAAAATCTGCAAGATATGTAATTGTCAATGGGGACTTATATTGGAAAAATAGAGATTGGATATTATTGTTATGCCTAGATAACCACCAAGCAGAGAAAGTTCTTCATGAGATGCATGATGGGGTTTGTGGTGGTCATTTTTCGGCTAAGACTACTGCACATAAGATATTGAGAGCTGGATATTTTTGGCCATGTGTTTTCAATGACTCTTATAAATATGTCAGAAAGTGTGAAGCTTGTCAAAAGTTTTCAAGCAAAATGAAATATCAAGGGTCACTCCCATTGAGACCAATGTTGGCTGAGGAACCATTTCAACAATGGGGGATAGATTTCATAGGAGAAATATCAGAAAAATCTAGTGGAGGACACAGATGGATATTAGTTGCTACAGATTATTTTACCAAATGGGTGGAGGCAATACCCACTAGATAGGCCACTAGCAAAGTGGTGATAAAATTTTTAATGGAAAACATTATTACTAGATTCGGTGTTCCTGCAAAGATCATCTTAGACAATGGTATGTCCTTTAGGTCGGAGGAATTCAATACTTTTTGTGGAGAATATGGCATCAAGATATCACATTCTTCCCCTTACCACCCTCAAGGCAATGGGCAAGCTAAATCAAGCAACAAGAATATCCTAAAGATCATTAAAAAGATGCTGGGGCAGAACAAGAAAGCATGGGATTCAAAGTTGAATCTTGCATTATGGGCAGATAGGATAACTGTGAAGAAATCTACAGGAAAGTCTCCATTTGAGTTGGTTTATGGCAAAAGGGCCAGACTGCCTTTGGATAATCTCTTGCCTGTACATAGATTCATAACTCAAGAGGGGATAGATCTTGAAGACCCATCACAAGAAAGGATAATGCAGTTAGTAGAACTTGATGAAGTCAGAGCAGAGGCTCAGAGGCAGAATATCAGGATTCAAAATCAATTGAAGAAGTTGTATGACAAGAGGACGTCAGATAGAAAATTTTGTGTAGGCGATTGGGTTTTAATGTGGAATGCCAGGAGTCAGGACAAAGGAAAGCATGGTAAATTTGAAGCCTTATGGATCGGCCCATATGTGATCATAGATAAAAAGGGAGAGGATTCCTATTTGCTCCAAAACACAACAGGGGAGGTCCAAGAATTGCCAGTACATGGACAATTCTTGAAAAACTTCTTTTCTTAAACATATTATATCATATGTACAGTAGATTAGGATCCATTTCCACTGTAAATACCATCATGTATCTGCGATAACCAGAGATTCTGAATTCTTGAAGACATACACAGTATGCCTCCATCCTCAGTCAGAGCCACTATTGAACACTATATTTGAAATATAAAAAAAAAATATATTTCCATAAGCGTGAAAGACTAAAAGATTTTCGACCAAGAAATTGTATCGAGCATTTCAAAAGGAGTTTCATCGAAAGAGTGCTTTCATCGAAATAGAGCATGACGTGTAAAGCACTATGCAAAAGGTCTTCGGTGGAATATCACTTTCGGTAAATTAAGGAAACTGCTCATCGATACTCCAAGTTTCATCGAAAAGTGAAAACAAAAAGCAATAGGCAAAAAGTGATTTCGAATAAATATAACTACTGAAGAAACTCATAAAGCATTCATCGAAATGCAAATCTCATCGATAACATAATGTCAAACAAGAACAGAGGTGTTTTATCCATTAAAGAGGATATCGAAGGAAGAGGACTTTCGATGAACTTGCATGAACTTTCACCGAAGAACAAAACTCATCGAAATACGATTTCGATGAAACTTGCAAATGACTTATCGAAAGAAAGTTTGTCGATGAAAAGACAATTTCGGTGAGTCTTGAAAATGGCTTCTCAACATGGGCTACTCACCGAAAAGGTAATATCGAGGAGAATGGGCTTTCGATGAAAGATTAAAACACTCGGTCGAAGACAAGGGTTTCATCGAAAACTTGAATTACGATCATTTTGATCGAACTGTACTTCCCGCAAAAGAGTTAAAGACCCAAGTGAAGAATGTCACATTTGCAATTAAGTTTAAACACTTGAGTAGCCCTTGTAGATGCAGAACATTAATTGTGCACAAGTTGCCCATACGATTACAGCTGAACTGATCGAATTTTCATGGGAGCCAGATTAATGTCAAAAGATTGAAAATTGCGAAGAACTTGCGAAAATTTGTGAACGACAATCAGAAGACCTGGGCATTTCTCCAAGTAAGTGTTGTCTCTCGTATTTGTTGAAATCATGGAACCTTCTTCTTCTTCTTCTTCTAAAAAGACTAGGAAAGGAAAAGAACTCAACCCTGAAGAGAAGCCCAAAAGACAAAAGAAGGAAGGGAGAGCTCTGACTCAGGATTTGCTAGACCAATGTCCCACATCTAGTGTAAGGTCTAAAAAGATCAAAAGCAAAGAAGAAGGATTGGAGGATAGATTTGAAAATCTGGGACACATTTGGACTAAAATCAAAGGACATGAATTATTCCTATTTAGCTACAAAAGAAGGGATGCTCCTGAGCCCATAAGTAATCTATGGAAGAAGAACTTAGGGAAATTGGTAGTCCCAAACGTGTTTGTAGATGTTGAATTAATGAAAGCTCTGGTAGATTGTTATAATCCAAGAACCAAAACCATATGTGCTTACAGAGGGAATCCCTTAGTGGTGATTAACAAACAAACTATTGATATGGTATTTGATTTAGACTGGGAAGTGGAGGAGAGAATCGATATGCAGAAACTGTCACAGGAATTCTTTAGCTTCGAAAACATCTACAGGACTTGGAGACTACCTATTCACCGGCCGAAAGTGGGTGGGGCATTTGTTCCGTTCAGCAAAGATGACAAGGTGCCGTTTGATGTCAACCACTTCCATCCATGTTTTAAATATACATATTATGCTGCAGCCCAAGTATTAGGCCTAGAGGCTCATCCACTCATGGATATTGGGGTTATGGTTTTGTGTGCTGATTTACAATCAAAAGACCCTAGGTCATTTGATTATGCCACTTATGTTGCAGATGCCTTAAATCATGGGTTGGAGAAGTTAAAAGGGGATCTCGTGAACATACATTTTTCATTGTACTCCTTATTAATGCATATTATTCTTTATTGTGGACAAGAGATCAACTTCTGGTCAGATGATTTCTGCATTAGAGCTTATGATAAGAATGGTTTGAAAAAGCCAGTTCAGTTGTGGGTCTCTGCATGGGACCAGAGGTTCATGAACAACCAGTACTGGCACTTTTAGGAATATTTTGTGAAACCTCTTAGTGCGGCCTTTGGGCAACACAGAGATTATACTTTGTCCCCTGAAATTAAGAGATTCCTCAGGCCAAAGGACTTCTCTCCGGAGTCACAAATTGATCATAATTGCGATGATTGGTATTGCCACGATAATCACATAGAGATCAGGGTATTTGGGTATGAAGGAAGACCACACATGCTTCCAATTACAGTACCAAACAGGGTGGCTAGCCTGGAGATTGTAAGACAATTATCTATTGTCAGTGCCAAACACCTTACAGATTTCGGTAAGCAGTCCATCGTTCCAGGTTTATTGGTTTTTTCTGACTTTGTTGTTAAAAGTTCAAAAAGCTATCATTTACTACAGAATAAGTTAGACTACTATGGCATGACTCTGGGTGAACCTAGAGAGAACTTCAATCCTGAAGGGTATATAAGAGCTGCCAGAGTGTCACAAAAACTCAAAGCTGGAATACATGTGGCCAAAATACCAGATGACCTGATTAAAAATCTTGAAAGAGAGGAGGCCAGGGTTTTGAGAGAAAAGAGTGAATTGACTTGGGAGGCCTACAAATGGAAAAGGGCAAGGGGGATGATAGATGGAGATTTACTTGGGAACCTCCAAGATCCTCTGGAAGTAGCTAAAAGGCTACTTCAACATGAAGAAGAGATCATGCATAGAGTGCCCCCGCAATTCCTTCAATTTATCAATACTGAGAAGGATAGTCAACCATTGGCTCACATGTCACCAAAATCAACTGCTAGTAGTATCCCTGCTGATTCCCCTAGGGAAGATTATCCTTCTGGTTTTGAAGTAGAGATGAATGTGGACATTGGTGAGATTAACATTAAGGATGTAGTCGATATAAGAATGACTGAACATGAAGATTTTGTTGCTGATGATGGATTCGCTTCTTCAAGGGAATTCCTTTCATTTTTGTACCAGTACAAAGGGGCACATGTTAAACGAAGCATGGCTGGAAGACCAGAAGAAGAACAGATGAAGAAATTGCAGGATGAAATCGATATCCTCATGAAAGATATGACCCTTGAGAAAGGGAGAAGATTACTAAAAGAGGCCGGTGTAATCATCTTTTCTGGTTGGGGTATAAACTCAGCACTTCTGTTTGACGGGTTCCTGAAAAAGCAAGATTTGAATCAACAGGTGTTGCCTCAGGAGATAGACAAATTATTCCTAGGCTCTGGATATGATCCTGACAAGAAGGCTCTCCTAGAATGGGCATTATATCCAAAGGGGAAGAGGCCTATCATTGTGGATATTGAAGAAACCTTTGGACACCTCATGGTTCATCGGGTTGGAAAGACTGACCCTAGGGTCACTGCTAAATTAAACTTGGATGTTGCCAGATTAACCCTAGACCAGACAGAATTTTTGGTCAGAGAAAATGTCACATATAAGGGGTTGTATGAAAAATCCAAAGAGGAGAATCAAAAGTTGCAAGCAAAAATATTGCAACTTGAGACAGGGACTCCCATAAGCGAATACACCTCATACCCCACAAGATGTAGCTTGGATGATGTTTCCGATGCTCTGTACTGGAAGTATCAAGCAGATAAAGCCACCAAACATGCAAATAGTATCCAACAAAAGATGGATAAACTGGTCAATGATATCATTGGACATCGGTTTAACACCATGCTTTTGCATGTCGAACCATATTGGAAGGTATATAATGGAACTATAAAGGCATTAACAGAGCATGAGAGATTAAAAGCACGACTACATGAAGTACTGAATAGTGTTGATACAATGACGCCAGAGGAAAAGACTGAAGGGACTGCGTATATGGAAAATCATGTTAAACTTGAAGATACGCTGAGAAGAGATCTAAAGGAATTGGATGATGGGAAACCTATTGGGATGCCCTCGGTTTATAAAGAAGGAGGAGTAATATCTCTGGAGGATTTGCGGAATGAGCTTATCAGTGTCAAAGACTGGGCTTTGTCAGAAATAGATCGAAGTAAGGACATGGCCCCTACCGTCAACCAGATGATATTCAAATATCTGTCGCAAGGAGAAGAATTGAATAAATAGAGTGCTAGAATCAAAACCTTCAAGGATGATGATTATATTCATCATTTAGGAATTCTTAATCTCTTTTTGCTTAAGTTTGTTAGAAACGTTCAAACTAGCGATTAGCATTTTGAAAAGATGTGTCTTTTCATGAAAAGCTTTCGTTCTCATATATATATGAGAATGGTTTTTGTAATATGGGGGGGGACAAGAAAAATATATAATAAGAAGATGGCGATGTATGATAGCCTGTAAGTTTTACAAACTTCGATGGAATACATGCTATGAACTGTTGTTTTCTTTGCATATGTGTTGTGGATTATTTCACTTTGTTTTGGCAATCGTCTGTGATATTATCTAAAGTGATAAGGTTATTCATATTCTCGAAATCAAATTTGTGCTTCATGTTATAAGGTTGAAACAAAATTTTTGCTTGCGAATTGTAATTGTTCCTCACAGTACTTCATTGATTGGTCCCTTAAAGGTAGGGTTAAATTCTTTCAATCAACATATGATATAAGCATTCAAATTGATCTCAAAAGAAATAATAACCGACAGGTCCATAAAAGGGTGGATTAAAAAAACTGTCTCACAGGCTCGCATGATAAGTCCTGAAGAAAGTATAATGACTCTGTAACCCAAACAGCAAGGAAGGCACTGGTTAAATTCAGATTACACTTATCACCATATTCATCATATGTTATTTTAAAGCAATAGAAGTAATTAGGAAACATAGATCGAATAGCTTCTACAACAACAATCTTGAACTCATCTGCTATATCTCCATTCTAGGAACCTATGCCATTCTGCAACTAGGAGATATCAGATTAAGAAACTAAATCTGCTATAAAAAGCATTAGTCGAAGGAACAACTAGTGAGTAGGTATACCCGCCTAGGTCCTGCAGAACCTAAATTGAGAGAGTTAGAAACCAGATAGGTTCACTCTATAAGTTGGCCAAGTCAATTGGAGGGTTTGATCATAGGAGTTGGCATTTCCTTAGAACCTATCCAATCTGTTGATTTGAGACCCAACACCAGGGTTGGATGGATGCTCCGAATATGTTTTATTGATTGTTTGTTCCATCGGGTTAGGTTCATGCAGGTTGTAGATTGAGAAAATGTAAAAATCCTCTGGTTGGCAGGTTTTTGTCTCATCGACATATACTTTTGTTGATGAGACCTTGTCTTTCATGAAGACTTTTTTTGTCTCATATCGGGCTTTGATGTTATATCGATATTCCATCTTTCAATGTGATCAAGTTTTGATCTCAACAACATGAATTTCTTTCGGCGAGACTCTGTTGTTCGCAAGACCATTTTCGACCCATGAAGATCATATGTATCTTGGCAATGTTATTTTTCAACATGACATTTGGTTGTCTTGTTGACAAATTGGCTTTCATTTAAATGTGTCTGCTTTGGTGGACTTTTCAGCCCCACTTCATGTTTTCCACATGGCAGAAATTTGTTGGCTTCTTCAGGTTGAGTTGGTTGCATGTGGGTCTCTTTATTTTATATGCTCAAAGTGTTTTTGCCATTTCACGATCGAAAGTTTATTTGACTTTTGAACCTCCACGAAACAGCAAAAAGGGTTATGTCTGCGAGACTTTTTGCCATTTCGCCAAGATATAAACTTTGAAAAGTCAATTGTTAGCAAAACACAAAAGTGAAATGGTTTTTGACATTTCATAAGGTGCTATGACATAAAAGGTTGACCGGCTACAAAATCGTAAAAAGAGAAATGTGACCGCGGAGTGAACAAAATATGTTGTGGTGAGGGTTAAATGGAAATTTTCGTCATTTCTCGATGGTGATCGTCAAAGATATTAAATTGCTTGCAAAACAGAGATGAATGTTGTGTTTTCTCTAGGTCGCAGGTCAAACCTTCTTGTTGACCTAACCCATTGCGAAATCGTGAAAAGCTTAAGGCTTTCACCATTTCACGAAGATGACTACTAGAATGTTTTAGCCGCCAGAGATTCACCAAAGGGCTTTAGGTTGGAATGACCTTTAAACCTTTTAGCAATAAAACCCTACTTGTGCGTTATGACCGTTTGAAGTGATTTTGATGCAACGTTTGCATGCTGACACAATGGTCCATGTGGATATTTACCAAGCTTGACTAGATGATTTGGATGTGTATGTGGGAAAAGTGGTGCAATGAAATGGAAATTACAAAAAATATTCAAAGACTTGCCCACACACCAAAGGGACTCTTAGTGCAAGTTATGGAGCTATGTGGAATAGCTCAACTTCCCAATGGGTGTTCCATTATTCTCTATCTCACAAGACCCCTCAATCTAATTCATTTGCTCTTAGATCACTGAGCAAAGTGACTTAGGGATGACAATCATGAGAATGAGAGATGCTTTTGATCAATATTAGTATGAATGCATCCTATCTATGCATGATTTAACAAATGAACTAAACTAGTGATGATAAGATGAAAAAGATTATTAAAATACTATCCTAACATGATACACTACTTTATATGATTAACTAAGATGATAGAAATGTTTCTAAAATGATTATTAGATTTATTTCTATTTTAAAGAGAGATTAAATGCTTTTCTAAAAATGAGTATAAGTGTGATGCTAAAGACTTGGATTTTTAGAATGAGGGATGAGGGCTTTATTTATAGGGAAAACAGGGCAATGGATGGTCAAGATTGGATGATCTTATCAAGGGTCAGGATTGAAAGTTATCAATCCATGTTTACAATTCTCACCAATGAAATGGTGACAATTGTCAACATAAGACTGATTGAGAGGGGATGTAAGAAGCATTAAATGCTTGAGAAGACCTCATGGCTACCTTAGGAGGTAAGGGTTAAGGTTAGGTTAGGGTTATCCATTGGATAAAGCTTTTACCCAAGGGGTAAACTCTTGTGCAAGGGTTAAAGGAATAACCATGGTCAAAGCAACGAATTCTTGATGAGACCCCTGGGTTAGATGAGGGTTGAGTTAGGCAAAAAGTCTCTAACCATGCCACAAAGGGTTAGTTAACCATTAATTGTTTGAAAGACTTTGGGGACAAATTTGTAAAAGTCCTTCCAAATTTGGGGGTATTCAACAAGTTAGCTTGTTGAAGGCATAAAGGCTTTAATTCCTTTAGAAGACTTTACTCCAAATTTGAGAAGTGACATCCTCAAATTTAGGGAAAGGGGATAATTGAAGGATTTAGCCTTATTGATTAGGATTAGATGGGTTCTAGAAGAATTTAGGAAGGGGATTTAGGAGGCAAGTGGGAGATGTAGGAAAATGCAAGTGGGTGAGGGATAATAGAATTTAATTAAAATAAATTGCTTTATTTCAATTGTGGTTGCAAGTAGAGGATTTAAATAAATTAGATTTATTTATTTGGAGTGAACTTTTTAATTAAATATAAATTTAATTAAAAGTAGAGAGAAGGGATTAAATTAAATTAAATGATTTATTAAATTAAATAATGTGAAAGGCTTAAGTGAATTTAAATAAATAAATTGAATAATTTATTTAATCAAATAGAGGAATGTGGATGATTTAATTAAATTAGATTTAACTAAATAGAGGAATGAGAATAAAATGAACATTAAATATTCATTTAGGAATGTGGTCATTTTGATACTTCTACATTTTGCCCCTCTTTGAAGTGATGTGTGTGCACATGTTGATTCAAAGAAAATTGATGTGTTGTCAAAATTTGATCAGTGTGATGTCGTGTATCGAGATGTCAATGTCGTGTCCTAGATTTGATAAATGATGCCCCAGATTTGATAAATGATGTTGATAATGCCCCCTCGGAAGAGGAATCAAAAAATTGAAGATTTGGTGGATTTTGATAATTGTTGATAAATTTGATCGCATTTTAAAATTGTCTATGTTGAATGTGCCAATTTGATTCATCTCCTAATAATGATGTTTGTTAGGGCTCGAAGCGAGACCACGAGCAATTTACATATTCCACCACCTAACCCTAATTTTTGTTTACCCTATAAAAAGGTGAAAAGTGGTTTTATTTGTATCATTTGTGCTTGTTGACTTTGGAGAAAGTGACATTTGGAGAGAAAGACAAAATGTCGGTTCCCCATGCTTATCATCGATTTGAGCACGTTCACCAGTATCAGAGGCCCGCCACATATGGACCACCTGTAAGTCATCGAATTTTACCCCTTTTTGCTTTTTGTTTTGTCATTTTTTCTCATGTTTTTCATTTTTTAATTCAAAATTTTATGGGTTAGAACATAGGGTATGCACCCTAGCGCATACGATAAAAATTGTAGCACGTAGAGTTTCAAAACTAGGGTAGCATCGGGGTTAGGGTACGTAGCGCGTAGACAGTGTAGGATAGCGCATCATATCGATTTAGTGCATAGGGCTAAATAGGATAGCACGTAGGGGGGAAAGGGTAGTGCGTAGGTAAAACCTAGCACATAGGGTCAACAGGGTTGCACATGGGTAGAAGAGGATAGCACGTAGGTGTTTTCCCGCGCATGGGTGGATTACGATAGCGCATAGGTGTTTTCTAGCACATAGGGTTAGAGGGGTGGCGCAAGGGTAGAACAAGGTAGCGCATAGGAAAGGTTTAGCGCATGGGGTAAAGTCGGTAGTGCATAGCGAGGTTTGGCTAGTGCATACGTAGCAGCTTAGCGCGTAGAAAAAAAAGTTCTTAGCACGTAGGTAGCAAATGTAGTGAAATTTAGGAATTAGTGAGGGATTTTGAGATGAATGAAGATAGGTTGGGGGTAAGTAGGTGTCTGCCAATTTTTCCGAGATGGGTGCGATAGTTAATCTGTGTGCCTGCTATGTGTTGTTTTGATAAATTTTTGATGTCCGATATGAGTTCCAATATGCTTTTTGATATGGATTTTTTATATGGATTTTTTGATAGATAACTTGATTAGATATTAAGTGTTTCAAGTTGATATGGATTTGATATTGATATGGATTTTTGATTGCTAATATGAATTTTGATATGGAACTTGATTTGATTTTCGGTGTTTCAAGTTGATATGGATTTGATGTGGATTTTTTATTGCTGATATGAAATTTGATTTGATTTTCAGTGTTTCAAGTTGATATGGATTTGATGTGGATTTTTAATCTGATGTGAAACTTGATTAGATTTTCAGTGGTCCAAGTTGATATGAAGTTCATATTGATATGGATGTGATTTGATGTGAAACTTGATTAGATTTTTAATGTTTCAAGTTGATATGAATGTGAAACTTGATTTGTTTTTCAAGTTGATATGGATTTGAGGTGAATTTCATGTGAAACTTTATTTGATTTTCAATGTTTCAAGTTGATATAAATGTGAAACTTGATTTGTTTTTCAAGTTGATATGGATTTGATGGGGGGGCTGATATTGGACATGTTTTTCTTTATGACAGGAGTGGCTTGGTGTTCTTCAATTGCGAGAGTTATTTCCAAGGTCATGGTCTTTGATTCCATGATTGACACAGGTAGACAGAGACATCATTGAGAGATGTGGATTATCTTATTTATTAGAGATGCCCCGATACATCATGGATTGGGATTTATTGACATCTTTGGCAGAGAGGTGTCATAGTGACACCAACACCTTTCATTTGGTGACAAGTGAGATTACAGTGACACCAGAGGATTGCTATCAGATTTTGTGAATTCCTGTGGTAGGTGCACTTTTGCCATATGAACAGACTGAGGAGGGCAGGACAGAGGCTCTTTGCCGGATTCTGCAGGATGATATGATATGTGGGTATGAGATCCCCTGGCAGGAGTTTATTGATTTGGATTATGCCCCACTACCATCAGTACTAGCAGGTTTTGTAGGTGGCTTCTTGTGTCCCGACCATAGGTCGAAGGGACTGGCAGTGGGATGGGGGTTCATCCTAGAGGATATGGTGACACAGGGTCGCCGGTTTGCATGGGGGTCCACTATGTTGGCCCAATTATACAGAGATTTGCATCAGGTAGTATACTTGGGGTATAGTATTTTATCAACTAGGGTTACTTTGTTATAGGTATGGATGTGGGAGCACATTCTCATAGTGAGGCCACTTGCAAATAGGGATAGGTCAATTGGGCGCACCTATGCATATGGATACACAGGGATAGTTGTCCAACGTAAGCTGGGAAAACTAGAGCATTCAAGGAGGGTTCTTGATGATATCGATACGGTTGTCTGCAGACAGTATATGGAGTGCGAGGTGTGGGAGGAGGATGGGTTAGAGATGCCTTATGTGTACATGTCCAGATTTTTGATAGGGTGAATGCCCTTTGTGATCGAGAGATTCCTGCATAGTCAAGTTCAGCGACAGTATGGACGATAGCAGGGTATACCACAGGGAGCATGTTTATATGCTCGATGCAGGCAAGATGTGCCAAAGTGGGGTCTAACCATTGATAGTGTTATAGCGGTGGAGGAGTACATGCACCTAGCCAGCCAGATATGGGACTATGCCTATGGGGTAGTGGATGTGGTGATGATTGAGGAGTTCTCAATGCTTTTTGTGGCTCATGTTGTAACCAGGATATCTGATCCAGCAAAGATGATTCTCACTTTTGATGACGATGAGGATGAGTAGTTTGAGAGGCTAGGGAGATAGAGAGAGGAGGGAGAGGAGTTCAATGAGGGAGGTGGGGATGGTGGAGGGGGTGGTCAAGGTTAGCTTGGAGATAGAGAAGGGAAAGGAGATTGGGCGAGGAGAGGAGATAGAGGTGGATTTGGTGGGGATAGAGGGATACGGGTTGAGAGAGTAGTGTGGCAGGCAGTGGAGGATAGAGGGAGGGGAGGTTTGGAGATTGGAGGTGGTGGTGGTGGTGGTGAGAGAGTAGGGGAGGTTATAGCAGCGGTGGGTAGGACGGATGATTTTAGATAGCTGACTTAGAGGAGGAGATCAAATGTTCTACCCCCACCATTGCCAAGGAAAGGGAAAGGGACAAGGGGTACCATGACATAGGTACCCCTCTAGATTTGGATTCCCACTCATTGAGAGGATGCTCAGATCATATCCTTACAATTGTCAATGCAGCATCTGCAAACACAGCTACTAGCGCATCAACATTAGATTACTCATCTTACCACAGAGCGAGACATGGAGAGAGAGCATCGGGGTCAAGAAGAGGAGATTGTAAAGAGACTGCAGAAAGCGACAGTGGGTGGCCCGATGCAAGAAACATTAAGGGAGATATGGCACACTACCATGGCGGTCAATTACTATAGGTGGTTGTATGAGGACCTAGTCCCCAGAGAGCAGAGGGCCCCTAGCTTTAATGCTAGTCGGTCATCTCGGAGTCAGTCAGGGACAGAGAGTAGAGGTGTGACTGGGCCACCTCGACATGCTCCACCTGGAGATCCAGGTGCTGGGACATCTGCCGTGAGACCGTCACCCTCAGGAGATAGTCATACCTGAGAGACCTTGTCTCTATTGTATTTTGAGCATTTGTTGTATTTGGGATAGACATGACATCTTTTGTATACTTGATCATTTTTGAGATATATATATATATATATATATATATATATATATATATATATATATATATATATATATATATATATATATATATATATATATATATATATATATATATATATATATACAACACTGTGTTCTTTGATCCACATGTCCACATGTGATGGGTTTGATGGATGATGCTTTATATATGATTTTGATGATTCTATGATAATGATGCAAATGCTCTTAGATAGATGTATGTGTTTGGATATTTGATGGATATGATTGGATGATGCATGATTTATGAGATGTATCTTGAAAATGAGATGTATGATAAATGATAATGATGTGAGATGTATCTTGAAAATGAGATGTATGAAAATGATAATGATATGAGATGTATGAAAATGACAATGATATGAGATGTACCTGGAAAATGAGATGTATGATAATGATATGTTGTGCAACTAATTGATCATCCTCATTCTTCCGTTTGTCATTCCTGTATAGTCACATGTTATTGCTTTCTTTGTGTTTATCATTATTGAGCTGTTGGGATATGTTAAAAATTTATACAAGCATAATGGTATAATTGAACCATAATGACTTGAGAAAAATTTACATGATTTTTGATTTTGCAAGATGGCACCAGCATCGAGGTATAATTGAACCAAGACGACCTAAGTGTGGCTTGTGTATAAACAGACAAGATTAAATCATTTGTATGCACAAAGTGGAATCGTGTCTTCAGTGATATGCTTTGAAACACGTCTCAAGACAAGTATTTGCACAGTACAAGTGATCGCCTCACAGATAGAAAACTAAAAAATATTGGAGTCCCAATTACTTTCTCTAGCTTGATGCATTGTTGAGAAAATTTTTAGAGGATCCAATAGTTCAAAAAAAGTTCAAGTGCAAAAATAGTCAAAACTTCATGCAAGATGCCAACATTTTATACTTCAGAAAATCATCCATCATGTGTTGTGAATTTGTTAAGTGTATCAATGTTTTGTTCTCTTGTGTTGTTGAATGTTTGTTGGACATGATGCTCTTAGTCTGCTACAAGTTTCGATTTAGGACGGAATGTTTGATCAATGTTTCCCCTAGCTAAATTAACCTCTTGACATGGATATGTACAGTGATTACCAAGCCATGGTGGGATATGATGAAATGATTTTTGGATAAACCAGGATAGTGACTATGCTAAGTATATCCTAGATGATGCTATTTTGATGAAGTGTTGGGCGATGGTCGGTAGTGCTTGATTGTGGATATAAAAGTAAAGATAGATAGAGGAGTTGTCCTCTCACAATAACGCCTATTTCCAGGTTTTCACTAGTTGTTTTTATTGCACCTTTTTGGTTTGATTTTTCTTATTTTATTTTATTTTTTGATGTTTTTTTTTTTTTACTTTTCCATGCAGTAGACTGCTCAAGTATAGTATTTCTTCAAATGGATGTTGTTGGTTGGTTCATCGAGCACATATCTTTCTAAAGTGGTTAGCTGATAGGTGCCTAATCCATAGGTTGATATGATGACATAGGGACCCAACCAGTTAGGTTCAAATTTCCCTTTCTTTTCCTGATCTTGTTGATTTCTGGGATTTTATTTGAGTACTAGGTCACCAATTTTAAAAATCCAAGGGGATGACCTTGTGATTGTAGCTTTGACACATGCATTGTTGATGTGATTTGAGGTGAGTATAGGCATGTTGTTGCATTTCATCTAGAAGTTCTAGCTCTTGTAGTGGGTTTACTCGATACTCTTCATCTGGAATGAGGCCTTTCAAAGATACTCTAAGAGATGGGATTTCTACCTCCAGGGGTAAAATTGCTTCTGATCCATATACCAATGAATATGGCTTAGCTCCTGTAGGTGTGCCTGCATCATTCACTATTTTCTTGAGGATTTTTAATATTGTTTTGTTGGATGCCTCAGCTTGATCATTCCCCTGTGGGTAGTAAGGTGTAGAGAAACGATGTTGGATTTTGAATCATTCACATAGTTCTCACACATCCTGGTTTTTGAAAGGTCGTCCATTATCTGTGATTATGGAACTTGGAATGCCATATCTATAGATCAGATAATTAAGAATGAAAGAGGCAATTTGTTTTCTAGTCACTGTGGTCATGGGGACTGTTTCAATCCATTTGGTAAAATATTATATTGTAGTGATAATGAACTTGTGTCCATTTGAAGATAAAGGGTGTATTTTACCGACTAAGTCCAATCGCCATTGGCAAAAGGGCCAGGATGTTGTAAATGGTTTTAATTCTTGTGATGGTGCATGTATAAGATTGCCATGGATTTGGCATTTAGGACATTTCTTTGCAAAATGATAAGAATCATTTTCCATTGTTGGCCAGTAATATCCCATTCTTAGAAGTTTTTAAGCAAGAGTAGGACCACTTGAATGTGTGCCACAGATACCTTCATGAAGCTCTTGTAAAGCAGAGTCAGATTCGTTATGATCAAGACAATGAAGAAGAGTACCATCTAGACCTTGACGGTAAAGAGTATCAGCAGTCAGAATGTAGCAGGCGGCTTGCCAGATAAAGTTATGTTTTTTTATTTCGAGATAGGTCAATGGGTAGGGTATTGGTTTTGAAATAGTCGTATATTATTTCGTATAATAGAGATTCTGAACCGGTTAGGGCATAGATAACATGAGATGCAGAATTGTCATAGGTTGAGGAAATTAGTTGCTCTACCAAAAACTCATAATGACTCTGTTGTTCTGGAATTTGTAGCAGTGAAGCGATAGTAGCCATTGAATTGGCTGCTCTGTTGTCCAACCTAGGTATTTGGTCAAAGGTGATGTGTACAAAATACTATTTGAAATCATCCACCATTAGTTTGTATGGTAGAAGCTTGTCATCTTTCACCTGATAGTCATTGTTGATTCTGATTTATGACTAGTTGTGAATCTCCGTAGACTTTCAATTTTGTGACTCTCCATTCCATGCCATTTTGATCCCTGTAACCAGTTCCTCATACTCAAAAATGTTATTTGTGCATGGAAACATGAGTCTATATGATCTTGGTATAGTGTGTCCTTTGGGAGTGATGAACAAGATGCCGACACTTGAGCCATGTTGAGTGTAGGAACCATCAAAGTTTAGGGTCCATTTCTTGGTGGTAATAGTAAGAACATCCCTATCTAGAAATTTGATCTCTATTGGTTGTTTATCTGGTAGTGGTGCATTAGCTAATTGATCTACAATTACTTGTCCTTTGATAGCTCGATGCTCTATGTAGTGGATATCAAATTCGCTGAGAATCATTACCCATTTAGCCAATCTACCTGTGAGAGCTGCTTTGCTGAGTAAGTATTTCAGAGGGTCAATTTTTGCTACTAGCTTGATTGTGTGAGCTAGCATGTAGTGTCAGAACTTTTGAGAAGCAAAGACAACTGTCAAAAAAACCTTCTCAATGAATGTATAATTGAGCTCATATCCATTCAAAGTTCTATTGATGTAATAAATAGTTGTTTCTTTTCCTTCTTGATTTTCTTGTGCTAATAGTGCCCCAAATGATATGTTTGTTGTTGATATGTAGAGAATAAGTGGATTGCCTGTGGTTGGTGGCACCGAAACTGTTGGGTTCATTAAATATTGCTTGATTTGATATAATGATTCTGCACATTTGGCTTCCCATCTGAATGGTACATTCTTATGTAGCAAATGATTGAATGGTGGACTTTTATCTGCTAATTGGGCCATGAATCGCCTGATTGACTAGAGTCATCCCTACAAGGATCTAAGTTGGTTGATGTTCTTAAGTGGTGGCATCTCCATGATGGCTTGTACCTTTGCTGGATCTACTTTAATGCCTTTTTCTAAGACAATGTAGCCTAATAACTTGCCTGATCTAACCCCGAAGACACACTTCTTAGGGTTGAACCTGACTTGAAATTTCTCCAATCTTTCAAAAAATTTCTCTATTATGTCTAGATGTTCTACTCGAGTAAATGACTTAGCTAGTAATTCATCCACATAGTCCTCCATGAAGGTATGTATCATGTCATGAAATATTGTTGCCATTACTCGTTGATAAGTTGCCCCAACATTATTTAAGCCAAAAGGCGTGACATTCCAACAATACGTTCCCCAAGGACAAGTAAATGTTGTTTTATCTTGATCTTCTGGAGCTATCTTTATTTGATTATAGCCAGAAAAACCGTCCATTAGTGATAGAATTGCATGGCCTATTGTGAGGTCTACAATTATGTCGATACTCGGCAAAGGAAAGTCATCCTTTGGACAGTCTTTGTTGACATCTCTAAAATCAGTGCATATTTGGATACTGACATCTGGTTTTGAAACTGGCACAATATCGGAAATCCATTCAGCATATATAGGTCAAAGAAATCCGATGTCTAATAGTTTCTTTAGCTCAGCTTTGACCATGAGTGCTACATGTGGATTCATCTTTCTCAATTTTTGCTTAACTGGCTTAGCTCCCGAAGCAATAGATAAGTGATGCATGATCAAGTGTGGATCAATCCCGAGCATATCTGCATATGACCAAGCAAAATTGATTTTCTTTTCTTTGAAAAATTTGATAAACCCTTGTTTTTATGCGTTCGTCAGAGATTCTGCTAGGTGTATGTTTTTGGCTGCTTTAGTTGTACCAATGTTGATTGATTGAGTGGGCTCAATCAATATGGGTGATCGCTCCTGATAGTGTTTAGGAAGAGTGTCAAGTCTCCCATCTTTAGGTGCCTCAAAAAGGTTTTCACCTGCAGATGCATCCTTTATTTTTACCTTTTTTTGATCTAGTGTTGCCATTGACTAGTTTTCAATAGTAGATTCTTTATTTCTTTCATTTTTGCGACTGAGAGACTTGGCACTCCCCTGATTACAAATATCATTACTTTTTCACTGGTAGAGTCTATTTCTGGGTTGGCAGTACATAAGTAATGGATAATGGAATCATCATTTAGGAAAATTTGTATGTCATGATTTTCAGGTTCATCTTAGTCTATAAGATCAGGAAAGACGAGTGATAAGGTGGGTCGAGTTCAGCTGTTGTAAGTGTTCGGATGGAGGTATCATCAAGGTTGGGTGGGATATTAAATAATTTAATGATTTTGTCAAGGTCTTCAATGGTATCATCTTCCGTGTAAACTTGCTTGTAATGTCGCTGCTCATTTGTTTCCCCCTTGGGGTGTTAGGTTAAGACATTGCATAAATGACAGAAGTACACAGAATATATGGAACTCACAAGTGTTCTATTGATTCATAATAAGCCAGTACATACAATGATATCAATATGTTCAACTACAATAGCATGTCCAAAGACTGGAAATAGATACAATATAAAGGAGTATGGTCAGTTACCCGGTGCCAACTGCCGACAATCGACGAGTTAACTGCCGACGCTAACACATTTTACCTTAATGCTTAATTACCCGACAACATAATCCCCCCCAAAAAGAAATGTTGTCTCTGGATGACAGACAACCAAAATAGGAATGATCTACAAGCAAAACTGAAACCCCAAAACAACAAATTACTGGGATTGGGGTAGAGATGGTGTCCCTAATGGTCCCATGGATGAGGAAGAGGCCAACTATTCCCAGAGCTACAATACTTGCTCTATGCGGTGGTGAAGATCCCTCTCAGCCACCAACTGGCACTCCTGAGACTATTGCACTCTGAATACGGCCTCCATCAGCTTGGTATGCTTCTTATCCAGCTCTGCGCTCGTACTACTCAAACTGGCCTCCAACAAAGCCCTATCTGCCACCCGTACGGCTGAGGCTATTGCTAACTCAACGTGGACACGAGCCAACTCCTCCTCCATACTCCCTGTCTGGGCTCTCTACTGAGCCAACTCCAACTCTAGTGTCTCCTAGTGATATCTGCCTCCTGCTAAGCATCACGATGCGCCAAATGACTATCCTATATGGCTTGCTCGATCCTCCTAAGTAGGCTCTGCACCTAACTCTCTCCAGTCTGTCCAGGGTGTTGCCACTCCTCCAACATCACAGGAAGATCCACACAAGGCCATCCTCTGTCAACAAAGCACCGTTGAAATGCCTCAGCAACTCCTCCAATAGAAAATGCCAGGAGACCCTCCAACGCTGGCTACCCTAGGGTCCCTTCCTCTGTCAAGGCCAAAAGTCTGTGTGCCTCACTCTCTACTGCTGCCAAAAACTGAGTCAAGGCAGTGGCCTGGTTCTTTGTAGAACCAGGCATTGGAATGTCTACCTATGGCACCGTATCCTCCGCACCACCCATTTGCTAGAGTAGGTCCATAGGTTCCCCCTGTGCATGCATCTCATGAGCAGAGTCACTGCCCTCTAAATCAACCACCACTTGACGGTGAGGTGTGGCAGGCAGGGGTCCTATTGGGGTTTTCGGTTGCGCTGAGTATTGCTCCAACCACGAGTCTGTATCATCTCCTTCAACGTCACCCCTATCTAACCTGATCTCTCCACCTCCATCCACTGGCTCTATTTGAATAAGGGTTGTGTCCCTTGGCTAAACTACACTATTGCTAAGGACCTATGAAATCTGCCCAAGGGAGGGATGAGGATGCAGTTGACCAAACCCTGGCACAGGGATTGTTGATATGGCTCCCACTGTCACTCCTGCTGCTGGTAATGGTGTCACGGTCCCATCTGTAGTCAACACAAAGGGTGCATATACTAGCCTCCCTGTTTGAACACCCATAGGTCGGACCACTCTTCTTCCTGGAAGTCCCCGCGTCCCCTTCGGTATCTAGCCGAG
This sequence comes from Cryptomeria japonica, assembly GCF_030272615.1. Taxonomy (NCBI): domain Eukaryota; kingdom Viridiplantae; phylum Streptophyta; class Pinopsida; order Cupressales; family Cupressaceae; genus Cryptomeria; species Cryptomeria japonica. Next base: position 858,912,007 of record NC_081407.1, read on the forward strand.
GGCAACCGTACCACCTGCGCCTTCTTCTATACCCAACTCTAGATATGGTACCTCCGTGTGTGAGGTGAAATCCAATATCCCCACCCAAATAGCGAGAAGATGTCTCCTCTGACTCCGCCCCTGAACAACTCTCAGTGGCTGAATCTGACTCGCTAGCAGAGACTACCTATATCTGGGGCTTCCACTTCCTGCTGGATGGTGCATCCCATGTGTGTGTATCCAAATGAGTCCAATAAAAAATGGAGGGCGCAGTAGGGTCAATGTTGTCCTGTGGCTTCCACCCTTGCCTTTCTTCTGGCACCTATATACGAACAACATCCAGGAATAACCCAATGGCGTGGTGGGGCATATAGAATGCCTTGTGCTTTAGTGTGAGGAACTCATGAATGTGGTCTGACAGCACAGTAGCCCAGTTGTACACCGTCCCATTCCAGAGCCCGTTCATCAATGCAATCATCGACACGGCTATGTCGGAGGCCCTACTGCTCCTATGAGATGACTCTTCATCAAGTCGAGCAAGCACTGCCATGCACCAGGTACTATGTAAGATTTTTTCAATCCTCGCCCCTTGGGTGCCGTAATCCTGTCCCACTCTGCTCTGGTCAGGTTATCCTGATATATTTCTTGTAGCAGCTGATTTTTCCTCTTGGCAGACATCTTCATCGCCTACTTGTCCACCTTCTTCCCTTTGTTAGGAATGCCAAAAACCCTCGCAAAGTCATACAGAGCAAAAGACACAGTAACGTCTGTGTGGTGGTACTTGAATGAGGAAGTGCGCAATCATCATTGTACGATTTTATCATCATGCGCATGCAAGGCTCAAAATCTCGAATGGAGAATATCGGCATCTGAATGGCCCAATGCACCCGTGCACTTCCTAACTGTGTTTTCACCAAAATGTCATCTGGGGACTGCGCCTCCAACCACCATTGCCTACACACATTGTTGTTCAACCCCTTGAAAGTGATTGTGTCCACTGTGACTTTCGGTTGCCTTTCTTTCTTGCCTGTATCTGGTACAACAACCTTCCCTTTATCCATAGGATAGTCTGTAGATGGTTTCCTGGTTGTCTTCTCTGAATCCTGTAGTCTCCTCCTCCAATCCAAATTTGTCAACTACCTGGCGCTAAACGCCATCAAATGATTTTTTTTTTCCAAACTTATATCTTTCCTCTCCTAGGCACCTTCACATGTTCTTTCTTTCAATTGCGATCTCTTATTCCCCTTCTCTCAATGGTACTTTTAGTTTGCTTCCATGGTCCGTATGGCCAGTATTTTACTTCTCAGAAAATTTGTTTTCCTCTGGCACCCCTGAATCCGTACAAACTTTTTCTTGACTCTGGCAGCCCCTTGGTTCGTATGAAATTTGTCATGCCAAATCCAGTTATTGGTGAAGGTCGTACGGACTTTGCGTTTGAATTCCGTACGAAATTTTGGTTCTCCACTTTTTGTACAGAAATCTTTGGATTTCGTGTGGACTTTTCCCTTCACTGTTTTTTATTTCCATACGGAAGGTTTGTCTCCCCGCCGTACCATTTTCCTTATAGAAGGTTTGTCTCCCCGCCATACCATATTCCATATGGAATTCACTTTTCCTTGATAGGTATGGGCCTCTGCCTATAAAACATATGGATTCTTTCCTTTGTTGGCACTCCTTCCTGTACTTTAATTTTCATACAGATTTTTCTTCTAAGGTCCATGGAGTGTTATTTATTGACCGTACGGTATTTTCTTTACTTGTGGAATCCCTATGGATCTCTATCTTTCAGTTTCGTATAGACTTACTATGTACGAGTCCCCCTTTAATTCTTCGGGACTTTAAAAACATTCTTTTAAATTTTTTCAACTTGTAAAATTTCCCCTTTTTCTTTTTTTTTGCTTGCCACTTGCAAAAATATTTTTCTTACCACTTGCAAGTTTCCCTTCATTTTCTTGCTGCCCCAGGACCCCGTGAGGGGTGCTGCCCCTCGACCCCGCAAGGGTGTTGGCATCAAACCTCCCTTTGATTTGGTAGGTACACTACAAGTTGGCCGGGTTTTTTTTTATTTTTTTTTTATTTTTTTTGTTTCTTACTTGTGTCACTGGCTGGGTCGTTCTCGCTCATGGTACACCTTCAATTTAGATCCATTCACTATGTCCTGCACCTCCTGCTCGTCAAGTGTCCACAGCTTGATCGCCCTGTTTGCACCAACCTCATGAACTTTGAAAGGGCCTAGGCACTTTACCTTGAATTTTCTGGGCTTGATCTCATTGCGCCCATTAAACTTTAATACAAGTTGCCCTAGGGTAAACCGCATTCTTCGCAAATGCTTGTCATGCCAACTCTTTTGCCTTTGTTGTGTCATCTCTGTCACCCACTGAGCCATCATCCATCGCTCATCCAATTTGTTCAAAGCATATAGTCTCTCTCTCAAGCTTTCCATGTCACCAAGTCGATTATCGATGGCGATTCAGAGACTTGGCACCATGAATTCAATTGGCACCACAACTTCTTGTCCATACATTAGCTAGAAGGGAGTGTCCTATAGTTACCTTATAAGTTGTTCGGTATACCCAAAGTACCGATAGTGGGCGCTCCTCCCAATCATCCTTCTCCACTCTGCAAGACTTATAAATCACCGACACGATTATTTTATTGGTTGCCTCGGCCTGCCGGTTCGCCCGCGGATAGTAGGGGCTTGATAAGGAGTGGAAGATTTTGAACTTCATTGTTAGCAACCAGATTATATGATTTACGAAATGTCCTCCTCTATCACTCGTCAGTTGGATTGGAATCCCATACCGCATAATGATTTGTTCATAGATAAATTTTGTTGTATTGACCGCCAAGTTGTCCAGCAAAGCTCGTGCCTCGACCCACTTGGTCAAGTATTATGTCGCCACTACAATGTATCTACACCATTGGGCTCTACTTGGTTTTAATGGTCCGATGAAATCAAATCCCCATCTCTCAAACAGTTCCTAGGCATTTCATGGGTTGAGGGGCATAAAATCCCTCTTCAATGGCTGTCCAACCCGTTGACATGTATCACAGCTCGTCACCCACTCTCTGGCGTCATTATGTAGTGTCAGCCACCACAGTCCTGCCAACAAAACTTTCCTGGCCATGGTGTCAAGCCCCATGTGTTCACCTACGGGCCCTTCATGTGCTTCCCTTAGGACACTCTGAATTTCCTCTTCCAAGATGCATCGTCGTAAGACTTGGTCGGGTCCCATTTTGTACAAGAGGCCATTAATGAGTTGGAATGTTCTGCTCCTTAGTACCAGTTTCCTTCTTTCTCTAGGTGGCATCTCCCTCAAAAACCATGATGTTGACAAGTATTCCCCCATGCATGTGTACCAGGCGGGGAGAACGACAATGTAAAATAAGTGAGCATCTAGAAAATCTTCATTCACTCCTTTGGCTAGTTCTCCTAACTGGATTCTTGATAGCTAGTTAGCTATCACATGGCTCTTCCTAAGTCTTACAATAATGTTGAATGTAAACTCTTGAAGTAGTAGCAACCATCGATTGATTCGTCCTTGGATAATTGGCTTGTTTACCAGGTACATCAACACCTAGTGGTTCACATAAAATGTGAACGGGGTGGCCAATAAGTAATGTCAAAATTTCTGGATGAAGTACACCATCCCAAGGGCTTCCCTCTCTGTAGTGCTATAATTTTTCTCTTCCTTCGATAGGAGTCTACTTGCAAAGTAGACAGGGTGATCTAGCCCGTGATCGCCAACCTGCGCTAGTGTGGCCCCTATGGCGAAATTGGATGCGTCAATGTGTACGTGGAATTCTTTGTCCCAGTCAGGACATGTTAGGATTGGTGCACCCACCAATCATGACTTCAATTCTTAGAAGGCCTCTTCCTGAGCCATCCCCCATGCGTACTGGTCACCTCTCCTTATTAGCTTGTCTAGAGGGCAGGATACTTGAGCAAAATTTTTGATAAACCGCCTGTAATACCCTATGTGTCCTAGGAAGGATTTGACTCCTGTGACATCTGTTGGTGCTTCCATTTCCACTATCACCTGAATCTTATCTAGGTCAATCTTGAGTCCATCCTTACACACTATGTGTCCTAACAGCTTCCCTTGAGGCACCATGAATCTACATTTTTGGGGATTGAGTGCTAGGCGGGCTCGCCTGCATCTCTCCATGCATTTGACAAGTGTAGCTAGATGTGCATCCGGGTACTGTAGATGGACCAGTCATCAAGGAACGCCCTGAAGTTCCCTACTGACCTCTTGTCAAACATGTGAAGGATTGTCCATTGGAATGTCGTTGGTGCGTTGCATAACCCGAACGACATTCGGTTATACGCGTACACACCATCTTCCATTATGAAGGTCGCTTTTAATTTGTCCTCTTTGGCAATGGATATTTGGTTATTCCCAGAAAATCCATCCATAAATGAATAAATTTCATGACCGACCACTTCCTCCAAGATGCTATCTGTAAATGGTATTGGAAACGGGTCCTTTATGGTGACCGTGTTAAGGAATCTGAAATCCATGCAGATTCAGATCTGGTTTGCCTCCTTTTTAAGGGATATCACTATGGGCGATACCCAATCGCTAGTCTGCACTTTGAAAATAATCTGGCTTCAAGCATATGCTCAATTTCATCATTCACTCTTGCAGCATAGTTTTTATTCATTCTGTACGGCCTCTTCCATATAGGTACGGCCCCAGGTATGAGTGAAATTTGATGTACGCACAGTTCTAGTGGCACCCCTTTGAGGTCCTTGTACGTCCAGGCGAATACATCCTTGTATTCCATGAATATTTTAAACGTGGTGGCTTTCAAGACTGGATTCCAGTCGTCACCAACCAGGATGTTCCTTAGCTCTGCTTCCGTGCCGAGGTTTGTAGGTTTTACGGACTCTTCATACCGGATTGGTTTCATCATGTCAAACCTATGTGCTAGTATGTCATTGACAGGAGCATCCCCTTCCATGTATTCCCCGTACGCTGGTGGAAATTCATTTTCATTCAGCTCCTCGTCAACCTCCAACATGTTGCACCCATACAGTAGCTCGTAGTCTTCCATTTGCCAAAGGAAGAGCCCATTAAGGGAATCAGTCTCATCTTTCGAACATCCTTGGATTCCCAGGATGCCTTCCTCATCCGGTTCCCTTTCGTACTTTCCTTCATCAACTCCGCCCTCATCATCTGATTTTGATTCTGATGCAAGTTCTTCACTTATGAGTTGTGTTTTCAAGTCGATAATAAATTTTCACCCGGCTTTCTCCATGGACAGCGTGTTATGCTTCCAGTTGTGATTCTCTCTGGCCGCCACCAACCACCCTCTACCAAGAATGGCGTCGTATCCTTTCTTGGCGAGTGGAATCACCACAAAGTCGAGGACAAATGGTTATGTCCCGATGGTCACCTATTGCACCATGAGCATTCCAAGAGGTTTGATACCATGTTGATCTGCTCCCAGTAAGTTGAAGGTTGACGGCCATAGTGTCGGCTTGCCAAGCTTCTTCCAGGTTTCTTCTAGAAGCACATTCACTCCCAACCTGTCGTCGACAATGGTGTCAGTCAAAATGGTGCCAAGTATTCCCATTTCTACCACCATCAGATGCAGACCACTGTATAGTGTTAGGACCAATGGGTCTGTTGGTGTTCCACCAGGAACATTCATATTCTGGGACACCTGACTCTGTGGAGTTATTTGCACTGTACGTAGGAGTGTCATATGTAATTGCGGCATCGTTTCTAGGAGGTCCTTCATCTTCACAGGTACTTCAATCTACAGCATTTGCTTCAAGATATTTTCCTCAGCCTCAGAGCAGGAAGTACTTGCCGCTTCCTGAGTGTTCCCTTGTGACAACATTTCCTTCGCCACTTCAGCCTTCGCCTCAAGCGCCCGCTGCTTCTCCATACGAGGGTCCGGGTATGTGGCCTTCTTTGCCTATGACCATGTGAATGCCAATACCCGTTCCTCTGTCCTATCAATGTTGAGCAGGTTCACTCCAAACATTGCGCAAGTTCCATCATCATGGTCTCTAGGCCCACACCATTTGCATAGATTTTGTGGAGTTTCTTTTGAGGTGCATTCCCTGGAAAAGTGGCCCCATTGATTGCAGGCTCAGCACTGGATCATTGGTCGTCCCTTCACATCATATTGGATCCATCTCCTATTATTATTGTTATTATTGGTCTTCCCCCCTCATCGGTTGTTCCGATATCCACCAGATGATGCATTATTGTTGGCGGTTTGTGAAGTTCTGATGGTCAACTGCTCTTGCATGGAGAGAACTTGTTGGCTCCTGGTTTTCATATTGTAGGGACATTCCTTTGTCAAATGTCCGACAATCTGACAAATGTCACAAAAAGCCTTCTTGGGGCAGGACCCCTTGGTGTGTGCGTCATTCCTATAGTCTATACACCACACATCATTTTCTTTAGTCTTACTTGTACTCCCCTTCATGGCTTTGAATTCTTTCAGCATTCATTCCATGTCCTTTTAGAGTGTGTGCACCTTTTTACTCAATTTGCCACCGCTGCTGCTTTCCCCATCAGAGTCTTCATCATCATCGGAAGAATATTTATTGCTTTTCTTCTTCTTTGACATTTTGTGTTCTCTCTCTATGTCCATCGTCCTATTGTAGGCGTTGTCATATGATGTCAGGGGTACAATTTTCATCTTCTTCCGTAGGGAGGATTTCAACCCTTCAACGAACCATCATTTCTTCAATCCATCTGTGGGTTGGCTTTCCATTTTACCTAGCAATTCTTTCAGCCTCCTACTGTATGCCCGTACTGTCTCCTTGGTACCTTGTTTGGTATTGTATATCTCGGCTACGATTTCATTGTCATCACAGAGCAACCAAAACTCCTCCTTGAATTCCTTCTGTAGATTGGCCCATGTGGCCACTTTTTGCTTATCAACATTGAAGTACCAATCTATGGTAACTCCACGTAACATGGCTGGGAACTGCTATACCCAGTCATCCTGGTTCGTCACTCCGTTGGTGGACCAAACAGTTTCACATGTACGGCAGTGGCGTACGGGGTCTTCCTTGTCGTCCCCTGTGAACTTTGGCAATTTTTGTTTACTTGCCATCCCACCGTTGGGTCTCGGTCCTCTGATGCCTTGTGTGCTTGTACCTGGTGATCCTCCACCTCCACCTCCTACACCTGACCCTCCACTCGTGGGTCCTCCAAAGAAGGTTGACCCCCAACCCAACAAATTGCCTCCCATACGGTACCCTTGTGCTCCCCCGGCACCTTCAGCCGTACCATCACCTTTGGTCATCTCCCTTCGGTTGGTTGTCTCCCTCTGGTTGTCCTCCAAAATGGACAAGTTCTTAAGTAGGTCTCTAGTAGCGTCGATCAGGTTTAGATTTCACCTTGTTTGTTCCACCAACTCTTCATGACTTCTTATCCTATGGTGGTATTCTGGCAAACTGTAGAGTTCTCCTTCGGCACCCTCCGTGACTTCTTTTAGGTTCCCTTCGGGCAACCCTACAATAGTGTAGAGAGTGTAATTCTCTCTATCTATCTCTACCTCCGCAACCTCCATGACACCTCCTTGGTCCCCTTCGAGCAACCCCTCGGTCGGTCGTCCGTGGGCAACCCCTCGGTCGGTCATCCGTGGGCAAGCTGCCTTAGCCTATGCTTTCGTTCTATCTATTGTCTAAGATTCAGCGCTCTTTGTGCCACTTCACATTCGTCACTTTGTATCTTTTTATTTTTGTCCTTATTTAGTATATTGGGCATAAATCACTTCCATACACAGCAAGCACACACCATGTACACAAAACACAATTTTTTTTTTATTACTTCATCCCTCCTACATAATGTATGTCACTGACATACTTATTACAATGGGGGTGTTCTTATTTATTCTCCCTGGCCGTCAAAGTTCATGTATTGTGGTCATCTTCTTGGTGCTCCCTAAATTCCTGTAGAATTTGCTGCCATCTATTCTCTCGGTAGATGTCTTCCCTTCGGTTCTGGAGAGCCAAAAATCCTTGTGCCAAAAGGTTAGGCATTTTTCTCATCAACCAATTCACAGTGGGGCTTACTCCAAGCGAATTCCACACAGCATCTTCTGGGACATCTTCGATTGTGGCTTCCCTCCTTACATGTGTTTCGATTGCCACCTGTAGGATGCAGGAGAAATCATTCGTGAGTGTCTTTTCACCCTCGAACAATTCTTTGGGTTCTCTGTCAGGGTCACCCATTCCTTCAGGTAATGGTTGTCCCATTATCCATGTAGTACGTCCTTTTCCCCGTTGCTCCCAGGTTTTTACTTAGGCAATGGCACCAAAAATTCCCCCTTGGGGTGTCAGGTTAAGACATTGCATAAATGACAGAAGTACATAGAATATATGGAACTCACAAGTGTTTTATTGATTCATAATAAGCCAATACATACAATGATAGCAATATGTTTGACTACAATAGCATGTCAAAAGACTAGAAATAGATACAATATAAAGGAGTCTGGTCAGTTACCCAATGCCAACTGCCGACAACCGACGGGTTAACTGCCGACGCTAACACAATTTACCTTAATGCTTAATTACCTGACAACATCGTTTTCCTTAGCATCGTAGATATTTTGTAGACCAAATTCAAGTAGTCTAGGCTCTGTGCCTTGTTCTTCTTGAGAAAGGGGTGTATGACTAGCATTTGGAGCAATATCTTCAGTAACATTGGAACATCTACCCCATTCATATTCATTTGAATCAGTCTCAGAGGTATTATCCCAAATTCTTTCAATGTTGTGGACTGGTATGCTGTAGGGTGAAAATAGGTCCTTGATGATTGATACTAGTCTGATAGTTTTCTCTGATTCTGTAACAAATCCTGCTTCTACTTTTTGCATTTTCTCATATAATGTCTCTCCTTTGGGAGTATTAATGTTATCAGGAGGAGATTCTTCCTTGTTTGAAACAGGTTCTTGAACATGATGTACTTCTGCACAAGGTGCCTCTTGAATGGCTGACTCCACGTGTTATTTCTCTTTTTCCTGGTATTCACGTTCCTTTCGTATTGTTTCTGTTGATTCAAATAGTGCCTCCTACCATGAATCCTCCTTGTGTTTCATCTTTTCCTTCCACTAACGTTTTTGATATTTATTCAGTGTCTTCTTTGGGGGTAGAGTGTGTTCATAGCCCAATAAGTTTTTCTCTTTAGAAAACTGTGACAGAGGATCCAATGGTTTTGTGACACCTTCATGATGCCTGCCAATAGGTCCTTTGCCACTGTAACCCATTTGTTGCATGATTAGGTAGCCTTTTCCATATAGCTATGTTGGTATAGCTACTTCCATAGTAGTTGCTCTGACTTCTTCTTCATCCTTGTATAGCCAACTAAGGATGTCATTTTCTTCTGATTCATGAGCTAGTGTTCCTAGTTGAATAAATTTGCCATCAAACTTGGTGATGGGATGTGTTGCTTGATGTATTGATCCTAAAGGTAACCCGTGAGATTTAGGTGATATTGGCAAGTTGATTAAACATAAGGGTTCTAAATAGTACTATCCCATGCCTTGTTCTTTGATTTTCATCTTTTGTTTGAAATCCATAGATAAAGACTTAGGCTTTTCTTGCTACAGATTTGGTGTTGAGGAAATTTGTTTTTCTCTGTTAAGTGGAACCAAACTATCTTGAGCTACCCCCATAGCATTACAATGTTGAAAAGGGTCATGATCTGTTGATATAGAAATCTCATGTCCATTGTATGGGAACTTAACACACTGGTGGTAAGTTGAGGGTACTGCTTGCATTTCATGTATCCAAGGTCGACCCAATAAAATATTGTATGTGAGCTCTATGTCTAAGACTTGGCACATAGTGTCCTTGTGTATCGGTCCTACTTGAATGGGTAACACCACTGTTCCTTTGGATGATCTTTCTTCTTCATCATATGCTTTAATAGTGATCTTTTTGCGTGGATCAATAGACTGCTCAGAGAAGCCTAATGCACGGATAAGTTTCAAGGTACAGATATTGAGTCTAGCTCCTCCATCTATTAATACTCTTTTAACTCAATGTTTGTAGACCAAGACTTCAATGTGGAGTGGAGTATTGTGTGGGTGACTCAATGAAATTGTAGCATCCTAAAATTGTGACACTTGCAATTTCGACTGCATTTGGGTTTTCACGATGGCGGCGCAATGTTGAACCTGAATGGAGACCCCGAAACTTGTTTACAACATCAAAAATTGCATATTTCTACACCTTGGCCTGATCCTTCCTTGCACCCTGCTGTCCCGGGAGGTGGGACTATGGTGCTCAGTGCCCTGGTCCTTCAGGACCATGGCGCCCAGTGCCCTGGTCCCCCAGGACCATGGCGCCCAGCGCCCTAGTCCCTAGCCCTATTTTGGGCCCGATCTCTTGTTGGGCATCGGGTCTTTAAGTTTGCAATTTGGAAAATAATGTTCCCATGTCGGCCCAAGGTCGGAAAAATCAGTCTCTCAACCCTAATTGACAAGTATATAAACTACATTTCCTCTTCCAAAAAGGGGAGAAAAACATATGTGTGCCAAAGGCGGAAGCGATATTCAAACATTCAAGCATTCAAGCATTCCTTCAAGCAATTGAGCATTCTAAGTCTCCATTCAAGGCTAAGTGTTGCATTCAAGACAAGGATTCAACCATTGAAGAGGAGATCACTTACAACATACAACATACAACATAACTACACCTTCGCATGTAAGAATACAAACATTCTTACAACAAGGTATCAGTACTTGTTTACATTACAAACATTTACATTTACAGCATTCTCATTTCTTGGTTAATTCCAAAAACGGGGTTTGACCTAAAGGCAAACCCCTAATCCCTAACCCCCCAATCGTCCTCTCTTTTCTGTGTGTAGGTTGCAGGTACGCGGCTGTAATTGAAGATCTGGAATCCTTGTGCAGAGACGAACAGATCCCCCTTCGTTTCGCGGATTTTTCGGAGGACCGTGTGCACTCCGGGCGCCATCGTCCCGTCAACTTTCGCTCAAATTTGCAAAACAGCATCGTCTTGACATTTTACTGCTAATTCCAGGTCCGTAGCTTCATCCTATATCCCTATCTCTGTTTATAAGCGAATCTTTCCTACTTTACATGCATTCCTAGTTCAATCATTCTATCTACATTCTTTACAAAAGAGAGTATCCTTGATGTCTTAACCCTTGAAACTCATTTAAAATCTAGTCTTGCATTGCGTGGGATTGGATCTTGTGGGTTTCAACCCCTCTTTTGAATGTAAAGCCTCTCCTAAGTGAAAACCGTCAACCCTAGGGACCTCCCTTCTCTCTCCTTGGAGTGGAGTGGGGGGAACAACTAGGGTTCAATTTTTCCACTTTACATTTTGGTGAACCCGATGTGAACATCCTAATTCTGATTATTCATGGTTAGATCTGAAAAATTGGCTTCCTTAATTACATTTCCATGTTTGATCTTTTGCAAATTTTAGAGGTTAATTGCATAAAAACCCTAAAATTTTCTTTTTAGTAATTGAGCTTGTGAAATGTTTAATTGTTAATGCTTGTTTCAGATCTACCCTTCTATTGCAAATTGTCAATTCATATTTTGGAAATTAAGTGGTTAAGTGTCAAAACCCTAATTTTTAAAGCCCTCTTGATTCAACCTTTGACTGATAATTTCATTGATCAAAACACCTCCAAATCGGCTGTAACTTTGGATTCCGCAACAAAATCACAATATCTTTCATCTTTGAAAATTTGGAAAAAAGTTGCGAGGACCGTGTGCACCCCGAGCGCCATTGTCCTCGACATTTTTTCCAAAATTTCGGGAGCTAGATCTTACTGTATTTTTCTGCTAAAATCCAGAATCTTGGCTGATTTTATCAATTCTAACACTTTCAAAATTAAAGTCAAAGTTGGTCTAGTGATTGCTTGGATTAAGGCTTATAATCATTCAAAAATTGTTGAAATTGAAATTTGCGTTAAAATTGTGTTTCTTACAGTCCTAAATCTGAAAAGTGTGTTGGCATTCATTCGAAATTTCAATGCTTTGTTCAAATTTTTGCAGTTCATGACTTTTGAAATTAAGTGTTTAGTTGCAAACAACCTTGATTTCCACTTTCAAATTTGGATTTTGCATGAAATCGAGTCAACTTTTAAATTTCAAAGCTTGCATTACTTTCAGTATTCCCTCTAAAATCATAAAATTTAAAATTTCAGTTTCCCTCTCTTTTTCAAAATTCAAATTTTTGCATTTTTCAACAATCTTGGTAGGGTTCAATTTTGAGATTGCAACTTTATTTTGGCCTATCTACAGATCATAAAATCACTCAATTTTTTCAGATTAGCTTTAAAATCATCATAACTTTCATCCCTGAAAATTTCAAAAAAAGTTGCAAGGACCATGTGCACTCCGTTCGCCACAGTCCTTGACATTTTTTCTGAAATTTCGGGAGATTGTCCTGATTGCATTTAATAGCTTAACTCTAGGAGATTGGCTGATTTTATTGAAATTTGCTACCTCTAAAATTCAAAATCTTCTCTCTCCCTTTAGTGCATGAGTTTTACAACAATAAGCCCTACTTACACTATTCTCGTTAGACGAAGCCTTAGAATTAAGTCTTTCCAAGGTTTAATTACCGAGGAGATGGAACCTAATTTGAATGGCCCTTTTAACGAGGATATGGGTAATTCCTCTAATCCTCTTAATGATGAAGAAGCTCTCCATGAGGTTTTTGTAGAACAAATTTTGAAATTGGATAACCAATTTGATGATTTTCGACAATGGATGTCTCAAGAATACCCTGACAGTGAAGCTCTTTCATTAATTAAGGGTCTAAAACGTATGGTTCAAAGTGATAAGAATGGAATTGATATTTTGCGTGGTATTGCACACATTGTGGATTCGAATGTGATGCCGATGAAAATTTGTGCCGAAACTTTAGGTTATACACAACCTCCCACTCAAGTCAATCATTCTATTCCTTTGACGACTTCTATTGCTAGTATACCTACCTTTACATCAAACATAATGACTACTTCAATACAAGACATTCCACCTATGATCACCAGTCATGGGGGCAATCCTTCTTCTTCAATCAACCCTCTTCCTTCATTCAATCCAACTTCTTCATTCATTCCTTCAATGAGTGTTCCTATTATATCTCCACAAATAAACACGACGCAAGGGGGCAATTCATTTAACCATTCCATTCCTCCTTGTAGTGTTCCTCCTTTCCAATCATCTCCTATGACTAACTATCATAGTGTCCCACCACCTTACTCTCAATCAATACCTTCTTTCAATAACATAATACCTCCATCACAATCTAACACGTCTAATATGAACTCTTCGACTGAAGCGACCATTAACAATCTTGCACAAACTGTCTCTTCTTTACAGCAACAAATTGCCTCTATGAATCAATCTAAGTTTAGTGTGCCCACATTTGATGTTGCGAGCCCACTTTCTCTTGACATTGTTCGAGCTATTCCCCCTAAACATGTTGAAATTCTGCAATTGGAGCTTTATAATGGTAAGGGTGATCCTCTAACACATGTTAAGACCTTTCAAACAATATGTACTGATTTTGCTTATGACCAAAGGTTGCTTGCAAAACTGTTTACTAGAACATTAAGAGATAAATCCCTACAATGGTATTGCTCGTTGCCTTCTTATTCTATTACTTCTTTCAAACAACTTGCAAATTCTTTTATTCAACAATTTCAAAACAATATAAGTCCTAAAGTTACTTTGATTGATTTAATGCATTGTAAACAAGGTGTTAAAGAAAAAGTGACTGATTTCATTGGTAGATATAAGCATTTGTATGCTTAGATTTCTTTTCCAGTACCTGACAATGATATTCAAAGAATCTTTATTTCTAATTTACAAAAAGATATTAGAGAAAAACTCCTATTTTCTGAGTTTACTTCTTTCCAACAGTTGTGCGCAACTCTTCACAATTATCAACTGACTGTGAGTCAAATGGAACAAGCAAATCCTATGGCTCCGAGTGATAAGGGTGATAGTAGTCAACAACCATTTGGGAAGTTTAAACCGAACAGAGAGGTCATTAAGTTCAATGAAAACATCATCAACAACAATGTGAATGCAGCATCAGGTGTGCCTCCTATTTCTAAGTTTTTCAAGAAAGAAAGAAAGTTTACTCATTTGGATGAATCATTGCATAGTATTATGAATAAGTTATTGGAACAAAATGTGCTTACTCTTCCTCCTATAAGGCAAATAGATCCTGCAAAGATTACTTCACCCTATTTTGATAACAAGTCTTTTTGTCAATTTCATCGTCAACCTGGGCATGATACTGAAAAATGTTTTGCTTTAAAGGGTAAAATTCAAGATTTGATTGATAATAATACTATCTCTGTTTCTGGTGTGAATGATAAAGGCAACACATCTGTATCTCCTCCTAACCAAAATCTTAATATTTTTACTAATCCATTACCTTCTCATACCTCTAATGTGATTGATACTAATGATTCCTCTGTCTCACCTGATGATCTTGTGTCTATGACTCCGAATGTGATTAACTTTGTAGAGCAGCAAAAAATCCCTAAAGAACCTTCCATCACATTTGATTCCAGTGAAACTATTAGGGCACCTGATGGTCCTTTATATATAGTTGCAAAAGTCAAGAATACACCTTGTCGTGGAGTGCTTATTGATCCTTCTTGTATGGTTAATGTCATTACTGAAGAATTTCTTTTTACTATGCAATTGAATCAAGTGATCTATGATGAAACAAATGTGGTTGTGAAACTATTTGATGCATTTTCTTCTCCTGCAATTGGTTCTATTACATTACCTATTGAGGTCCATAACAAGTACCTTGATGTAGACTTTGCTATTATTCCATCATCCGAACAATTTCGTGTGAAGCTAGGCTATCCTTGGCTATCTTCCATGAAAGCTATTGCTTCTCCTATTCACAAGTGTTTTAAATTTCCCCATAATGGTGAAATTGTTACTATCAATCATAGCCTCTTTAAACCAGCTGAAAGAACTTCTAGTGTTCCTATTGATTATTTTTGGCCTAAACAATTCCAGTCCCTTCCACCGCGGAGTGATCATCTTTTCAAATCTTATCAAAAGTGGAAAAAAGATATGATCCTATCTCTAAGTGAACCTAGAACACCCAAACTTGACATTCCTATCATTCTTGAGAAGGAAGTTCTTCCTTTGAAAGATAAAACTAATGTCTTTCCTCAAGAAAATTCCCAACCCATCCCTATGAATGTGACTACGTCTATGACTAATAAATTTTCTAAAGGCAGACCTATACCTCCTCATCATGATGGACTTGGTCTCCTTCCTAAACCAAATATTCCTCCTTTATATGGAGCAGTTCCTCCTCCTTCCTCTTCTCCTATTGTTCAACCTAAGAGACCACAACCTAAACACCCAAGTGATAAGTATGAGAACATTCCTCCTCCTCAATCTTCTCAACTTCCTACTAAGACTAGATGAAATCATTTTGCACGTGAACGCCGACGAAAGCGTCGTCTTAGAGCTCAGGCAACTGCTTCTCAAACTTTGCAATCCCCAAAAACACCTTCAGCCAGTATTATTCCATTTTCTCCTCAGCAGAAAATTGAGCCAAAATCTCCTAAACATAAGATGCATGATGGTCTTCATCCTGTGCGAGTTAAAGATCTATTTTTATAAATCTTGATGATGATATAGATGAAAATGTTATTCATGATGAAAATGTTACTCCTCATTCTGATAGTGAATATGAATACATTGATGTTGATAACCATTTATCTAATGAATTTTCTAAAGCACTTATCCTAGCTCCTAGACAAGAACAACGTGGCGTGGAACATGAACATAGCCCTTGTTTGGATCTTGTGATAGCTCCATCTGTTGTGTTGGATGTTCCTCCTCTAGCGTGTTTCCTACCTTCCCAAAATATTGATCAGCAAGATCGGGGGGTAGATGATGTGCTAGACTAGTTTCATTAGCATAGCAGACTCTCTCCTCCTCTCTTGATCTCTTTTGTTACTTCTTCTATGTGTTATTCTCATTCTTCTATTTGTTGTCCTTAGTGTTGTCTACTTGAGGACGATGCAAAGCATTGAGATCTCTTGGTCTCTCTCATGTTGACTCAAAAGACACATGTGTTCCCTTCTTCTAGGTGACCTTCCTTGATTGGGGAATGAAGAAAAATTATGCATACATACATATGATACACATTAATTATCATATAGCATACTGACACCGAGGACAGCGAAGTCACCTTGTGCTTTGTGTTTTGTGTTTATTATCCTTAGGTTTATCTCACACTTGGGGGCTAAATCCTTGTGATAACGTGCTCCTTTCCCTTCTCATTTTTTATATGTATCACTACCTTAAAGCAATCACCCCTGATGAGGTGTGTGCGATCGCTTTAACGTAGGGGGGCATACACCCAGTCCATATCTCTTCAAGATACTTGAAAGTTTCTTGGCAAACTTAGCTTTGCCTTGAAAATTTTTGGTATTTTCCTTGCATGACTCATAGTGAGGGAACCTTACTACTGACAGTCATGGTTCTCCCTCGTGATCTTCCCTTTTACTTTGTCAATCAAAGTTGTAGGATCCTTAGTCCACTGGGGGCTTGGTGTATCTTGCCTCCTTGACGTGGTGAAAGTTTTTCAATGTTGTTTCCTTGTACTTTACTGGAAGTATGGGCGTACGCTTATACTCCCGCTAAAGTGGGGGCTAAATGTAGCGTCCTAAAATTGTGACACTTGCAATTTCGACTGCATTTGGGTCTTCACGATGTTGGTGCAACGTTGAACCTGAATGGAGACCCCGAAACTTGTTTACAACATCAAAAATTGCATATTTCTGCACCTTGGCCTGATCCTTCCTTGCACCCTACTGTCCCAGGAGGTGGGACTATGGCACCCAGCGCCCTAGTCCTTCAGGACCATGGCACCCAGCGCCCTGGTCCCTAGCCCTATTTTGGGCCCGGTCTCTTGTTGGGCATCGGGTCTTTAAGTTTGCAATTCAGAAAATAATGTTCCCATGTCGACCCAAGGTCGGAAAAATCAGTCTCTCAACCCTAATTGACAAGTATATAAACTACATTTCCTCTTCCAAAAAGGGGAGAAAAACATATGTGTGCCAAAGGCGGAAGCGATATTCAAACATTCAAGCATTCAAGCATTCCTTCAAGCAATTGAGCATTATAAGTCTCCATTCAAGGCTAAGTGTTGCATTCAAGACAAGGATTCAACCATTGAAGAGGAGATCACTTACAACATACAACATACAACATAATTACACCTTCGCATATAAGAATACAAACATTCTTACAACAAGGTATCAGTACTTGTTTACATTACAAACATTTACATTTATAGCATTCTCATTTCTTGGTTAATTCCAAAACCGGGGTTTGACCTAAAGGCAAACCCCTAATCCCTAACCCCCCAATCGTCCTCTCTTTTCTGTGTGTAGGTTGCAGGTACGCGGCTGTAATTGAAGATCTGGAATCCTTGTGCAGAGACGAACAGATCCCCCTTTGTTTCACGGATTTTTCGGAGGACCGTGTGCACTCCGGGCGCCATCGTCCTGTCGACTTTTGCTCAAATTTGCAAAACAGCATCGTCTCGACATTTTACTGCTAATTCCAGGTCCGTAGCTTCATCCTGTATCCCTATCTCTATTTATAAGCGAATCTTTCCTACTTTACATGCATTCCTAGTTCAATCATTCTATCTACATTCTTTACAAAAGAGGGTATCCTTGATGTCTTAACCCTTGAAACTCATTTAAAATCTAGTCTTGCATTGCGTGGGATTGGATCTTGTGGGTTTCAACCCCTCTTTTGAATGTAAAGCCTCTCCTAAGTGAAAACCGTCAACCCTAGGGACCTCCCTTCTCTCTCCTTGGAGTGGAGTGGGGGGAACAACTAGGGTTCAATTTTTTCGCTTTACAGAAATATTATCATGCTCAGAAATGGTGACATTATGAGGCCCTATCATGTGAGCCACCATGGCTTGAAATTTATCAATATCCCGATCTTGAGGTAATAGTGCATGTTCCAAGATGTCCTTGTCTTTTGGTGATAGTTTCAGCAACTTAAGTATAGATATTTGAGCGGGAGTTTTGCGCAGTTGATTGACCAGATCATGTTGAATTTTGGGTATGGTGTTTGTTGTTGATGTATGTCCCTTCAAGACATATTTTTGAGCTCTGGTGGTTACATTGATTGATTCATGCTTGTCCTTGATTGTAATGACATTTATTTGATTGTCATATATTGATATATGATTGATGCGATAACTCAATGATAAATGAATAGTACCAAACCGGTACTGAGAGGGGGGGGTGAATCAGTACAGACAAAAACACACTCTTAAGCCAATTTGTCAGTAGACACTGTGCATTGACAGACAAACAGTAACACCGGTCCTAAAATAGAGTACAACCAGCAAAACCCAGAATAATTGAGACAAGCATAAACCGGTTGACACTTATCTTCTCATATAATCTAACCCTTCACTTCCATTTCACCCTAATGCATGAACAGGCAATCTACCATCAAAGATATACATATAAGCAACTAGATCAACATGATTCACCGCTTGACAGAAAACAACATAGCATCACATGAAGAAGACATCACACATGACACATATTTTTCACGTGGAAACCCAACTGGGAAAACCACGATGGGAAAGAATACCCACAAGCTTGTTTTTGAACTCTTTAGAAGTCCGCTTTGTTAGGAGCCTTGTTCGGTTAAAGACTGATACAGTAGGTTCTCTTAGGAACCGATCCTATTAGGAATCACCCAGTTAAGGGATGGCTAGAATACTCAGTTAAGGGTTAAACCCTGTTAAAGGTTACCTTGTTAGAGGATTTCAAGAACTCAATGGTTTTGAGTCACCCTGTTAAAGGATTTATAGAAAGTCGATTAAGGCTACCCTGTTAAGGGATTTTTCAACTATTGAGGTGGTTAGAGATCAACAGATATTACTATGATCTGGTAACAACACTCAATGCCAATGCAGATCTGCTTAAGCTCCTCTTCACCTTCTGCACTCACACTCTGCAGGTATCACTTCTCTCCTCTGGTCTGGCGAGAATCACGTATCTCTTCTCTTGGATACACACACAACTTTTGCCAACAACCTCAGAAAGAAACACAATATCGACCTTATAGGAAATAGATAGGTTGGTAGCGTAAACCCTAAACCCTAAACCCTAAACCTGTTAGGTTAAGGAATTCAAACAGTTCAATCCTGACCATTGAGCCCATTGCATTAAATGCAATAGTCTTGATCCAATCTCAATACATTCTCCATCGTTTGTTTTCCACCGATTTCATGGCAGCTGATAACCCATCACACATTATCACCGTTTACAGACTTCGCACATTCCCGAGGTAGATAGGAACAATCTCCTTCATGTAAGATCCTTCACGCGCACAAGGCTAATGTGGCAACATGATCTGTTCTTCGTTACAATGCTAACTCATCACACAAAGTCACCGGTTCAGCCACACAAGCTTGAAGCACTTCAACCGAAAACCCTGAAGTTGAGACTACCAATCGGTAGTCATACAAAGCTTCCATGTGCCAGTTCCCATAACCACCTACCGGTTCACCTTAAACAAACACACTACTTCACTTTGGCACCTAATGTCGATTCACATAACCATATGCTAGTTCCCAATGTTATACCCGTTCTCTTCTCTTCATCATATTGACATCAATGATAACACACAATGTCATTATGTCCACATACCAGTTCTCATAATGCCAACAATTGTTGGGAAAAATGGTGTCTCAACCTTCCATTTATGCGAGGTTACTATTTATAGTAAGTTTTCATTTGAGCACGAAATGGTGCGAAACTCTCCCTAAAGCTTCTGGTTGGTTAGATAAGCATTCCGGTAAAGTTGCATCGCAAGGTCACAGCTAGTTTTGAAGATATTAATGTTTTCGTCTTGGAGGGGTGCAATAAAATATTTTAACTTAATTTTGGGGACTTTAGAGGCTCCGAAACACCCTGAAAAGTGGTCGTAACCAGTGAAGCAGGTGTGATAGAGCACTTTGCGAGCTTTCCGGCGCTTCAAACGGTTCGTCAATCGGACACCCGGTTCTCAAGTTATGGCCTCTGAAAGTTTGTACTCCTGAAATAGGAAAAATAATTTGTATCGGATACATAAATGAGCTGTAAAGGGGAGCGACACATGTTGATGTGTGCTTTAACATGTCATAGGGCATCTAGAAGGGAGATAAGGTCGGCTACACCTTATTGGGTGGTTTTAGCCCATGGTTTTGTAATACTGTTTGACGGTTTCTTGTATTGTATCTCCTATTTATGAGGTGTGTGAGATAGAGGTTGTGTGTAAGAGTCTTATGGCTATTGAGTTGCCTCTGAATCTCTGATTAGTGGTACTCCTGCGAAGAGCTTGCTCTGCAAGTATGTTGTAATCTGTTTTTGATTGCTGAATAAAATATTGAGCTGCTTTTGGAGGGTGGGGTTTTTCTCCCGAAAGGGTTTTCCCCACGTAAATCATTGTGTTGTGGTATGATTGTTATTATATCTATTTCTATTTTCTGTAACTGTTGTAACGATCTGAAAAAGTTTTGCATTACCCTCCTCTCAAGGTTAGTGTAGGAAGTTGTTTCCGCTACTTAACTTCCTTACAAGT